>NW_005871055.1:20196632-20299087 GCF_000147115.1 Myotis lucifugus
TCACCACCGTCCAGCAGTCATCCGTGGTTTCCCGGAGGTGGTGCATTTAAACACGACCAATTCCAATGCTCCTGTACTGCTCTCTTACCGCTGAGAGCTCTCTGTATTCCACCGTTAGTATGGGACCCATATACTTAAACACCTATGATCATGGTGTGTGATGGAGCCCTTTAACGAGGTGGAGCTCATTAAAGAACTGAGAGCACTGGGAACTGGCTCAAGAGCAGAGATGTCAAAGACAGCACTAGAGCAAGATAGAGCCGAGCTGGGAAATTATTTTACAAACTTGCATGAAGTGAGTCCCTCAAGCTTTGCACGCCTGCAGCATTCAAAGGGCAATTTACAAAGAAACAAGATTTGACTTAAAAAAAACAAACAAACAAAAAGGTGGGCCTAATGTGCAGCCAAGGTTGAGAGCCACTGTCCTACGGCAAAGGAAACTAAGGAGAAAATAAACAAAGGGGACTACATCAAAATAAAGCTTCTGCACAGCAAAAGAAATCACCATCAAAATGAAAAGGAAACCCAATGTATAGGAGAACATATTTGCTGTTAATATCCAAAATATATAAAGTACTCATACAACTCAACAAAAGGAAGACAAACAATCCAATAAAAAAAAAATAGGCAGTCCGGCCTGCATGGTTCAGTGGTTGAGCATCGACCTATGAAACAAGAGGTCACTGGTTCAATTCCCGGTCAGGGCAAATGCCTGGATTGCAGGCCCAATCCCCAGTTGGGGACATGCAGGAGGCAGCCTATCAATGATTTTTTCTCTCATTATTGATGTTTCTATCTCTCTCTTTCTCTTCCCTCCTTTCTGAAATCAATAAAAATATATTTTTAAATGGGAAGAACTGAATAGACATTTCTTCAAAGAGAATATATAAATGACCAAGAGACATGAAAAAATGCTCAAAGTCACTAATCATTCGAGAAATGCAAATTAAAAACACAATGAGATATCATCTAACACTTGTCAGGATGGCTATCATCAAAAAGTCAACAAACAACAAATGCTGGTGAGGATGTGGAGAAAAGGGAATACTAGTTCACTGCTGGTGGAAATGCAGACTGGTGCAGCCAATGTGGAAAACAGTATGGAGAAAATTAAGAATGGAACTTCCATCTGACCTAGAGATGCAACTTCTGGGAATATATCCTAAAAACCCCCAAAACACCAATCGAAGAATATATGCACCCCTATGTTTATAGCAGTGTTATTTACAGTAGCTAAGATTTGGAAACAGTCTAAGTGCCCATCAGTAGATGAATGGATAAAAAAGCTGTGGGACATTTACACAACATTTACTATGCAGCTATAAAAAAGAGGGAACTCTTACCCTTTGGGACAGCATGGATGGACCTGGGGAAATAAGCCAATCTGAGAAAGACAAATACAACATGATCTCACTTATTTGTGGGATCTAATGAGCAGAATGAATAGACCAACAAAATAAGACCTGAAGCATGGAGGCATGGAACAGACTGACATACCTCGATGTGGGGTTGGGGGGGATGAGAAGAGATAAACCAAAGAGTTTATATACTTACAGGCATAGCCCATGACATGGGCAATAGGATAGTGAAATATGGTGGGGGTGGGGGGAGAAGTAGGGCTGGAAGAATGGGGGTAAAAAGGGCATTAAGGGGAGATATCTGTAATACTATCAACAATAAGAAGTTTCTTTAAAATAATAAATCATTTTATTTGTCAATTATACTTCAATAAATCAAAACGAACAGACAAAAGATGGTAAAAATTTTACCAAAATTGATATGGAGAAAATTGATCACAATTGTGGAAATAGAAGATGGAATTACTATTCATTTTAGACTGAAGTTGCCTCAATTTTTGAAGTCTGCTGGATGTTCAAAAAGCAACTCAAATTTAAACAACTTATTTAAATGTTATATTATATTTTATTTTTTTAAAAATTATTTATTGATTTTTAGAGAAATAGAGAAACATCTATTTTTAAAAATGTATTTTTATTGTTGAGAGTATTACAATATCCCTATTTTCCCCCCATTACCGCTTCCACCAGGCTCCTGCCCCACCCCAGGCCTTCACTGAACTATTGCCTGTGTCCATGAGTTATGCATATATGCATATGAGTTTTTTGGTTAACCTCTTCCTGCCCCTTCTCCCTTCTTCCCTCTGAGACTCCTCAGTCTGTTCCATGCTTCTGTGTTTCTACACCCATTTTGTTTGTTAGTTTATTTTGTTCATTACATTCCACATATAAGTGAGACCATGTGATATTTGTCTTTCTCAGATTGGCTTATTTCACTTAGCATAATAGTCTCCAAGTCCCTCCATGCTTTTGTATAGTTGTATAGTATTACATTGTGTAAATGTACCACATCTTTTTTTGAGTAAGTTTATTTTTTATTGTTGACATTATTACCGATGGCCCCTATATCCCCGTCCCCAACATTTCCCCTCGACCCAGGCCTCACTGCATCCCAAGCCTTCACCACACTATTGTCTGTGTCTTTGGGCAATGCTTACAGTATATGCATATAAGTTCTTTGGTTAATCTCTTCCCATCCCCAGACATTCCCCTCCCCTCTAAAATCTGTCACTCTGTTCCATGCATCCATGCCTCTAGATCTATTTTGCTTGCCAGTTTATTTTGTTCATTACATTCTACATATAAGTGAGATAATGTGATATTTGTCTTTCTATGACAGGCTTATTTCTCTTAGCATAATAGTCTCCAGATCCATCCATGCCATTGCAAAGGGCAAGAGATCCTTCTTTTCAACAGTCACATGATATTCCATGTGTAAATTCACCACAGCATTTTTTAATCCACTCATCTACTGCTACGTACTTGGGCCAGCCATTTGCAGATCTTAGCTATTGTAAATAGCACTGCTATGAACATAGGGATGCATATATTCTTTCAGACTAGTGTTTTGTGATTCCTAAGATATATTCCCATAAGTGGGATCACTGGGTCAAATAGCAGTTGTATTTGTAATTTTTTAATATGTTTTTATTTCAGAGAGAGGAAGGGAGATGGAGAGAGATAGAAACATCAATGAATGATGAAAGAGAATCATCCATCAGCTGTCTCCTGTACAGCCCCTATTTTGGATCAAGCTGGAAAACAAGGCATATGCCCTGGCCAGAAATGGAACCATGACCTCCTGACCTCCTTCTTCATGGGTCAATGCTCAACCACTGAACAACACCGGCAGGGCCCACTTTTAATTTTTGAGGAAGCTACACCAATATTCCCACCAGCAATGTATTAGCATTCCATTTTCTCCACAACATTGCCAGCACTTGTTGTTTATTGACTTTTGATGGCAGTCATTCTGTCAGGTGGGAGGTGATACATGTTGTAGTTTTAATTTTCATCTCTCTGATAATTAGTGACTTGGAGTATTTTTTCATATGTCTCTTGTCAATTTGCATATCCTCTTTGGGGAAGTGTCTATACAGGTCCTCTGCCCATTTTTAAAAATTTTATCTTTATTGCTGAAAGTATTACAGATGTCCCCTTTGAGGGGTTTTTTTGTTGTTTGTTTTTTTGTTTGTTTGTTTTCTTTCACATTGACCCCCTCCTCCTGCATCCACCCCTCCCAAGTCTTCGCCACACTATTGTCTGTCCATGGGCTAAGCATGTATGCATATAATTTCCCAGTTATTCTCTCCCTATCCCCTCCTCTCCTCTAAAATTCATCAGTCTGCACCAATAAGTCTATGGATATATTTTATTCATCAGTTTATTTTGTCCTTTAGATTCCACATATGAGTGAGATCATGTGATACCTGTCTTTCTCTGACTGACTTATTTCGCCTAGCATAAAACTCTCCAGGTCCATCCATGCTGTTGTAAATGGTAAGAATTTCTTCTATTTTACTGCTCCATAGTATTCCATTGTGTAAATGTATCACAGCTTTTTAATCCACTCATCTGCTGATGGGCATTTGGGCTGTCTCCAAATCTTTGCTGTTGTAAATTGCGCAGCTATGTACATAGGAGTGCATATATTCATTCTGATTGGCATTTCGGGTTATTAGGATATATTCCTAGATGTGAGATCACTGGGTTAAATGGGAGGTCCATTTTTTGAGAAAATTCCATACTGTTTCCCACAGTGGCTGCACCAGTCTGCATTCTCACTAGCAGTGTACTAGGGTTCCCTTTTCTCCACATCCTCACCAACAGTTGTCTTTTGTTGATTTGTTGATGATAGCCATTCTGACAGGTGTGAGGTGATACCTCATTGTCATTTTAATTTGCATCTCTCTAATGGTCAGTGGCTTTGAGCATTTTTTCATATGTCTCTTGGCCTTCTGTATGTCCACTTTGGAGAAGTATCTATTTAGGTCTTTGCCCATTTTTAATTGGATTGTTTTTCTTCCTTTTGTAGAGTTGTATGAGTTCTTCATATACTTTGGAAATTAACCCCTTATCAGATGTGTCATGGTGAATATGCTCTCCAATCAATGGGCTCCCTTTTCATTTTGTTGAGGGTTTCTTTTGTTGTGCAGAAGCTTTCTACTTTAATGTAATCTTATTTATTTGTTTATTTTTTTCCTTTGTTTCTCTTGCCCTAGGTTTGGTATCAGTGGAAATTCTGCTATGTGAGATGTCTGAGATCTTGTTGTCTACATATTCCACTAGGATTTCTATGGTTTCATGGCTTACATTTAAGTCTATTATCTATTTTGAGTTTATTCTTTTATATGGTGTAAGTTGGTGGACTAATTTCATATTTTTGTATTTACCTGTCCATTTTTTACAACACCATCTATATAAGAGACTTTCTTTACTCCATTGTATGTTCTTGCCTCCTTTGTCAAATATTAATTGAGCATAATGGCTTGGGTCAACTTCTCGGTTCTCTGTTCTGTTCCATTGATCTGTATGCCTGTTCCTGTGACAGTGCCAGGCTATTTTAATTATAATGGCTTTATAGTATAACTTGATATCCGGTATTGTGATCCCTCCAACTTTGTTCTTCTTTCCTAAGATTGCTGTGGCTATTTGGGGTCTTTTTAGTTCCATCTAAATTTTTGGAGTATTTGTTCTAAATCTGTGAAATATACTGTTGGAATTTTATAGGGATTGCATTAAATTTATAGCTGGCTTTGAGTAGGATAGACACTTTAATGATGTTAATTCTTACAATCTATGAACAAGGTATATCCTTCCACTTGTTTACATCCTCCTTTATCTCTTTTTTTTGACATCTTGTTGTTTTCCAATTACAGGTTTAGTTTATTTCCATGTATCTTAATTTTTTACAATAGTAAATGATATTGTTTTCTTATTTCTATTTCTGAAAGTTCATTATTGGTGTACAAAAATGCCATTGATTTCTGCTTATTAATTTTTTATCCTGCTACTTTCATGAATTCATTTATTAAACCTAGTATTATTGTGGTGGAGTCTTCAGGGTTTTCTATGCAAGATATCATGTCATCTGCAAATAATGAGAGTTTTACTTTTTCCTTTACAATTTGGATGCCTTTTATTTTTTCTTCTTCTTTGATTGATGTAGGTAGGACTTGTAGTACTCTGTGAACTAAGAATGGTGAAAGTGGACATCCCTGCCTTGTTTCTATTCCTAGTAAAAATGCTTTTATTTTTTGCCCACGAGTATGGTGGCTGTAGTTTTATTATGTCGAGGTATGATCCTTCTATTCCCACTTTGCTGAGAGATTTTATCAACAATCAGTGTTAGATTTTGTTGAATGCTTTTGCTGCATCTATTAATATGATCATGTGATTTTTTTCTCCAATTTGTTTATGTGATATATTACAATAATTGATTTCAGAATATTGTACCATTCTTGTATCCCTGGAATAAGTCCCACTTGGTTATGTTGTATGATCATTTTAATATATTGCTGAATTCAATTTGCTAATATTTTGTTGAGGATTTTAGCAGTATGTTCATCAGGTAATATTGGCCTGTAATTCTCTTCCTTTGTAGTGTCCTTACCTGGTTTTAAAATTAAGAATACTTTGGTCTCGTAAAAATTGCTTGGAAGTCTTCCCTCCTCTTGATTTTGTGAATAGTTTGAAGAGGATAGTATTATCTCTTCTGTGAATGTTTGGTAAAAATTGCCTGTGAAGCTGTCTGGGCCTGGGCTTTTGTTTGCTGAGATTTTATTGATTATTACTTCAATTTCATAAGTTATTATTGGTCTATTGGTCTACTTTTGAATCTTCCTGGTGGAGTTTTGGAAGATTGTACATTTCTAGGAATTTGTCCATTTCTCCAAGGTTGTCCAACTTGTATTTTCTTACAACCCTCTGTATTTTTGTGGTGTCAGAAGTTACTTCATCCCTTTATTTTCTTATTTTATTTATTTGGGTCCTCTCTCTTTGTTTCTTGATGAGTCTGGCTAAAGGTTCATTAATATTTTTTATCTTTTCAAAGAACCAGTTCTTGGTTTCTTTGATTTTTTGTATTGGTTTTTTGTTTTTGTCTCTAAGTCATTTATTTTCACTCTGATCATTATTATTTCCTTCCTTCTACTTACTCTGGGCTTTTCTCCATGTTCTCTTTCTAATTCTTTAAGTTGTAGGGTTGAATAATTTATTAAAAATTTTTTCTTGTTTTTTTGACGTAGGCCTGTAAGTGCTATGAACTTCCCTATCAAGACTGCTTTTCACTGTGTCCCATAACTTTTGTGTTGTTGTGTGTTCATTTTCATTTGTTTCCAGGAAGTTTTTTATTTCTTTCTTGATCTCATTGGTAACCCATTCATTGTTTTATGACATGCTCTTTAGCCTCCATGTGTTTGAATGCTTATGAGTGTTTTTATTGTAGTTATTTCTAATTTTATGCCATTATGATCCAAAAAGATGCTTGATATAATTTCAATCTTCTTTAACTTACCAAGATTTGTTTGTGTCCTAACATGTTGTCTTATCATTGAGAATGTCCCTTGTGCACTTGAGAAGAGTATATATTTGGCAGCTTTTAGCTGAAATGTTCTGTAAATATCAATTAATTCCATCTGTTCTAGTGTGTTACTTAGGATTGCTATTTTTGTAATGATTTTTTGTGAGGAAGATCTATCCAATGGTGTCAGTGGGGTGTTAAAATCCCCTATTTGGATTGTATTGCTGTTGATCTTTCCCTTAATGTCCTCCAGAAGATTTTTTACATATTTAACTGCTCCAATATTAGGTGTATATATGTTTACCAGGGTTATACCCTCTTGTGGGATTGATCCCTTTAGTATTATTTATTGTCCTTCATTGTCTCTTGTGATGACCTTCATTTTGAAGTCTATGTTTTCAGACATGAGTTTTGCAACCCCTACTCTTTTTTGTGTTTCTATTTGCATGGAAATTTTTTTCCCATCCCTTAATTTTCATCCTCTTTGAATATTTTGTTCTGAGTTGGGTCTCTTTTAGACAGCACTTATATGGGTTATGTTTTCTTATCCATTGATCTACTGTATGTATTTTAATTGGAGCTTTTAACCTATTTTATATTTAATGTCATTGATAGGTGCTTATTTATTACCATTTTAATTCTCTGTGCCTATTTTCTCTATATATTTCTTCTTCTCATTATAACAGTCCCTTTAGAATGTCTTGCAGTGCTGGTTTGGTGGTGGTAAACTCCTTTAGCCTTTTTTATTGCCTGGGAAGCTCTTTATTTCACCATCTATTTTGAATGATAGCCTTGCTGAACATGGTTTCAGGTCCTTACTTTTCATTACTTTGAATAACTCATGCCATTCCCTTCTGGCCTGTAGCTTTTCTGTTGAGAAATCAGCTGACAGCTTTATTGGAGCTGCCTGTTGGTAACTTACTCTCTTTTGCTGCCCTTCAAATTCTTTCTTTGTCTTTAATGTTTTCCATTTTAATTATGATGTGTCTTGCTGTGGTGCTCTTTGTTTTCATTTAAATCAGGACTCTCTGTGCTTCTTGAACTTGTGTGACTTTTTCCTTCATCAGGTTAGGGAAGTTTTCTGTCAATATTTCTTTAAATGGGTTCTCTTTCCCTTACTGTCTTTTCTCTCTGCCACCTCTGTAATATGGATACTGCTCCATTTCATTTTGTCCCACAATTCCCTTATACTGTCCTCATGCTTTTTAACTGTTTTTTTTCTCTTTGCTGCTCTAATTTATTTTTTTTCTACCTTGTCTTCTAATTCACAGATTCAATCCTCAGCTTCTTCTAATCTACCGTTAATTCCTGCCAGGGTATTCTTTTTATTTTTTGTTAATCATTACTTGAGGATATTTTTTTTTTCATTGATTTTCAGAGAGAGTGAAAGGGAGTGATGAAGAGAGATAGGGTGGGGAAACATTGATGTGAAAGAGACACATCAATTTGTTGTGTTCCACTTGGCTGGGGATCTAACCTTCAACTCAGGTACATGGCCTTAATTGAGAATCAAACCCATGACTCTTTAGTGTGCAGACAAACACTCTACCACTGAGCCCCACCTGCCAGAGCTCTAGAGTAATTTTTATGTCAGTTTTGTCATTTTTCCTTTCTGATTGGTTCTTATTCATGGTTTCTGTAGCTGTTTTCATGTCAATGTAGTACCTACCAGGTTCCTTTTAGTTCTCATTAAGTTGCTTGTAGTTCTCACTTAGTTGTTTGAGCATCCTTGTAACCATTACTTTGAAATCTATATCTCATAAATTGCTTTCCTCAATTTCATTTAGCTCTCTTTATGAAGATTCTTCCTATTCTTTCATTTGGGGCCTTTTTCTTTGTTTCCCCATTTTTTGCTGTTTCTTTGGCTTGTTTTTGTGCATCGGCTAATACTACTGTATTTCCCAGTCTTGGTGGGGTGGACTTGTTGTGGGACCCAGTCATGTAGTCTTCTTGATTTTCTGGGTTAGGAAATACCTTGTGTGTGTTATGTGGGTTCTTCTGTTGAATTTGGGTCTTGATTGCTGTTGTCCCATATGTGGGTGGGCTCAGCCCTTATGCTTTTTGACTGCGAGTCTCAACCCCCCCACCATGTCATGCCAACTGTTATGCAGTTGCTGACAGCACAAAACAAGGCAATAACAGACCAAACCAAAAACAACACTAAAAAACAAAACAATAATGAAAATAACAGTCACAACCAAAAAGACTAAAAAAAAACCAAACAACAAAACAACACCCCCCCGCCCCAATACCATTAAAAAAAAAAGTGACTACTAGAAGAAAAAAGACCAAAAGAATTAGAGGGGAGAAATTTTTTTAAAAGAGAGAGAAGGAATTTGAAAGCCAAAAACAAAGAAACCAGAAATATGGTAAGTATACAAAATACAAGATAGAAAAAAAATGAATGAAATAATGATTAAAAAATAATAATAATGAATAAAATAAAATGCGTTATAGGAAAAGAAAAATGGGAAAAGAAAAATAGAATTAAAAATAAAAATTTTAAAAAGTAAAGAGAATGAGGAAAAATTCACTAAACTGAAAGATAGCAACAGGAAAATATAGAAAGTGAAAGAAAGGCCAAACCACACAAAAACAAACAAAGAAACACAACAGCAAAACAGCTTTGGACTTTTGATCTGCTATTCGTGGAGTTCGCTGGATTTTGCTTCAATGTTATTGGGTCTGACCCCTGTTATGTGGGTCCAGGCCTCCCAGACTGTTCTCTACTGCAGTTCTCTCTGAGCCTATGTCCTAGCCCCTATCTGGGCAACTGGCTGAAGGCCTGCAGAGTGGATCTCCAAGTAGTCTGGTGGGCGGAGCCTCTGTTTCCCAGAGATTGGGTCTACTTCAGGACTAGTCCCTTTAATGTACTTGTGCGCTTATTTCCCTCCCTCACACAGAACTGGGCTCTGCAAGTGTATCTGGTGATGTCAGTGTGGTTTCAACTGATTAGCATTGTGGGTGGTGTCCATAGCTTTTAGGAAAGGCAATGCATCAGCTGTGCCTGGGAAACTGTCAACCTCTTGTTGCTACCCCATGCAGGAGGTGATTTTTAAAAATTAATTAATTTTAAAAAATTCCAGCCCTGCTTCAGCAAGGCCAGCTCTCACTGGGCCGGGCTTCTGCCCAGGCTCCCACCAGGCCAAATACCTGAGTCCCCCACACCACCAAGCTCAACTGCATGGGCACAGATTTCCAGCACAGAGCTGTTCCACAGTTTGGGGAAGGAGAGCCTCCTCTTTGCCCAAGGTGAGGAAGACCACACCTCTTTCCCAGGGCACTCTGACTGACCCCCATCCTGCTCTCTGCTTAAAACTCTTTCAGAGAATAATTGGCTCATTAGATTCACTGCTGGATGTCTGCTCAGACCCTTCCAGGAGTCCAGAGTTCTACTGTCACCTCCTGCAGAGACCAATGAGGGCAAGCTTCCCAGGCTGGTGTTATAACCAAGCACTTGCTTTTTGCCTGGGATACTATGCCATGAGTCCCCTCGGAAGACTGAATCACCATTGATCCCCACTATCTGATGGTCCGTGGGCTCCCCTTCTCTTTTCTGTTGCTCTGGTTTGGGGATTCCTGTGTGGGGCTGAAACCCTATGCTCCCTAGGGGCAGGAGCTGCTCTGTGGCACCTTCCCTCTGGCTTCCCAGCCACAATGAGCAGCTGTATGAATTGGCTCACCCACTCCAATGTCTTCTCCTGTCCCTTTTCCATGCTCACTGTTCACAGTATTTCAGTGCAGCTATTTTTTCAGCTGTTTTTTAAGTCAAATGTTCTGCAGCTGAGCCTCAAGTCCATTCCAGTGCTGAGAGCAAGCAGACAGAACTTCCTTAGACTGCAGCTATCTTGCCCCCCTCTCCTTCTCTGTCTCTTTTTATGGCCTTTGTTTTGAAGTTCAATTTCTAAGACATTGCTACCCCTGCTTTTTGTCCATTTGCATGGAAAATTTTTGTCCATCCTTTCATTTTCATCCTGTGTGAGTTTTTTGTAGTGAGGTGGGACTCTTGTAGACAGTATACACATGGGTCATGTTTTATTATCCATTCAGCTACCCTATGTCTTTTCATTGGAGAATTTACTCCATTTACATTTAAGATTATTGTTGATAGATACTTAATTATTGCCATTTTATTCTTCTTTATGTCTATGTTCTTCTCTCTGTCTCTCTCTATCTCTCTCTTTCACTTTTTACAGCAGTCTTTTTAACATCATTTCTTGCAATGCTGGTTTGTTGGTAATAAACTCCTTCAGCCTTTTTTTTTTTTTTTTGTCTGTGAAGCTCTTATTTAACCTTCAATTTTGAATGATAGTCTTGCTGGATAGAGTAGTCTTGGTTTCAGTTCCTTGTTTTTCATTGCTTTGAATACTTCATGCCAGTCCCTTCTGGCCTGTAGTGTTTCTATTGAGAAATCAACTATCAGCCTTATGGGATCTCCCTTTAGGTATCTGACTGTCTCTATCTTGCTGCCATTAAGATTCTCTCTTTCTCTTTAACATCTCCCATTTTAATTATGTGGCTTGCTGTGCTTCTCTTTGGGGTCATCTTGACTGGGACTCTCTATGCCTCTTGAACTTGTGTGACTTTTTCCTTCACCGGGTTAGGGAAGTTTTATGCTATTATTTCTTCCAACAGGTTCTCTATCTCTTGCTCACTTTCTCCTCCCTCTGGTACCCTTTATGATACAGATGTTGTTCCATTTCATGTTGTCCCAAAGTTCCCTTAACCTGTCCTCTTGCATTTTAAGTTTTTTTTGTTTTTTTTTTTTTTGCTGCTCTGAATGAGTGAATTTTACTGCCTTGTCTTCTATTTTGCTTATTTGATCCTCTGCTTCTTCTAACTTATTATTGATTCCTTCCAGTGTATTCTTTATTTTGGCTATGTCATTCTTATTTGTGACTGGTTGATCTTTCATCCTTTATATGTTCTTATTCATGCTGCTGAGCATTGTAAAAATCATTATTTTACACTCTGATTCTGATAAATTGCTTGTCTCCAATTCATTTAGCTCTCTTTCTGGAGATTCCTCCTGTTCTTTCATTTGGAGTCTCTTTCTTTGTTTTCCCATTTTTGTTGTTTCTTTGTGTTTGTTTCTTTGTATTGGATAAGTCTGTTATGCCTCCTAGTCTTGAAGAAGTGGCCTTCTTATGGGACCTAGTGGTATAGTCTCCTTGATCTTCTGAGCTGGGTGCTCTAATAATGTCAATTTGTGGGTTACGTGGGCCTTTTTGTTGTATTTTAGGTCTTGATTTTGTTGTACTTTAGGTCTCAACCCTAACCACATCATACCAACCCTTATTCAGGTGCCGGCAGAACAAAACAAGACTGAACCAAAACAACAACTCCTCCCTCCCCCCCCCCCCACACACGCACACCTAAACAAAACCACAACAAAATCTCCACCAACAACAAGAAAGGCTGAAAAGGGGAAAGAAAAGAAGAAAAAATACTACAAGACATGAGACCAAAAAAATTAGGGGAAAACAAAGGAAAAAGAAAAAAAGCCAGCAACAGAAAAAATAAATAGAATAAAAGGAGAGAGAGAAATCTGGGATATGGGGGAAAAAAAGAGAAGAAAGAAAAGGAAGAAAAAAGGAAAAACCTTTGCATCTGCTATTTGTGCAATTTGCTGGATTTTGCTCTGAGGTTGTATCTGGCCCTCTGGTATGTCAGTCCTGGGAGGTTCCCTGGTGTAGGTCACTTGTGTCACTGTACCTGCCTGTCCCTGGACAACCTAACCGAAGTCCAGCAGGGCAGAGTCCAAAGAAGTCCCATGAGCAGGGCCTCTGTAGCCCAGATGCTGGGTCAGCTTCAGGTATCACTCCTTGAATGTCCCTGTTCTGAGCTGCTTTCCCTTTCCCTAGGGAATTTGGCTCTGTAGAGGGAATACTAGTCTTTGCCTGGATGGTTTAAACAGACTCAGGTTGGGGGTAGATACTGTAGTTTGTGGGTGGGGATGGGCACTTCCTCTCCTTCCAATGCTTCAGCTCTGCTTGGCTTGCTGACACCCCCTCACAGCCACCTTAAGCAGGAGGTATTAAAACACTAAAAAATAAAAACAAATCAACCCGCTGGCACTCCAATCTGTCAGTGCTGCTGGCCTCCACCAGGTCGGGCTTCCTCCCAGGTTCTGACCAGGCCAAATATCCAAATCCCTCAGGCTGTCAGACCCAGCCACAGGGGCACTGATTTTCTAGTCCATAGCCTTTTCCCCTTGCCTCAGGTATCTGCAGGGCAAGGCAGAAGCAGCCATTCCATGTGTTGTGGAAGTGGGCCTCCCCTGCTCTCAAAGTAGTCAGACCTTCTTCCCAGGCCCCACTGTTCAGTCTCCATGCAGCTCTCCATGAAAAAATCCACTAGAAAGTAAAGAGTCCCTCATGATCATTGGCGGACGTGCCTGCCAGACACCCTTGCTAGGCCTGAGCTCCCCTATATGGCTCCTTCCTACTGATTCAGATGGGGCTAACTTCCTAGGTGGAACGATGGTGGTGCGCTCATCAGGGACTCCTGCCTCAGTGCTCTCAACACACCCCAGCAACCAGAGCTGTCCTGGCCACTTCCCTCTGTTCCCAGTGCTCCCCTCTCTGTGGCCTAGCCACAGTTTACTCATTTTCTGTCCAGGCTGCAGTTCCAGTGATGCTCAGGGCTGGGGAGGCAACTGCACCTCTGTGGCCAGCACAGCAGCTCTGGGACCACAACTTCTGCTTCTGGGTCGCACTGCCTGTCTGGGCCCAGAGAGCAGCAGCTGTGGTGGTGAGGCTGGGTGCTGAGTTGCTGTGACCTTAGTGATCTCCTCCTCAGGAAGACTCCGCAGATCCAATGATGTGCACTCAAAACCTGGGGGAGAAGCACTGGGCCCCAGGGGCAGTGGCTGCAGCGGGAGTGGGGAACCTGAACCATTGCCCGGGTCCCCACACAGAACATTCACACACACTCCTATGCACACTTGCCCATACACACACTCTCTCACATGCACATACACCCCCACACCAGGCCTGCCACCATCCTCCAATCTTCACTCCAGAAACATCTATTTGTTGTTCCATTTATTTATGCATTCATTAATTTATTCTTGTATGTGCCCTGACCAGGGATGGAACCAGCAATCCTGGCATTTCCAGAAAATGCTCTAACCAACTGAGCTACCAGGCCAGAGCTTAAATGCTTTATTTTATAATTGAGGAAGCTGAGGATTACTGACCAAGGAATTTATTGTGTTAGTCGTAACTAGTGTAGAGATCTCCCAGTTTGGCTATACTCAGCCCTACTTTTGTACTTCTGTCATTGAATCCCTCAGGAAAACAAAAGGAACTGAGAGAATAACACTACAGCCAGGTGACAGAAACAGAAAACTCTTCCTGGAAGCAGTGATTTACTGAACTATATAACACACTCTGCAGTCCCAGGGGAAAGAGTTGAACATATTACTTTAATTTCTAGAAAGCTTCAGTTTCTAGTTGCAAAACAGACTGAGAAGGGAATTTCCAAGCATTGGCTCACAAGCTGCTTGTAAACCTCGGTCATGCACCTTTCATGTGTATGATGGAGCTGATTATTAATCACTGGCCACCTAGGCGTGAAAGCAGAAGCATGGGGGCGTGGCGGGAGAGGGGACTAGGCACCCAGCTGTCAGGCCAAGGGCAGAGGTCATGATAAAGTCTCCCCAGGGCAGGAGAGGGCAGGCTGGTGAGAAATCAACAGCCTGGCCACCTGGCCACTGGTGGGGTGCACTGTAATGACTGTGTGCTGCACTTTCCCACAAGCTCCCCAAATGGAAATCACCTCCGTGCTCTCCCTCCAATCAACTGCACCAGGGCCTTTTCAGGGCTCCTTTTCACTCAGAATAGGGCTCATCAGACTCAACAGCAGCTGCTCACTTCCCTTGAGATGCAAAGGTCTGTGTGAACACAATATGGGGATGCAGATTTCCATGGACTAATTCACACCCAGGCATAATTTTCACCATATGATTGAATTAGGTGACTACAAAATACCCAAAGACTTATAAATAAATAGCTTTGAGGGTTTTATTTGTCAAAATGAGTTATGACTTTCCTGACTCCACATAACATTACATCTACATCTACCTATGTTTTGAAGAAGTGGGGAGAAAAGCCCTTCATGAATATCTTAGACTCCACATAATTCAGTTTATTAATTTGTTATATTCCTTCTCATTAATACAATTGGCTTCATCTGTGCTTCTCTGGGTACTTTAATGTAATTAAGTTTCGGTCTCTGGAAGGAAGAGTGTGAACTAAGTGCTAGTGTGAAAAACAATAGTTATAACCCATGTTAAAAAGTGGATTTAAGTTCCAAAATTCCCCAAATTACCATTCTTTAAAACAAGTGAATAAGAAGTTTATAATGGAAAAGCAACAATGTGCTGAATATGATATGATGAACAGAAATTTGACCTTAACTAATCTGAGACATAGGCTTTCCACTTTAGATCCTTAAAAAGAAAACCTTTAGACAATTTGCAGAGCTCAGCATTGTCCTTTTGCTTACAGGGATTGACTGCTCAAGGTGCCCATAAAGAAGGGAACGGCCTCATCGGTAATGAAGCCTTTAAGCAGTGACCTGAATGAAATAAGGTAACTAAGCAAATTTCTGGAAGAAATACTCATACAGAAAGAACTACAAATGCAAAGTCCCTGAGGTAGGCTATTTAAGAACACCCAGGTGATCATAGAGATTGGAGCAGAGTGAGGAAGGGACTTAGAGATGGTATGGGAAAGGTTGCAAGAATCAAAGTCAAACAAGGTCTCAGACTGATGATAAAGCCTTTGGTTTTCACTGAATGAAATGAAAGGCCATTGCAGGTTTGCAAAGGAATGATATTTGATTTAAATATTTAAAAGATAACTTTGGCTACTGTGTGAGGAAAAACACACACACAACACAGATTATTGAGAGGCAAGGGTAGAAGCAGGGACACTAGTTAGGAGGCTGTTGCAATAATCCAGCTGGAAAATACTGGTGGCATGGACCAGGATGGGTACAGTGGAGCTGGGGGAAGTGTTCATGTTCTAGTTACATTCTGAAACTTGAACAAAGAGGATTTCTCATCAATCAAATGTAGAGAAAGAAAGGGGTCAAGGGTGACAGAATTTTCTGGTTGGTGAGGAATAGATTTGTCACTTACTAAGAGGAAAGAAGAATGATAGCGGTACAAGTAATCAAGACTTGAGCTTTTGTTCTGCTTTAGTCCATAGTCCTCTCTTTAACCCAGTGTCTTCACACAGTATGTTACTTGGCCCCCAACACCCTTGGCCATCTTCTCCTGATAAAGCTCCCTCCTTCTTTCATGATTATTCTGCATCTTCATATTCCCATTATGCAGGAAATATTTCCAAATATTATTTTCAGAAGTTGTTATCATAAAAATATTGGGATTATCCTTTTATTTTGGCACCAGCCATTGAGAAACATTGCTCTCACCTGAGCAATTAATTCTTGTTTTCTATGCAGGTTCTGATCTGCTAAGGAGAAAGAAAGAAACCTCGAAACCCTTTTGGTGAGAGATGTTCTGGTCCTGCAGGAGGGTTAAGCTGAAAAGAAAAGCCCTGTAACAGTTGCTGGGAAACACAGATAAGTATCCTCATGCTCTCTTCATCCTATCTCCTTGCAGCTCCCAGATTCTCTGTTTAATCATGTCACCCATGAGAGTTGCTTGCTAACATGGTGAAAATTATCAGTGGCAAGTGTTAAATTAACTTATTACTAACAATAAATATAAGCTTGCAAATAATTTTTTTGAAAAGTGAATTGGAACAAACTAAAATGTATTCCTATATTAATACAGCTCTCGCTTGCTTTCTAGAGAGAATAGGGTGGAATTATAGCTAGCTCCTGTGTTGGGAATGTCACAGAATCTTAAGCAGCCCCATGAGAGTCAACGTTCATGTGAATGGCAGTCATTATGTGAATCACAGAAAAAAGATTGAGGGCTGCTGACTTAGCTTCCTAAGGACAGCAGTGTGCTGGGACTCAGAAGAAATGGAGGACACCTCTCTGTCTTTGCAAAGCTTAAAATTTTATTAGTGACTTCAGATGAAAAGAGACAATTTAATGCTAGCATTTCCTACATCCATAGAGTGCTGGGTTTATAGACCTGCCATTGCTTTTTCAGCGATCACTCACCTCTCTTATCATTTCCCTCACCTGTCTTGCCTCACACAGGAGCAGCAGTTATCATCAAAATTATTGATCAGGGCCAAAGGCAGGAAGTCTAACAAAGCAGTTCCATAAAGAAGCAGAGGCAGCTGCTTCCCCAGTAGGATTTGTAGGCACAAAACTTATTTGTCTCCACTGGTCTCTCATGGGAACAATGACATCATCGTTGACAGCAATAATAACAGCAGTTACAACATAAGGAATGGTTACTGTGTGCCAGAATCATCCTCATTTAATTTTACCACAACCTGGAGAGGCTGGTTCTATTAACTCCTCATTCCACAGATGAAGAAACGAAGGCACAGAGGGGTAAGGTAACCTGTTCATAGTCACCCACTAATAAATGATGGATGGTGCACTTCAATTTAGGTGTGTCTGACAATTTGGTTAAACATCTAAGTTCTACTCTCTTAGCAAATTTTAATTATACAATACAGTGCTATCCTATCTAATAATAGACAAACATGGTAATTAAACGTAACTTTGATACCCTTCCCATTGGCTAATCAGGGCGATATGCAAATTAACTGCCAACAAAGATGGCGGTTAACTGCCAACAAAGATGGTGGCTAATTTGCATACATAGGCGCAATGATGGGAGGCAAAAGGGGAAAGACGGAAGAACAGTGGCAGGCAAGAGCTGGGGGGCAGGCCCGCCCCCCAGCCGGTGATCGCCATCGGAAAGCCTGGCAGCAGGCCAGGTGACACCCCCCGGCCGGGGGTGCCGGTGATCGCCATGGTGATCAGAGGAAGAGAGAGCTGGGGTGCAGGACCCCCGGGGCCAGGGGTGCCAGCTGGACTGTGGCCCTCTGATCTGCAATGGCGAAGGGAGGGGCGGGGCAGCAGGCATGGCAGCACCCTGGGCACCTGGTGCAGCCCCAGGGTGCAGCTGTGCCTGTGGCCCTCTGATCTGCAATGGGAAGGGAGGGGCGGGGCCACAGGCATGGCGGCACCCAGGGCACCAGGTGCTTAGGTGCCTGTGGTCCCCTGATCTGAGATCGGGAAGTGAGGGGCGGGGCCACAGTCATGGTGGCACCCTGGGCATCTGGTGCAGCCATGCCTGCAGCCCCGGATCTGCAATCGAGAAGGGAGGGGCTGGGCAGCAGGCATGGCAGCACCCTGGGCACCCCAGCACCTGACATGCAAAGGTCAGGGATGAAATGACTTTTCCCAACCACATCTGCAAATATCCTGGGGAAGGCATCACTAAAGAGTTCACAACAACTCTCTTACTTGGCAAGGAAGAACAAAGTTGGCAAGGGAAACAATCCCTTACATTAAAGTTAAGGTCCCTCTGAGTAAAAAAGAGTATTTGCAACATAAAGGAGGGAGCAGGCAAAAATAATAGGTTCTCATGACTTCCACTGAAGTTTGAGCATATGACAGAGTCAAAACGAACATACAAATTAAAACAGACAGTGGACATTCAAATGACCCGAATCAACTGTCACTGTTTGTTCCAATAGCAGCAATGCTTATGTGATAATATAGTTTAACAAACATACAAAACAAGTCACATGATAAGAGAGGTTCGGCTTCTAAAGTAAATTGAATATGTTCTTTAAAAATTCTCATGTCCTCCCCTCTGACTATAATTCTTAATTTTCCAATCAGAAAATTACCCCAGGTGATCCAGTAACATGTAGAACTTCAGTAACCTAACTTATTTAAAAACAAACAAACATCACAACCATTTTTAAAATATTTAAATTGATATTTTAGGGTTAAAATTATAGAAGATATTTAGATCCAAATATATTTTCTGAACAGAAAATATTTCAGTTTTTGATTTAAAAAAAAAACAAAAAATATATGTGACACATTTTCCCAAGGAACTCTGAATTAGTACCTTTCCCTCTAACTTTCTTCAAATTAAGAGAATCTATGGAGTTCCCTATACTGCACAAGTTTTAATGAAAGAAAATAAGACTTTTTAAGAGCATCAAAAACATGTTTTGTTATTTACAAACATATATATTCCTCTCTCTCTCTCTCTCTCTCTCTCTCTCTCTCTCTCTCAAATATATTCTTACTGATTCAGAGAGGAAGGGAGAGGGAGAGAGATAGAAACATCAATGATGAGCCCTGGCCGGTTTGGCTTTGGCTCAGTGGATGGAGCATCGGCCTGCGGACTCAAGGGTCCCAGGTTCGATTCCGGTCAAGGGCATGTACCTTGGTTGCGGGCACATCCCCAGTAGGAGGCGTGCAGGAGGCAGCTGATCGATGTTTCTCTCTCATCGATGTTTCTAACTCTCTATCCCTCTCCCTTCCTCTCTGTAAAAAAGCAATAAAATATATATTTTTTAAAAAAGAAAGAAACATCAATGATGAGAGAGAATCATTGATCGGCTGCCTCCTACATGCCCCGTACTGGGGATCAAGCCCACAACCCGGGCATGTGGCCTGACCTGGAATCAAACTGTGACTTCCTGGTTCATAGGTCGATGCTAAACCACTGACTGAGTCACACTGGCCGGGCTCAATTCTAATATATAAATTCATTCCAAGGACATATACAGCTTGAAAAGCTTTGGAAGTAGTTTCAAAAAAACTAGCTTTTAAGTAACAAGAAAACAGTTATAGAATAAAGTTTAAATTAAAAGAAAAAATTGTTTTGATTTATTCAAGAGTGGAAACATCCTCCATGAAAATGTGTACCTTGACTGTGGATGGCTGGGAGGCCTTATCACACCTTAGGAATTCAAATGCTTTTTACAATGAAAAGAAAGAGAGTTTCATCTCATTTCTCTACCAGGGTTGATGTCTGTCAATAGAAGGTGGACATCAATAAAAGGAGGGGCTTGCACAATCAATCCAGAAAGTCAGCAATCTATGAATAATCCAGAACCAAGTATTTATCTCCTCTGCCACACACCCTCCCTCCCAGCCAGTGAGCAAGATAATTATTCTCAAGTCAAGCTAAGTGCCCTCCAGTCACAGTGGCCCAATGCTGACATACAAAGCATACAAATAATTCTCACTCTGGCATAAAAGTGACAACTTTCTTGGAAGAAAAGCAGATACTGTAAATTTCTCAAAGTCTTCCTGAAACATTTTTTAAAGTAATTTTTACTTCTTTAGAAAAAATGCCATGGGAAACCATCTGTAATAAAATGCCCATTCTATAAAATAATTCATCTATACTAATAAAAGGGTAATATGCTAATTAGACTGGGAGACCTTCCAGATGTTCTTCTGGACAAAGCCATGGTGGTGGGGCCAAGGAAGAGGTGGTTAGAGGCCAAGAGGGGAGGGCAGTTGTGGGTGATCAGGCTGGTGGGGGGCAGGGCCGTTGGGGGTAAGCAGACCAGCAGGGGGGCCAGTTGGGGACAAGCAGGCCATCAGTGGGGGTCAGTTGGAGGTGATCAGGACAGCGGGGGGGGGGGCAGTTTGGAGTGAGCAGGCCAGCAGGGGGACAGTTGGGGATGAGCAGGCCAGTGGGGAGGGAAGGTAAGGGCGAGCAGGCCAGCAGGGGGGGCAGTTTGGGGTGATCAGGCTGGCGGGGGGGCATTTGGGGGCAAGCAGGCCGGCAGGCAGAGTGGTTAGAGGCAATCAGGCAGGCAGGCAGGCAGGCAGGTGAGTGGTTAGGAGCCAGCAGTCCTGGATTGCGAGAGGGATGTCCGATTGCCGGTTTAGGCCCGATCCCTGTAAACTGGCAGTAGGACATCCTTCGAGGGGTCCCAAATTGGAGAGGGTGCAGGCCAGGCTGAGGAACATACCCTCCCCCGTGCACGAATTCCGTGCACCGGGCCACTAGTCAATTATAATAACAATGCTATATTATAACCTCAGACCTTATTCATCTTATAACTGAAAGATTGTATCCTTTTACCAACGTCTCCCCATTTACCCCATCCCACAGTCCGTGGCCACCACTTTTCTAGTCTGTTTCTATAAGATTATAAAATTTTTTTTTTTAAGATTCCACATATGTGATACCATGCAGTATTTGTCCATTTCTGTCTGGCTTATTTCACTTTGCCCTCCAGTTTCATCGATGCTGTTGCAAATAGCAGAATTTCTTTCTTTTTAAATTATATATATATATATATATATATATATATATATATATATATATATAATACACATAAACAGGGGTGGGCAAAAGCAGGTTTACAGTTGTTCCTATGGAAAAAGACATGCAGGTTATGATTATTACAATAGCTTTATTAACTCAAAAGAATGTTACAGTGGCACAGGACAAATTGCTAGCTTTCATTATTAACACATTTTTGTAGTCTACTTGCTATACTGAAGCAGACTTTGGCACAAAATCCTTTATTGTCATCAATAAACCTACTTTTATCCACTCCTATATATATCTAAATATCTACACATATCACTTTTTTAAAATATATTTTTTATTGATTTTTTTTACAGAGAGGAAGGGAGAGGGATAGAGAGTTAGAAACATCGATGAGAGAGAAACATCGATCAGCTGCCTCCTGCACACTCTCTACTGGGGATGTGCCCACAACCAAGGTACATGCCCTTGACCGGAATTGAACCCAGGACCCTTCAGTCCGAAGGCCAATGCTCTATCCACTGAGCCAAACCAGCCAGGGCCACATATCACTTTTTTTAATTCATTCATATGTGGACAGACACTTCAGTTGTTTCTATATCTTGGCCATAGTGAATAATGTTGCAATGAACTTGGGAGTGCAGAAATCTCTTTGAGATAATGGTTTGCTTTCTTTTGATGTATTACCAGAAGTGTAATTGTTGAATCATATGTTAGTTATATTTTGAATTTATTGATGAGCCTCCATATTGATGTTTATTGATGTTTTCCATAGTGGCTGAACCATTTTACATTTCCACCAAGAGTGCATAAAGGTTCCCTTTTCTCCACATCCTCACTAGTCTTTATTTCTTTATTTTTTATGACCATTACTAGTGACCCGGTGCACGAAATTCTTGCACATTAAAAGGGAATTAATTAGATGAAATATTTTAATATTGCTATTTGCCCTTTCTCTATAATTAAAGTGTCAGAGATGAAAGAAAATTAGTAAAATGTATATGAAAATCTTCCTCCTGTCAGAGTCTGGGGAGCGCCATGGGAACCAGAGTCAAGTCCCCACCCCTCACGTGTGCCTCGAAATTGCACGAGACACAGACCACTTCCATTGGGCTAGATCCAGACCCGACTTGCCCCAGCCCCATCAAGCCCCACCAGGTGAGGTGTGCGGGCCCAGGTCACCTGGCCCAGGCGGAGGGGCACTGCTTGAGTTCCCCCAGCCTGGGCCGGGACAGGGGGCATGCCTTGAGGTCCCCATCAAGCCCCACCAGGTGGGGGGCATGGCCTCAGGTCCCTCATCAAGCCCTGCCTGGCGGGGGGGTGCTGCCTGAGGTCCCCCAGCCTGGCACCAGCATGGGGGGGTGTGGCCTAAGGTCCCCTGTCAAGCCCCAGCAGGCAGGGGGTGCAGCCTTAGGTCCCCTTCCCCAGCCCACCACCACATAGCCTCAGGTCCCTGCTGATTGCTCATTAAGGCTCATTGTGGGAACTCGGCCTCTGCTGTGGGCACAGCCATCTTGTGTTACAAGATCCCTGCCTCCACTGTGGGCACAGCCATTTGTTATGGTGTGATAGTCAATTTGCATATTCCCTCTTTATTATATAGGATTTGCTTTTCCTTGATGAGTAGTGATATTGAACCCTTTTTCATGTAATTCTTGGCCATTTGTATGACTTCTTTGGAAAATATCAATTCATATTCTTTGCCCATTCTTGAAAATTTATCTTTATTATTGAAAGTATTACAGATGTCCCCCCCCTTTTTCTCCCATTGACCCCCTCCACCCCCCCCCCCAGGCCTACCACACTATTGTCTGTGTCCATGGGCTATACATGTATGCATTATAAGTTATTTGGTTAATTTCTTCCCACCTATCCACCCCCCACTTCCCTCTGAGATTCATCAGTCTGTTTTCATGCTTCCATGTCTCTGTATCTATTTTGTCCATTTATTTTGTTCATTAGATTCCACATATAAGTGAGATTATATATTACTTGTCTTTCTCTGACTGGCTTATTTTGCTTAGCATAATTAATTGGGTTATTTGTGTGGGTTTTTTTGCTGTTGTGTTGTATCAGTTCCTTGTACATTTTGGATTGTAGCCCCTTACAAATGTGGCTTGCAAATGTTTTCTCATGTGTTGCCTTTTTATTTTGTTGATGGTTTCCTTTGCTGTGTAAAAGCTTTTAAATTTGATGTACCATTTATTTATTTTTGCTTTTTAAGCCTTTGCTTTATGTATCAGATTTAAAAAAAATCAATACCAAGATTGATGTCAAGGACCTTACTTCCTATGTTTTCTTCTAGGATTTTTATGGTTTCAGGTCTTAGGTTCAAATCTTAGTCCATTTTGAATTGATTTTTTAAAAATATATTTTATTGATTTTTTTACAGAGAGGAAGGGAGAGGGATAGAGAGTTAGAAACATCGATGAGAGAGAAACATCAACCAGCTGCCTCCTGCACACTCCCTACTGGGGATGTGCCCACAACCAAGGTACATGCCCTTGACCAGAATCGAACCTGGGACCTTTCAGTCCGCAGGCCGATGCTCTATCCACTGAGCCAAACCAGTTAGGGCTTGAATTGATTTTTGTCTGTGATGCAAGGTAGATGTCCATCATATTCCTAGATTTAAGTCTACCAAGATCTAGTCTCATTTCCTGCTCAGAGTGCTAGAAAAATTAACACAAAACCAAATATTTGGATCTGAGTAAAAATGTTAAAACTTCCATTTCAAAAGTTGAGAACTCTCAGGACCAAGAAAAAAAAATAGATGAAATCAAACCACATGTAAACCTTAGTTTTTACTGAGTCATTTAAAAACACTTGTTATAAAGGAAAAAAATATTTGTAATGTGTTTAAAAACAAACAAACAAGGATAAAAGTAAATATAATGCAAAACCTTACAGCTGGATAGTATGTTACTCTATCTCCAATATGTATATCCAGATAATCCATAAATTTAACACTTCCTATCAACCAACTTTTGATGAGTCATCACCATTTTATCTTTCCCCTTCAAGCTGAAATTGGTTTGGTTTTCCAGCCTAGCATATGCTTTTTCTGTTTGATGAACTAGTACTTATAAGACCCAAAGTTTCAAAATTTTGAAGCTTCTATTTATTTTCAGCCATAAAGTATTCTATTTTAATTTTTAAAATTACAGTTGCTTCTAACGGCTATTTTTGTTGTGAAGTTGTTACTTTCTGGGCCTCAATTGTGATAGTTGGCCTAATTACTGCAGGTCCAACACTGAGCTTGATTTATCGCTTTGTTTAGCTTTACTGAGAGATTGACCTAAAATGCCTTTTCTTTTTAATGCTGGAGAATTTAATAGTGTTATTGGATTGTTGCAAGAGCTTTCTAGCCATTGTCTTTGCCTTCATGTTCATCCACATATTCTAACCCAGAGTTTGTTCTCAAGGTAGCAGCCAAAATGAGCCTTTTGGTGCAAAAAGCATATCTTCCTCTGTTAAAATTTTCCAAGGGCCTTATTTTACTCAGAAAAAAAAATCCTTAGTTCCTATTAGTCCCTATGTGATCTAGCCCCTGCTACACACCACAACTTGAACAAATCTAACAAACATAATATTGGGCAAAAGAAAATGTGCACAAAAAATACATATGGTATTATTCTAGAGCAATTTTTTTAAAAAATAAGCAGAATAATGTGTTGTACTAAAAGTAGTGTTAGTAGTTATTTTAGGGGAGAAGGGAGTGTAGTAAGTAGAAGAGGAAACAAAGTTTCTGGGGTGTAGACAGTGTTCTATTTCTTGACCTGGGTGTTGGCACATGGTATTTGTGATAATTTATTGTGAGTTATATACCTATTACTTGTGCATCTTCCAGTAGGTTAGCTATATTTCAGTAAAAATGCTTGCCAGAGAGAATAGGAGGTAAGCAAGAAGGCAAACATATAACAACTCTTTCAAGGAGATTTACTCTAAAGGAGAATTGAGAAATGAAATAGTAACTGGAAAGAGCTGTTTGTTTGTTTTTAATGGGAGATATTAAAGTTTATTTTGATATGGGCTCTGTCCTGTATAAAGGGACTATTCAATATTCAAGAGGAAAGGAGACAATTGTTAGAGAAATGTCCTTGAGTGGTTAAGTAGGGATGAGACCCAGGATGGGAGTGGAGGGGTGGGCCCAGACAGGAGCATGGCTTAAAGGATTTTGCTGATGATGACTGAATTCCAGAAGAGTCTGGGTTGAGAGTGGGGTGAGAGACTGAGTAGAAGATGTCAACAGCTATAAATGGTGGAAGATTGACATGAGAAGCTTAGACTTCTGGCAGCAACTGAATTAAACAGGCATGAAAATAGTGATGGGACTGGTTAGTCCCTGTGGCCTTTTAGGGGAAAATGGGCAATAATTTCTCATTAGAGCCTCTTTGGGGATTAGTTTCAACTTATAGTGGTGAGGCTGATTGTGTCATGATAGAGGGAAGAAAAGACAATGGCTCTCTTTATGGCTCTTATGTTACCTCTAAACAAGGGGGAAGTCTTGAACTTATCAGGAATTTCTAGATATGGAATTGTGGAATTAAAATGATGTACATTTAAAAGCTTGATGAATGTTGCCAAAGAGGTGGCACAAATTTAAACTCCTATCCACATATATCAAAGTTTTTTTGTTTGTTTGCTTGCTTTTTTGGGTGGTTTTTTTTTTTCCTAAGAACAATATAGTGACTTTATTTTTATTTATTTCATTTTTTTTATTTTTTTCCCTTTATCGATTAAGATATTACAAATGTGTCCTTATCCTCCCAATGTCCCCTCATCCCCCCAATCCTGCCCTCACCCTCACCCCCTGTTGTCCACATCCATCGCTTATGCTTATATGCATGCATACAAGTCCTTTGGTTGATCTCTCCCCGTCACCCCCACCCTCCCCTATCTTCCCTCTGAATTTTGAGCATCTGATCAATGCTTTTCTGTCTCTACATCTTTTTTTGTTCATCAGTTTATGTTGTTCATTATAATCCACAAATGAGTGAGAGCATGTGATATTTATCTTTCTCTGACTGACTTATTTCACTTAGCATAATGCTCTCCAGCTCTATCCATGCTGTTGCAAATGGTAGGAATTCCTTCCTTTTTATAGCAGCATAGTATTCCATTGTGTAGATGTGCCACAGCTTTTAAAAATATATATTTTATTGATTTTTTACAGAGAGGAAGGGAGAGGGATAGAGAGTTAGAAACATCGATGAGAGAGAAGCATTGATCAAATGCCTCCTGCACATCCCCTCCTGGGGGTGTGCCCGCAACCAAGGTACATGCCCTTGACCAGAATCGAACCTGGGACCCTTCAGTCCCCAGGCCGAAGCTCTATCCAGTGAGCCAAACCATCCAGGCACCACAGCTTTTTAATCCACTCATCTGCTGATGGGCACTTAGGCTGATTCCAAATCTTAGCTATTGTAAATTGTGCTGCTATGAACATAGGGATGCATACATCCTTTCTGATTGGTGTTTCTGGTTTCTTGGGATACAGTCCTAGAAGTGGGATCACTGGGTCAAATGGAAGTTCCATTTTTAGTTTTTTGAGGAAACTCCATACTGTTCTCCACAGTGGCTGCACCAGTCTGCATTCCCACCGGCAGTGAATGAGGGTTCCTTTTTCTCTGCATCCTCGCCAGCATGTCATTTGTGGATTTGTTGATGATAGCCATTCTGACAGGTGTGAGGTGGTACCTCATTGTTGTTTTGTTTTGCATCTCTTGGATGATTAGTGACTTTGAGCATGTTTTCATATGTCTCTCAGCCTTATGTATGTCCTCTTTCAAAAAGTGTCTATTTAGGGTCCGTTGCCCATTTTTTGATTGGGTTGTTTATCTTCCTTTTGTTAAGTTGTATGAGTTCCCTGTAAATGTTGGAGATTAAACCTTTATCAGAGATATCATTTGCAAATATGTGCTCCCATGCAGTGGATTTTCTTGTTGTTTTGTTGATGGTTTCTTTTGCAGTGCAGAAGCTTTTTATTTTGATATAGTCCCATTTGTTTATTTTCCCTTTAGTTTCCATTGCCCTAGGCCTAGGGGCTGTGTCAGTGAAGAAATTCCTTCAGCATATATCTGAGATTTTGCTACCTGTTGATTCCTCTAATATTTTTATGGTTTCCCGTCTTACGTTTAAGTCCTTTATCCATTTTGAGTTTATTTTTGTGAATGGTGTAAGTTGGTGGTCGAGTTTCATTTTTTTGCATGTGTCTGACCAAATTTCCCAGCACCATTTATGGAAGAGACTATCTTGACTCCATTGTATGTTCTTGCCTCCTTAGTCAAATATTAATTGAGCATAGTGGTTTGGGTCGATTTCTGGGTTCTCTCTTCTATTCCATTGGTCTATATGTCTGTTCTTGTGACAGTACCAGGCAGTTTTGAGGACAGTGGCTTTGTAATACAGTTTGAGATCCCTCCTACTTTGTTTTTCTTTCTCAGGATCGCAGCAGCTATTCGGGATTTTTTGTTGTTGTTTTTTTTTTAATTCCAGTTGAATTTTTGGAGAGTTCTTTCTAGATCTATGAAATATGCTATTGGTATTTTAATGGGGAGTACATTGAATATATAGATTGCTTTGGGTAGTATGGTCATTTTGATGATGTTGATTCTACCAATCCATGAACAAGGTATGTTCTTCCATCTGTTTATGGCTTTCTCTATCTCTTTTTTCAATGTCCTATAGTTTTCTGGGTAGAGGTCTTTTAACTCCTTAGTTACGTTTATTCCTAGGTATCTTAATTTTTTTGGTGCAATGGTAAATGGATTTGTTTTTTTAATTTCTCTTTCTGTAAGTTCACTATTGGCATATAAAAATGCCATGGATTTCTTGGCGTTAATTTTGTATCCTGCTACATTGCCAAGTTCATTTATTAGGTCTAATAATTTTTTGATGGAGTCTTTAGGGTTTTCTAAATACAGTATCATGTCATTTGCGAATAATGACAAGTTTAATTCTTCTTTTCCAATTTGGATGCCTTTTATTTCTTCTTCTTGTCTGATCACTTTGGCTAGCACTTCCAGTACTATGTCGAACAGGAGTGGTGAAAGTGGGCATCCCTGTCTTGTTCCTGTTCTTAAGGGAAATGGTTTTAGTTTTTGCCCATTGAGTATGATGTTGGCTGTAGGTTTGTCATATAAGGTTTTTATTATCTTGAGGTATGATCCCTCTATTCCCACTGTGCTGAGTGTTTTTATCAGAAAAGGGTGTTGGACTTTGTCAAATGCCTTTTCTGCATCAATTGATATGATTATGTGATTTTTGTCTCTCAATTTGTTTATGTGATGTATAACATTTATTGATTTGCAGATATTGTACCAGCCTTGCATTCCTGGAATAAATCCCACTTGGTCATGGTGTATGATCTTTCTAACGTAATGCTGGATCCGGTTTGCTAGAATTTTGTTGAGGATTTTAGCATCTCTGTTCATCAGGGATATTGGCCTGTAATTCTCTTTCTTTGTGGTATCTTTATCTGGTTTTGGGATTAAGATAATGCTGGCTTCATAAAAAGAGCTTGGAAGTGTGCCTTCCTCTTGAATTTTTTGGAATAGTCTGAGAAAGATTGGCTTTAGTTCTTCTTTGAATGTTTGGTAAAACTCCCCTGTGAAGCCATCCAGTCCAGGGCTTTTGTTTGTTGGAAGCTTTTTGATAACTGTTTCAATTTCATCAGTAGTTATTGGCCTATTCAGGTTTTTTTATTCTTCCTGGTTGAGTTTTGGAAGCTTGTATTTTTCTAGGAATGTGTCCATTTCATTGAGGTTGTCCAGTTTGTGGGAGTAGAGTTGTTCATAGTATTTTTTGACAATCTTTGTATATCTGTAGGGTCAGTTGTTACTTCACCTCTTTCATTTCTGATTTTGTTTATTTGGGTCCTCTCTCTTTGTTTCTTGGTGAGCCTGTCAAGAGGTTCATCAATCTTGTTAATCCTTTCAAAGAACCAGCTCTTGGTTTCATTGATCTTTTGTATTGTTTTTTTGGTCTCTATGTCATTTATTTCTGCTCTGATCTTTATTATTTCCTTCCTTCTGGATACTGTGGGCTTTTCTTGTTACTCTCTTTCTAACTCTTTGAGTTGTGTGGTTAGATAATTTATTACTAGTTTTTCTTGTTTTTTGAGATAGGCCTGTAGGGCTATGAACTTCCCTCACAGGACTGCTTTCATTGTGTCCCATAGATTTTGGATTGTTGTGTTTTCATTGTCATTTGTTTCCAGGATGCTTTTTATTTCTTCTTTGATCTCTCTGGTAACCCAGTCATTGTTTAATAGCATGCTATTTAGCCTCCAAGTGTTTGATTTTTTTCCAATGTTTTTATTGTAGTTGATTTCTAGTTATATACCATTGTGATCTGAGAAGATGCTTGTTATGATTTCTATTCTCTTGAATTTGAAGAGACTTTGCTTGTATCCTAATATATGGTCTATCTTTGAAAATGCCCCACGTGCACTGGAGAAGAATGTATATTCTGTAGCTTTGGGATGAAATATTCTGAAGATGTCAATTAAGTCCATCTGATCTAGTGAGTCATTTAGGATTGCTGTTTCTCTGCTGATTTTTTGTTTAGAGGATTTATCCAGTGGTGTCAGTGGGGTATTAAAGTCCCCTACTATGACTGTATTGCTATTGATCTCTCCCTTGATATCTTCCAGAAGTTGTTTTATGTATTTGGGTGCTCCTGTATTGGGTGCATATATGTTCATATATCTATCTATATCTTCTTGTTGAATTGCTCCCTTTAGTATTATGTAGTGGCCTTCCTTATCTCTTATTATGGCCTTTACTTTGAGATCTATTTTGTCAGATATAAGTATTGAAACCCCAGCTTTTTTCTTATTTTCATTTGCCTGAAAATTTTTTTTTCCATCCCTTCACTCTCAGTCTGTGTGAATCCTTTGTTCTGAGGTGGGTCTCTTGCAGACAACAAATATATGGGTCATGTTTTTTTATCCATTCATCTACACTGTGTCTTTTGATTGGAGCATTTAATCCATTTACATTTAATGTTATTATTGAAAAGTACTTGTTTGTGGTCATTTTTATTCTTAATGTTTGTGTTTCTTCTTGTCTTTCTGTTTCTTCTTTTTACAGCAGTCCCTTTAGCATTTCTTTCATTGCTGGTTTGGTGGTAATAAACTCTCTTAACCCTTTTTTGTCTGTGAAGCTCCTGATTTCACCTTCAATTTTGAATGATAGCCTTGTTGGGTATAGTATTCTTGGATTCATTACCTTGCTTTGCATCACTTTGTATATTTCATTCTATTCTCTTCTTGCCTGGTGTGTTTCTGTTGAGAAGTCAGCTGATATTCTAATAGGAGATCCCTTGTAGGTAACTTTCTGTCTCTCTCTGGCAGCCCTTAAGATTCTTACTTTGTCGTTGGTGTTTGCCAATTTAATTATGATGTGTCTTGGTGTTGGTCTTTTGGGGTTCATCTTGTTTGGCACTCTATGTGCTTCTTGGACTTGTGTAGTTTTTTTCTTGCCAGTATCAGGGAAGTTTTCTGTCATTATTTCTTCAAACAGGTTTTATATTCCTTGCTTCTCCTCCTCTCCTTCTGGTACCCCTATTAAGCGAATGTTATTTCGTTTTGCATTGTCCCAAAGCTCCCTTAGGCTCTCCCCTTGCTTTTCAAGTTTTTTTTTTTTTAAGTTGCTCCTGTGTTTGTGTGTTTTTTCCTACCTTGTCTTCTAATTCACTGATGTGGTCCTCAGCCTCTTCTAGTCTGCTGTTTAAGCCTTCCATTATGTTCTTTATTGCAGCTATGTCATTCTTCATTTCCTCCTGGTTCCTTTTCATGTTGGTGATATTCTCATTCAGTTCCTTATATTTCTCAATGAGTTGTGTGTATTTGTCACCCAGCCGTTTGAGCATCCTTATAACCATTACTCTGAATTCTTTCTCTGATAAGTTAGTAGCCTCAATTTCATTTAACTACCTTTCTGGTGATTTCTCTTTTTCTTTCCTTTGTGGATTGCTTTTTTGTCTTCCCATGTTTTGTTGTAATGTTTTAATTGTAGCTCTGATTGCTTTGCTACCCAGTTTCTTTTGGGTATGGTGCTACTGGTGTGACCTCTCAGGTCTCCTGGGCTTGGTAGTCTAGTGTAGCTCCCTACTTGAGCTATTTGGGTTCTCTTGATGTAGGCCTGCGAGCTGGAAAGGCACAACTGAGGTGTCTAGAAGTCAGCAGCCGTGGAGGGGGTGTCTTAATTTTTGCTGTCTTGTGCCCTTGGTTGAAATCACACGTGCCCATTGGGGACTCACAATGGCACACAGGAACCATCTGTTGGGGTGGTGGGGGTCCAGAGGCCTGCATTCTGGAAAACCGTGACTGTGGTGTCCAGAGTTCTGTAGTTGTGGAGTGGGCAGACAGCTTTTGCTGCTGTCTCCGTGGTTGGATACATGTGATCCCAGCGGCAGTTCACAGGGGCACCTGTAGTGTGTTTGCCAGCAGGGTGTACTGACACACTCTGAAGAGCTCTGGCACTGAAGCCACTGGATTGCAGTGTCTGTGGGCAGGTATCCCAGAAGAAAGAATTCAGCATTTCTACAGCCCAGCAGTGCACCCCTGTTTGTTTAAGCCGTGTCTAGTGGGGCTCACAGTGGCGCCCTAGGGCTGCCTGTGGAGTGGTGGTCTTGGGACACCTGCACGCTGGAAAAGCATGCAACTGTAGTGTCCAGGGTTCTGTAGCTGTGGGGTGGGGAACCTCAGTTTTTGCTGATGCACCTGTGGTGGATAGGCCTGCGTTCCCAGTGGTGGTATACAGGAGTACCCACAGTGAGTTTGCTAGCGCAGGCACACTGAAGTGCTCTGAAGGGCCCTGGAATGCTTAATCGAGGCGTCTTTGGGCAGGTATCCAGGATGGGTGAATTCAGAATTTCTACTGCCCAGGGGAGTGCGTCCCTATTAGTCCAATATCGGACCCAGCAGAGGCTCACTGTGGCTTCCGAAAGTCCCCTGTGGATATCTCTCAGGGGGAGTGAGCAACTGTGGCAATGCAGTTCACTGGCACTGAGCTCTGACACACTCTGAGCAGCCCTGGCGCTGAAGGGCCTTGGAGAGGAAATTGCGCAGTGGGTGTGTGTGGGCAGTAATTCAGGCAGAAGGAATTCAGAATTTCTACTGGGGGGGCAGCGTGCCTGTGTCTGTACAAAATCACACCCAGTTGGGGCTCACAGTGACTCCTAAGAGAAGTCTATGGAGTGGTGTGCCTCAGAGACCTGCGCAGAGACCTGCGCGCTGGAGACGCGTGAATGCGATGTCGCAGGTCTGCCACTGGGGAGGGGGAAGGTTGCACTTACTGCTGTGGGCGCAGTGCTCCTTTGGAGGTGGAGATCCCAGGGTTTGCGAGTCTGTGGGTGGGGCAGTAGGATTTTGGCTGGAGTGGCTGCTGGGTCATGGGCAGTGTCCAAGGCCTGTCTAGGTGGTGGTGCTGGTGAGTTCCTAGAAGAGGCTGCTCTCCCCTTTAAGATGGCGGGGGCTCCGTGCCCGAGTCCAGCACATGGGGCAGTGTCCACAGCGGTGGTAGTCTCTCCCTGTCCCAGAGAGCCTGGTCTGCCAGCCTCTGCTGCTCCTGCCAGATTTAACTGTCCCTCACTCACTCACACACACACCACACACATCCACACACTCTCCTTTCATCCCCTCACTCACTCACTTCCTATCCCTCACCTCTGTCCTGCCAGCCGCCATCTTTTTTATCATAGTTTTTATCCACTCACTTGCGAATACTGTGCTAAAGTTTATAAATTTTGCCAAATCTAATAGGGGTAAAATAGCTAATTATTTTCATTTGTTTTACTAATGATTATTATAAACATCTTTACATGTTTATGAAATGCTATTCATGACCTTTTCCCATTTTTCTCTCTGCTTGTCTTTTCCTTATTAATATAAAGAGCTCTTTGTATACAAAGAAAAAAAGCCATTAGCCAGTCATAAATTGAAAATATGGGGTGTGTGTGTGTGTGTGTGTGTGTGTGTGTGTGTTTCACTGGCAAAAATTTAATCATTTCAAGTTTACAAAAATATACTTTGGTTTTCTTTTTTTATTATTATTGATTTCAGAGAAAAGAAGAGAGAGAGAGTGAGAGATAGAAACATCAATGATTGGAGAGAATCATTGATCAGCTACCTCCTGCACTCCCCCTACTGGAGATTGAACCTGCAACCCGGGTATGTGCCCTGACCAGGAATCGAACCATGTCTTCATGGTTCAGGATCCACACTCAACCACTAAGCCAAATCAGCCAGGCTACTTTGGTTTTCTTTGATGATTAGTGTATGTTTTTAATTCCAAAATCTTTAATATATCAGGAATTAATTTTGTTATGTGAGGTAGGAATGAAACTTTACTGCTTCAATTTTTTTTTTCTTCCAAATGGCCAGCAGTGGTTTCTGGAATAATCTGCTTGTAATGCTAACTTTATCTCTCCCAGTTTTAAAAGTACTTACTATTGGACTCAAGAAGAGGGCTCATCTGGATCCAGTCACATTCTATCAATCTAAGGACTTCTTCCTCCTCAGCACACTGAATACTTGGCACTTACACCATAGTTCTGAACTCTGTTTCTGGGGTTACATTTATCAGAATCTTTCACTGTGTTTCTGTGTATTTAACACATTAATTTCCTATTTATTGCTATTGACTGAAAATAAATAAGTTATCAGCAAATTATTAGAGCCCCCTTACTACATCTGCTATAAAAATAGAAATTTATTACCCTATAACTACTTTGTTAACTCACTGGGAATGATTGATCTTTGAACATATTGACTGGTGGTGTATATTTATTTCATGAAGTTCTCACACATTCTCACTCTCTTGTGCTCTTTCTCTATATATACATTCTATTCAAGGACAATCTTTCTTAGCAATATGATTGAAGTTATTCAGTTAATGGGCCATTAGAAAGAATTTTATTAAAATCATTAAAATACATGCTTTAATGGAACAAACTGTTGAATCTCAGAGGGAAGGTGGGGAGGGAGGTGGGTGAGCGGGTCGGAAAAGATCAACCAAAGGATTTGTATTCATATATGCATAACCCATGGACACAGTCAATAGGCCTGGGGCAGGGGGCATGGGTGGGCTAAAAGGGGTTGAAAGGGGGGGGGAAAGGGAACATATGTAATACTTCAACAATAAAGATTTATTTAAAAAAAAATTTTATATATATATATATATATATATATATATATATATGCACTTTAGGTGTTTGTTTTCTGAAATGTTCACATGAATGGGATTCTCAGTTGCTAACAATGCTGGATAAAGGAGATCTTGTTGTAGTTGTCAGTTTATGTGATCTCTCAGTAACCTTGTATGATCACACTTCACATTTCCACAAACAAGAAAGAACACTTGCAAGATTATACCAATGGTAGTACCCTCATATCAACAATGCTGAGTATCCCACTCTCTGACCTCTACATCTGAACTTTCTCTACCTCATCCTTACATCTCATCCCTCTATCTAGTACTTTTATTCTAACAATTTTTCAACCTTACAGGACTGAGATCTCCATCCACTGATCCCCTTGACAATGCCTTTCCACCCTCTTTACCTAGCCAAGATTTCCTGGTTCTTCATTATTGTGACTCTTGCACATTCCTCAACTCCCTATCTTCTCTGACAAAGTGAGCAGTGAAACCTCAGTTAAATCTCTGTCTATTCAATATTAGCATCTAGGCAGCAGAATCTGGTTGAAGGAAAATACACAAACATGTTTGGACTGGTCTCACTTTAGATTCATGACCACATGCTTCATTTTCTCTGGCAAGAAGTCATGTGCTGATAAACCATCTCCATGTTACATAACAACCCTACATTGCCATAATTTATTCACTCTCCCACCCATAGAAAATTTTTTCAAAATTTCTCCTTTCTTCTCCAAACTTTCCTATCTCCCACCATTTCATCTGTCATCTCTTGCATCTGAGCCCATGTGTGCTACCTTCCTTCCTATTACCTGCTCATTCATCTCCACAGCCCTCTGGCCTACTCAAGGACATTGCTCTAGTAACTCTACTTACCTCTTTGCATAACAAATCTTTCTGTATAGGATAGTATCTACCAGCATACAAACATGCATACATTTCTCCAATCCAAAAAATACCCTATTCTAACTCCACGTGACCCCAGCAACCACCCCATTTCTCACTCCTGTTCATAGCAAAACTCTGATGACTGTTGATTCTTTCTGTCTCTACATCTTCTATTCTTTCTTGGACCTCGACAATCAGGCTTGTATCCTCACCAGGCTACCCAAACCATTATTCTCAATAAGTACTTTTCACTACTTGCAATTAAAGCCCAATCTACTTGCCTAGATTACTGAGTGTACTAACTGATCTCTCTGCTTTTGCTATTGTTCCCTATAGTCTAAGTTCTGCAAGGCTGTCAGACTGGTCCTTTTACAATGTTCATCAGATCATATGCCTCCTCTGCTCTATGTTATACTGGCTTCCATCTAGTAAGAAACCAAAGTCTTCACAGTGGCTTCTGAGGATCTATATCATATTGCACCCCATTCTCTCCTCCTTCATTCCACTGCAGCCTCACTGGCCCTCTTGCTGCTCCTCAAATAGACCAAGTTCATTCTCACCTCAGAGCCTTTGCAGTTCTTGGACCTTTTACCAGGAATGCTCTCATCCCAGATCACCAAATGGCTTGCTCTTTCATTTTAGTCAAGTTTCTTCTGAATGCTAACTTCTCAAAGAATCACCCCTGACCTCCCTGTCTAAAAGAATATCCCAGCTGTACACTGCTCCTTCTTCCTTCCTTCCTTAAGGTGTTTATCACAACTCATGACTCTGACATGGCATTTTATATTTATTTATTCAAGTTTATGGAAGATAGGGAGTTTGCTAGATAGTGTCTTTTCCATAGAGGATACTCAATAAATTTGTGTTTGCTATTCTCAAAACTACCTGGTACTGGCACAATAACAGACATATAGACCAGTGGAACAGAACAGAGAACCCAGAAATCAACACAAGCCATTATGCTTAATTAATATTTGACAAAGGAGGCAAGAGCATACAATGGAGTCCAGACAGTCTCTTCAATAAATGGCTTTGGGAAAACTGGAGAGATAAATGCAAAAGAATGAAACTAGATCACCAACTTACACCGTACACAAAAATAAACTCAAAATGGATAAAGGACTTAAACATAAGATGGGAAACCATAAAAATCTTAGAAGAAGCCATAGGCAGCAAAACAGCAGACATTTGTTATAGCAATATCTTTACCGACACAACTCCTAGGGCAATAGAAATGAAGAAGAAAATAAACAAATGGGACTACATCAAAATAAAGAGCTTCTGCACAGCAAAAGAAACCATCAACAAAACAAGAAAGCCCACTGCATGGGAGAACATATTTCCCAATGTTATCTCCAATAAGGGTTTAATCTCCAAAATTTATAGGGAACTCATACTGAAAAGGAAAATGGGGGTGGGGGGGTGCTTACAACCTAGTTCAGTATCTGGTTAAAACTGTAGTCTTACTTCCCCATTCTGACTGACTTGGGCGGAACTGCAGAGCCTAACCCCAGGGCCCTTCCACAGCTGACTTGGGCAGAGCTGCGGAGCATACCCCCAAGGTCTCACCAAGACTGACTTGGGCAAAGCTTCAGGGACTCTCAGGGGCCCACCACAGGAGGAGATATATAGGTCAGAGCCTCCCCATGAGTTCAGTTCAGGCTTTGGATCTGGAATTCCCCTGGACTAGCAGATATGCGAAATAAAGGTTAAACTTTCCTCCCTCAGAGTGCTAGCTGATCGTTCTCCTGTGCATTCTGCCACAACAATACAACTTAACAAAAGGAAGATAAACAATCCAATCAAAAAATGGGCAAAGGACCTAAATAGACACTTTTCAAAAGAGGACATATGAAAACATGCTCAAAGTCATTAATCATCCAAGAGATGCAAATCAAAACAACAATGAGGTAACATCTCACACCTGTCAGAAAGACTATCATTAACAAATCAACAAAAGACAAGTGCTGCTCCCCATTAAAATACCAACGGCATATTTCACAGACCTAGAACGAACTCTCCAAAAATTCATCTGGAATAAAAAAAGACCCTGAATAGCTGCAGCAATCCTGAGAAAGAATAACAAAGTAGGAGGGATCTTAATACCAGATATCAAGCTGTATTACAAATCCACTATTCTCAAAACTGCACAAGAACAGACATAGATCAATGGAACAGAATAGAGAACCAGAAATTGACCCAAACCACTATGCTCAATTAATATTTGACAAAGGAGGCAAGAACATACAATGGAGTCAAGACAGTCTCTTCAATAAATGGTGTTGGGAAAATTGGACAGATACATGCAAAAAGAAAATAAACTAGACCACCAACTTACACCATACACAAAAATAAACTCAAAATGGATAAAGGACTTAAATATAAGACAGGAAACCATAAAAATATTAGAGGAATCCACAGGCAGCAAAATCTCAGCCATATGCCGAAGCAATTTCTTCACCAATACAGCTCCTAGGGAAATGGAAACTAAAGAGAAAATAAACAAATGGGACTATATCAAAATAAAAAGCTTTTGCATAGCAAAAGAAACCATCAACAATACAACAAGAAAGCCCACTACATGGGAGAACATATTTGCCAATGTTATCACCGATAAGGGTTTAATCTCCAACATTTATAGGGAACTCATAAAACTTAACAAAAGGAAGATAAACAACCCAATCAAAAAATGGGCAATGGCCGTAACCGGTTTGGCTCAGTGGATAGAGCGTCAGCCTGAGGACTGAAAGGTCCCGGGTTCGATTCCTGTCAAGGGCATGTACCTGGGTTGGGGGCACATCTCCAGTAGGGAGTGTGCAGGAGGCAGCTGATCGATGTTTCTCTCTCATCGATGTTTCTAACTTTCTATCTCTCTCCCTTCCTCTCTGTAAAAAATCAATAAAATATATTTTTTTAAAAAATGGGCAATGGACCTAAATAGATACTTTTCAAAAGAGGACATAAGGAAGGCCAAGAGACATATGAAAACATGCTCAAAGTCACTAATCATCTGAGAGATGCAAATCAAAAGGACAATGAGATACCAACTCACACCTGTCAGAATGGCTATCATCAACAAATCAACAAATGACATGCTGGTGAGGATGCGGAGAAAAAGGAACCCTCATTCACTACTGGTGGGAATGCAGACTGGTGCAGCCACTGTGGAGAACAGTATGGAGTTTCCTCAAAAAACTAAAAATGGAACTTCCATTTGACCCAGTAATCCCACTTCTAGGACTATATCCCAAGAAACCAGACATACCAATCAGAAAGGATGTATGCATCCCTATGCTCATAGCAGCACAATTACCATAGCTAAGATTTGGAAACAGCCTATGTGCCCATCAGCAGATGAGTGGATTAAAAAGCTGTGGTACATCTACACAATGGAATAAGACGCTGTGGTAAAAAAAAAAAGGAATTCTTACCATTTGCAACAGCATTTATGAAACTGGAGAGCATTATGCTAAGTGAAATAAGCCAGTCAGAGAAAGATAAATACCACATGATCTCACTCATTTGAGGAATATAATGAACAACATAAACTGATGAACAAAAACAAATCCAGAGACAGAGAAGCAGCGATAAGACTGACAAACCTCAGAGGGAAGGTAAGGGAGGGTGGGGGTAAGGGGGAGAGATCAACCAAAGGACTTGTATGCATGAATATAAGCCTAACCAATGGACACAGACACCGAGGGGTGAGGGCATGAGTGGGGGTGGGGGGACAATGGGGGGACACATATGTAATACCTTAATCAATAAACAAACAAATTTTTTTTAAAGAAATTAAAGTTAAAAAAAAGACAAATGCTAGAGAGGATTCGGAGAAAAAGGAACTCTCTTGCACTACTGGTGGGAATGCAGACTGGTGAAGCCACTGTGGAGAACAGTATGGCGTTTCTTCAAAAAATTAAAAATGCAACAAACAGACAAAGAAGCATCAAATAGACTGTCAAACTACAGTGGGGAGGAAGGGGAGAGTTTGGGGGAGAGTAAGAGGTCAATCAGAGGTATGAGCATGACCAATGGACACAGACATTGGGGGAGGGGGGGTTGAGGGCATGATTTGGGGGTAGGGGATGCTGGGGTCGGGGGAGGTCAATGGGGGAAAAAGGAGACATATATACTACTATTTGTAATACTTAAACAATAAAAAATATTGTGTTTGCTAAATGTATCACACAGATATATTTCATGGTAATATTGTTTGTAAAAATAAGAGGGAAAAAACCCTAAATATTTGACATTTGAAAACTAGTTAAATATATTTTTTAAGATAGTCTTAAAATAGAACACAATGTCAGTTATTAAAGAGAGTGAAGTCTTCACATACTGGTATGGAAAATGTTCACAAATGAGTTAAGTGGGGGGGAAAATGAGTGCAGAGCAATACAATATTATTTTAAATTTTGTAATGAATCTAAATGTTTTTATATTTGCACTAGAGGCCCGATGTACGAAATTCATTCAAGGGCCTTGGCCCTGGCCCCTGCCCACCACCACCGCAGCTAGGGCCTCTGCCGCCTCCACTGTGGCCCCAGCCTGCTGTGACTTTGTCCTGAAGAAAGGACATCTGGAAGGATATCCAGTCTAATTAGCATATTATGCTTTTATGATTATAGATAATATATGTTTTTATATGCATAAAATAAAATCTAGGAGTAAGTATTGTAGGCAGCAGGAACGGTACCAGGTGTCTGACCAGGGGTGTCAGACCAAACCTGGGTTCAGCTACCTTGGTACTTGGGTTCTGGCTAGGAAAGAATTCAGAGCAAGACCCAAACTGTAATAGAATATTTATTGGGTAAATTACAAAGGTAGAAAATGTAATTCCTAGAAGAAATGGGCTTAGGAAAAAGTTATAGAGGTAAAAGAAGGGTCCTTGGAGTTTGGGCATGAGGAAGCTAGTGGTAATACACCTGGAGGGAGGGGAAGAAGACAGGGAAGTAGAAAAGGAAAGGTGAGGGTGTGCTCCCCAGAGGGAGAGTGCACTGAGTCCTCAGTCCTAAGGGTTTTAAGGGCGGAGATTTTAGGTCCCAGGGAAAGATCTTAATAGAATATTCAGCAGCTTTCCAGGTGTGTCCTTTCAGGATGTGGTCTCCACTGATTGATTGGTGGGCACCCACGGGGCAGGGGGTCATTATTCAGTGCTGCTGGTCCTGAGATCAGCTGTGGCTGATATTGTTGCTTATCTGGGCCTGGAGCTGAAATACAACTGAGGCATAGATGTTATCTCTAGGGAGGAAAGGTCAGGGGGTCCAAACTGCCTGACCAGTATATGCTAAGGGAAAAAAAGTCACCTTGGGGGCAAGGTCCCACCCTACAATTGATTGTCCATTATTAGGCACCTGGGCTTCCCATCCTGGCTCATTTTCCTTGCTCTGCTCATGTCTGTCTAACTGCCCACAACAGAAGAACACCACTCCAAAGGGTGGGAATTCAGGAGAAGAAAGGTTTATTTACTTCACTTTATACAATTGTGTTTTGTTTTAATGTTATAAACCCATATAATTTTTTTTTTCGGGGCGTGGAGGTGTCGGGACTCCTCCCCAGGGTGACCCTTCACCCGGGAGTCCCCATGCTCCAGTCACCCCCTCGGCCAGCGGGGAGCGCCCTCAAGTGGGTCCACTGCTCTGGGGGCTGGGGAGGAGGAGGCCACGGAGGGCGAGGCCCTGAAGCAGGAGGAAGCCGTGGAAGGTAGGCAAGGAGCCCAGAACTCAAGGCGCCCCCGCCGCCACCCCCTGTCCCTCTGGGGCCTGCACCCAGGAGTACCACCGGCTGGGCTTGTAGGTGAGTCCTCCCCGCACAGGCCCAGCGGCCTGCCTGGTGTGGGTGGGGATTTCGGGTCACCTTGAGGAAGGCTCCAGCCTTTCTCCGCTCCTCTCCTGGTGGAGCGGCGGGACTCCAGCGCTGAGGTCAGAGGAGCCGCCTTTCAGCCCCCAGGCCGCTTCTCGAGTCAGAAGTTGCGCCATCGGCCTCTGCCTAGGATGGGACCTCTGCACCACAACCCAGGGTGCATAAACACACAGGGCTTCCATCAGGCTTCGCTGATGCCGGGGCTGTGAGGCCTCGCTGCTGGACTGCCTTCGGGGCCGTTTCAACCCATATAATTTTTATAACACAAATTAAAATATCTTTCAATAGATAAAAATGATACCAAAAATTAATGTTCTTTGCTGATTGTATCCATGGGTCTGAGTAAGAGAGGCAGAAAAGCAGAAGTTATGGGGGAAATGAAGAGTGGGATGCTTTGTGCTTTCAGCAAAGAGAGAGAGTAAACTTTATGCAAAAATGAGGAAGCAAGTTAATGAGCATTATACTTAGAGCCCCTACTATGGGAAAGGTACTATCATTTAATGACATGTGTGGACAAAAGGGACCACATGCTAATCTGACTAACTCAGGGAAGGCTATGTAATCCCAAAGTAACCACAAAGGATGGTCTGAAATTAAAACTTTTTAAATTAAAAAGCAGTTTATAGGCCAGTATCTTCCCTGACAAAGATCAACTTTGATCTTACTGAGCTTATTGCCTTTTTGCATCTACACTAACATACCTTTGGAATGTCCGGGTACCTCCCCTTTTTCCAGACCCCTGAGGGTACAACCAATGCATGGGGTGGAGATCATAAATCCTCTCATTATTGTTATCATGTTAATTATTGACTGTTAACTATCCTGTACCCACCTACATAAAAGAAGTGTGTGTCTATCATTTCACTTTTTATCCAATTCCAGAGGCTTCCCTGCTTTGCTTTCTCCCACCTCCCTAGTCTATTACCAATGGATTTCAAGTAGCCCATTTTCATCTCCTCCTTTGATGGTAATTTTTAAAACTAGCTGAAAAACTGCCATTCTCCAGAGCATTATCTCAATCCATTGAGAGTCTGCTTCCCTGCAATTGTAGACAGTTTGACTCAAATAAACTTACAAATTCTTTACAGGTTTGAATGTTTCTTATGTTAATACATGTTACTTGAATTTTCTCTAATCCTCAGAACAAACTTGCAAATTAGATATTAGCTCTACAGATGAGAATATGAGGCTCAGAGAAACAGATTTCTCTCAAGCCCTGAGTAAAGACCAGAGCAATGGAGCTGAGGTTCAAATCTACCATGCTGCCTCTCACATGGGAGCCCTTAAGGCTGAGGTGTGATGATAGAAAAGAAACCCTGGATCTGGACACTACCAGCCCAGAAGTGGGCTCCTTAGCAACTAAGAATCTTTGGGAAGGTTTCAGAGGTCATTCCTCAGGACATGCAGGAGCCCCATAGGGAAATTACAACTTAACTAATTATACTGACCAACTCCCCCAGGGGAGCACCCCTGTGGGTTACTCACCTAGCGCCATGAGCCCTTCTGATTATCTTAGACAGCCAGGAAAGAAATGAAGGTAGGAGGAGAGTTAAATGTGACTCTAGGGGTGAGAGCCTATGGAGCTCAACCATTTTGACCCACCACACAACATCCCTAGAAAATTTGCTCAGACTCTACAGATATAATAAAACACACCCCCTAAAATTAACATGGGAAGTTGTGCCTCCAAGGCTGGGAACTCCCAGACACCAGCCTTCATTAATACTATTGACAGACAGAAAGCCTTTACTTGCAAGTGAATTACAAAAATGGGAAGATTTAACTAGAAATGATGTCTTTGGGTGCCTGAATTAATCTTTTGCATGCAAAAAATAGAAAAATGCTGGCTCTAAAATTAACAAGGGTAAATGAGAATAGGAATTATAGCAGGTCCCTTTGGAGAAAAGCTGGCCTCAGACAGAAAGAAACCAACAATTGTTCCTGATTTTACTGGAGACCCTGATGGGTTCTCAAACTGAACTGTTTAGGTGTGGGGAATGTCTGGCCTGTGGTCTACATAAGGCCCACAAAATCCTTTGCTCTGGCCCTGCCAAGGCAACCACAGGCAGGACTCAAAATTCAATAAATATGGGAGCTTTTTACATAGCACCATAAATTTATATTCAAAGAATTATATTAAGCAAATAATATTATAAATATCAAAATGGCCCTTGGTAGAAAAAAAAAAGGTTCCCCACACCTGTGTTTGAACATGAAATTCTGGCTATTCTAACCTATTCCAATTAATATACCTACTGGTTTCTGGAAGCAAAAGCAGCAGAATTACTAAAGAAGGTTCACAGGAAAACTCCTATAAAGAAGACTATCCACTTTAAGGATTATGGGAAACAAATGGGACTTAGAAAAACAAAACAGAAACAGAAACAAACATAGGGCTGCTCTGAGGAGTATGAGAAGAGTTCCCCCTTCTTATCAATAGTTTAAGAGAAAATTGAAATTTTCATAAAAAGGAGGGGGTCTTATAATTCCATGTTTGAGGCCATGTAATTCTTCTATCCTTCCAGTAAAGAAACAAAATGAAAAAAGATGGAAATGGTTCAAAATTTCAGAGTTATAAATAAACTAGTTATTCCCAGACATCCTGTGGTTCCAAATCCACATACCTGATTATCAGCTTTTCCTAAGACTGCCAATGTTTCTCAGTAATAGATTTATGTAGCACCTTTTTCAGCATTCCTGGTTCATAAATAGACACTCAACTACTGAACCATGCCTGGTTGGGCTGGACCATCTTTTAAAATGCAAATATGTGGGAGGTAAACCTTATCAAAAGGAAAAAAATATTTTTAGCCATCTAAGCAAATCAATTGAACTTATTTCAGCTATTCCTTTCTAAAAGTAATAGAGGAAGGGGAGGGGGGAAATGGGAGATATTTGTAATAATATCAATAATAAAAATATATCTAAAAATGAAAAAAATAACTTAGAAAAAAGTTATCTAAATATTTGAAAGTAATATGAAATACTGAAATATTGATTGCTAGACAAGTCTTGTGTTCACCTAATTTTGGCTTTTAGTGCAAAGAGACTGTGGAGTGCATTTAGAGTTGTTAAAATAGTTTTTTAAATCTTTATTGTTGCAAGTATTATATATGTCTCCTTTTTCCCCACATTGACCTCTTCTAAACTGCCTCCCCACCAACCCCCCAGCCTTCATTACCTTATTGTCTGAGTTGTTAATAAATGTCTAATGCTTTGTGAAAGGTGTGTTTATTGAAAATGTATTTGACAATAGAGGAACCTATGTTTCCAAAGGTTTTGAAATGTGTTCATAAAAGTCAATCTAGGAAATTCTGGTTGCCCACTTTTTGGTTATTATTGGAAATTGAGGTTTCTAAAAGTAAGAAATTCTAATTAAATTGGGCCAAATTTTATAGTTTTGGTAATAGAAGGCATGGGGTATGGAGATTTATTTGGGGGTGGGGGAGTTAAAGAAAGAATGTGAGCTGTTGTTCTAAGGATATTTATTTCCGAATGGGTAAGAAGATTTGTGAAAGTTGTAGAATGGTTTGTAAAAGTTGTGAAGGTGATAAAAGTTTGTGAAAGTTTTAAGTTTATCAACCAGCTGGCTCTCTCCTGTTGCTTAATTCCTTAGATTGGAGCCAAGACTTCATTTGCACTGCTCATTCACAGCTTAAGAGGCTTTTATTAAAAGTCTTCTTGCTTGGTAATTAGTCCCCCTCCCCGCTTCCCAGTATTCTTAAGAATTATCAAGGGCAAGTAAAAAATATGTCTTGTGTTTTCTCAGCAAAAATCAGTAATGTCAATGGGGGGAGAAAGGTCACATATGTAATACTTTCAACAATAAAGATTTTAAAATAAATAAATAAATAAATAAATAAGCTGCTTAGTTTCTCTTTGCTTATGCAGTAGTCTCAAAAATAAATGTTTAAAAGATGCTGTTATAGAACTAAAAAAAACTTTTCAAGTTTGATTGATGACTTTTGAAATTATCACCATAAAATATATTTATTTTACCCAGGTTTACAAAATTCATGTCTAACCTTTTATTTAAGTTTGCTTGTAAAACTTCCCAAAGTTTAAATTTTAAGAGACTTTTGTAACCCAGATATAACTTTTTGAGTTATGTCAGTGGGACCTAGATACCTCCTTATAAACGAAACATTTTAAAACCAATTAGGCCTATCTACACTAATAAAAGAGAAACATGGTAATTAGCGTACGACCGCTAACCTTCCCATTGGCTAATCAGCATATCTTATGCAAATTAACTGTCAGCCAAGATGGCGGCCGGCAGCCATGCACTGAAGCGAGCAGGGAGGCTTGTTTGCTCCAGTGACTGTGGACTCCAGCGTTCTCCGCCTCACTTGCCGGCCTCTCAGCTGCAACTCTAAGCAACTACGTTGCAAATATAGAAGCTAAACAAAACCCCAGAAACCTGCATTAGTCAGCCAGGTTCAGCCAGCCGGACCGCAACATTGTATCAAATACAGAAGGAAAAATAAAGCTGGCCCAGAATAAAAAAAAAAAGAAAACAAGGAGTGGTTGGAAGCTTCAGTCACCCGCCAGCCGGAAAACAGCCCTCAGCCCCTCACCCAGACTGGCCAGGCACCCCAGTGGGGACCCCCACCCTGATCCAGGACACCCTTCAGGGCAAACCAGCCAGCCCCTACCCATGCACCAGGCCTCTATTCTATATAGTAAAAGGGTAATATGCCTCCTGGCACCGGGATCAGCGGAGCAGCGAGGCTCCTGGCTCCGGGATCAGCGTGACAGGGGGCAGCGCCCAACCCCCCTGATCGCCCTGCGGCTCTGTGTGTGACAGGGGTTGGGGCCACAACCTCCTTATCCGCCCTGCTCTGTTCATGACAGGGGAAGGCGCCCCAACCCCCTGATCAGCCCTGCTCTGTGCCTGATAGGGGGGAGCTCCCCAATCCCCTGATTGCCCTGCCACTCTGTGTTTGACAGTGGCGGCGCCCCAACCCCCTGATCGGCCCTGCTCTGTGAGTGATAGAGGGCTGCGCCCCAACCCCCTGATCTGCCCTGCTCCGTGTGTGACAGGGTAGAGCCATAACCTCTCCATCGGCCCTGCCCTGAGTGTGACAGTGGCGGCGCCCCAACCCCCTGATCGGCCCTGCTCTGTGGGTGATAGAGGCCGGTGCCCCAACCCCCCTCCACGGGCCTTGCTCTGTGTGTGACAGGGTACGGAGCCCCAACACCCCTGATGGGCCCTGCTCTGTGAGTGACAGGGGGCAGCGCCCCAACCCCCTGATTGGCCCTGCTCTGTGAGTGACAGGGGGCAGTGCCCCAACCCCCTGATTGGCCCTGCTCTGTGAGTGACAGGGGGCAGCGCCCCACCCCCTGATCGGCCCTGCTCTGTGAGTGACAGGGGGTGGTGCCGCAACCTCCCCATCAACCCCCCAATCGGCTCTACCCTGAGTGTGACTGAGGGTGGCATCGCAAGCTCCTGATCCGCCCTGCTCTGTGCATGACGGGGCGGCGCCCCAACTCCCCAATAGGCCCTGCTCTGAGCCTGACCAGGGGCTGCACTTAGGGATTGGGCCTGCCCTTTGCCACCCGGGAGCAGGCCTAAGCCAGCAGGTCGTTATCTCCCGAGGGGTCCCAGACTTCGAGAGGGCACAGGCCGGGCTGGGGGACCCCCCTGCGCCCCCCCCCCCCCGAGTGCACAAATTTTTGTGCACCGGGCCTCTAGTTTATTATGTTTAAAATAACATGGAAAGCTTTGCAAATAAAAATATAATAATAACTTCTACTTATATACATATATTTTTATTAAAGTGAATGATCTAAAGATATCAGCCTGCCTGAGGGAGGAACTTACAAAGATTCAAAGTCCAGTTCAAACAGGGAGCTCCCATGGGGAGGCAGGTGTCCTGTCAGTGACACTGGGCAAATCAAAAGTAATGGTTGCCTGTTGGTGTGTCCAGCAGTGGCACTTAGGCATTGGGAGTTTATTATCTATTCCCAGTGTTCAATGCACACTTCTAATAAGCCATGTGCAACATTTTATATATTTTCTTCTTTTTTTTTTTAAAATATATTTTATTGATTTTTTACAGAGAGGAAGGGAGAGGGATAGAGAGTTAGAAACATCGATGAGAAAGAAGCATTGATCAACTGCCTCCTGCACACCCCCTACTGGGGATGTGCCTGCAACCAAGGTACATGCCCTTGACCGGAATCGAACCCGGGACTCTTTAGTCCCCAGGCCGACGCTCTATCCAGTGAGCCAAACCGGCTAGGGCTCTTTTTTGTTTTTTTAGGTTCCTTTTTTTCAATCTTTATTGTTGAAAGTATTACATAAGTCCCCTTTTCCCCCCCATCAACCCCTCCAGCGCAACCCCTCGACCCCAAAAGCTCAACACCTAGTATCTGCTACCTGGGTTAGCATATATGCATACAAGGTCTTTGGTGAATTATCAATAAGGCCCCCACCCTCCCCCGCCTTTCCTCCAAGATTTCCCACTCTGCTCCATGCTTCCATGTCTCTGGATCCACTCCGTTCATCAGTTTACTTTGTTAATTAGATTCCATATATGAGTGAGATAATGTGATACTTGTCTTTCCCTGACTGACTTATTATTGCACTTAGCATGATACTCTCAGGTCCCTACATGCTGTCTCAAAGGGTAAGAGATACCTCTTTTTTACTGCTGCATAATATTCCAACGTATAAATATATCACAGCTTTTTTATCCACTCATCTCCTGAAGAACATTTGGGCTGTTTCCAGATCTCAACTATTGTAAAGTGTGCCGCTATGAACATAGAGGTGCATATATTCTTTCTGATTGGTGTTTCAGGTTTCTTAGGATATATTCCTAGAAGTGGGATCACTAGGTCAAATTGCAGTTTCATATTTAATTTTTTGAGGAAACTCCATACTATTTTCCATAATGGCTGCACCAGTCTCCATTCCCACCAGCAGTGTACTAGGGTTCCCTTTTCTCCACATCCTTGCCAGCACTTGTCATTTGTTAACTTGTTGATGGTAGCCATTCTGGCAGGTGTGAGGTGATACTTCATTGTCATTTTAATTTGCATCTCTCAGATGATCAGTGACTTTGAGCATTTTTTCATATGTCTGTTGGCCATCTTTATGTTCACTTTGGAGAAGTATCTATTTAGGTCTTTTGCCCATTTTTTAATTGGATTGTTTGTCTTCCTTTTGTTAAGTTGTATTACTTCATTATATATTTTGGATATTAACACTTTATCGGATGTATCATTGCCAAGTATGTTCTCCCTGACAGTGGGATCCCTTTACGTTTTGTTGATGGTTTCTTTTTCTATGCCAAAGCTTGTTATTTTGATGTAGTTCCATTCATTTATTTTCTCCATAGTTTCCTTTGCCCTAGAACAGTGGTCAGCAAACTCATTAGTCAACAGAGCCAAATATCAACAGTACAACAACTGAAATTTCTTTTGAAAGCCAAATTTTTTAAACTTAAACTATATAGGTAGGTACATTGTTAGTAACTTAATTAGAGTACTCCTAAGCTGGCCTTTGCTAAAAACGTCCTCAATCTGATTGAGGTACATTCGCTGAGGTCAACCCCTTCCAACTCTCCCATACACACTTGTCTTGTATACTTGTTTCGTCTATCTCCTTTCGTTCATCCTCTCTATATGTCCAAATCATCTCAACATACCTTTCTCAATCCTTGACACTTCATCTTCTTTCACTCCAAAACATTCCCTAAAATTAACTTAATAAACTTTACTTTTATCACCTGCAGGGGATTTGCGGATGCAACTAACACTAACCACTGCACAGTGAGACTGCTGACTGATTGGCTCACTCAACTTGTGCATGAATTGTGTGCGCCTCCCCCGAGCTGCATATCCCCAGGCCCGCCTGAGCCGCGTCTTCTGTCGCCCGACCAACCAACACCCGCCACTTCTTCTAATGCCACTTCTTCAAAATAGACTTGCCCAGGCCGAAAACCGACTTCTGCGCATGGGCCACTAAGTTTCAATCTCACTGTATGTGCTCGCCTGCACGTGGTATTTTGTGGAAGAGCCACAGTCAAGGGGCCAATGAGCCACATGTGGCTCACGAGCCGCGGTTTGCCCACCACTGCCCTAGGAGATGTATCCATAAACATATTGCTATGAGAGATGTCTGAGATTTTGCTGCCTATGTTTTTTTTCTAGGATTTCTATGGTTTCTTGACTTACATTTAAGTTCTTTATCCATTTTGAGTTTATTCTTGTGTATGATGTAAGTTGGAGGACTAGTTTTATTTTTTTTTCATGTATCTGTCCAGTTTTCCCAACACCATTTATTAAAGAGACTGTCTTGACTCCATTGTATGCTCTTGCCTCCTTAGTTAAATATTAATTGAGCATAATGGCTTGGGTTGATTTCTGGGGTCTCAGGGGGTCTCAGTTCTGTTTCATTGCTCTATATGCCTGTTCTTATGCCAGTACCAGGCTATTTTGATTACAGTGGCTTTGTAGTATAACTTGATATCTGGTATTTGATTTCTCCAACTTTGTTCTTCTTTCTCCAGATTGCTGTAGCTATTTTGGATATTTTTGGTTCTATATAAATTTTTAGATTATTTGTTTTAGATCTGTGAAATATGCTGTTGGTATATCAATAGGGATTGCATTCAATCTGTAGATCACCTAAGATAATATGGACATTTTAATGATGTTGATTCTACCAATCCCTGAGCACAGAATATTCTTGTTTAAATCTTCTTCTATTTCTTTTTTCAACATCTTGTAGTTTTCTGGGCATAGGTCTCTCACCTCCTTGGTTAAGTAAGTTTATTACTAAACTAGAGTTCCAGTGCACAAAATTAGTGCACTTGGGGGGGGGTCCCTCAGCCTGGCCTGCACCCTCTTGCAGTCAGGGAGCCCTTGGGGGATGTCCGTCCTTAGTGCTGCCATGGAGGCAGGAGAGGCTCCCGCCATCATCACTGTGCTCGCCAGCCGTGAGCCCAGCTTCTCGCTGAGTGGCACTTCCCCTGTGGGAGCTCACTGACCACCAGGGGACAGCTCCTGCGCTGAGCGTCTGCCCCCTGGTGGTCAGTGAGCATCATAGCGACCAGTTGTTCTGCCGTTCAGTCAATTTGCATATTAGTTTTTATTATATAGGATATCTTAAAATTTTGTTGCAATGGTAAATGGGATTTTTTTTTAGTTTCTTTTTTCTGAGAGTACATTATTGGTGTATAAAAATGCCATAGATATCTGGATATTAATTTTGCATCCTTCTATATTACTGAATTCATTTATTAAATCGAGTCATTTTCTGGTGGAGATTTTGGTGTTTTCTATCATGTCATCTGTGAATAATGACAGTTTTACTTCCTCCTTTCCAATTTGGATGTCTTTGAGTTTTTTTCTTCTGGTCTGATCACTGTGGCTAGGACTTCAAGTACTATGTTGAATAAGAGTGGTGAAAGCAGATATCCCTGTCTTGTTCCTGGTTTTAGGGACATGCTTTTAGTTTTTGCCATTTGTATATAATGTTGTTCATAGGTTTATCATATATGGCCTTTATTATGTTGAGGCATGATCCCTCTATACCCACAATGCTGAGAGCTTTTATGAAAGATGGGCATAGGGCCCAGCCGGCATTGCTCAGTGGTTAAGCGTAGACCTATGAATCAGGAGGTCACGGTTCGATTCCTGGTCAGGGCACATGCCCAGGTTGTGGTGCATGCAGTGTGGGGCATGCAGGAGGTAGCTGATTAATGATTCTCTCTCATCATTGATGTTTCTCTCTCTCTCTCCCTCTCCTTTCCTCTCTGAAATTAATAAAAATATTTTTTTTTAAAAAAATGGGCATAGGATTTTGTCAAATGCTTTTTCTGCATCTATTGATATGATCATGTGATTTTTGTCTTTCAACTTGTTTATGTGGTTTATGTGACATATCACATTTATTGATTTGTGAATGTTGTACTGCCGGAGGCCGGTCCATCCTAGTTAATGTTTGCTCCCTTTAGCGCCATGTGTTTTAACCAAGGTCACCTCTCCGAGAAAGGTTGTTTCCCCAGGTGGGGATCTTTCCCTGAGGTTAGGGAGGGGATACAACCCCTTAATTAAGTGCCAGGCGGGTAATCAAGCTACATGGTCTTTACTCCCTGGAATGGAGATGAGAAACACCTTAACCCTTGTAATAGAAATTGACAGGATTGAGATCGGCTGGTATAAATACGGATGTAATAAGACAATAAACGTCAGATCCTCATAAGTTCCTGACCAGAACTCCGACCAGAACTTTGGCTGGAGATCCTGGCTATAGGTCCTGACTAGGCTGCTGACCAACTGAAGGCTGTCTTCGTGTCATTCCTTCTTCGCCGACTCCGTCCACACCTTTGGGGACCCCTGGACCTGCTGGGATTGGACCCCAGCATTGTACCAACCTTGCATCCCTGGAATAAATCCCACTTGGTCATGTTGTATGGTTTTTTAAAAAAATTGCCAGATCCAATTTGCCAATATATTTTATTGAGTATTTTAGCATCTATATTCATCAGGGATATTGGCCTGTAATTCTCTTTCATTGTAGTATCTTTATCTGGTTTTGGGATTAGAATAATACTGGCTTATATTAAGAACTTGGAAGTGTTCCTTCCTCTTGGATTTTTTGGAAAAGTTTGAGGAGGCTAGGTGCTAGTTCTTCTCTGAATGTTTGGTAAAACTCCCCTATGAAGCCTTACAGACCAGGTTTTTTGTTTGCTCAGAGTTTATTATTATTGTTGTTGTTGTTGTTGTTATTGCTTCAATTTTATCAGTTGTTATTGGCTTATTCAAGTTTTATGATTATTCCTGATTCAGTTTTGGAAGATTTTTCTAGGAATATGTCCATTTTGTCCAGGTTGTCCAGCTTGTTGGGATATAGTTTTTCATTGTATTTTCTTGCAATTCTTTGTATTTCTGTGGGGTCAGTTGTTACTTCACTTCTTTTGTTTCTGATTTTATTTATTTGGGCCCTATCTCATTATTTCTTCATGAGTCTGCTAAAAGTTCATCAAGCTTGTTTAACTTTTTAAAGAACTAGCTTTTTGTTTCATTGATCTTTTGCACTGTTTTATTTTTTAGTCTCTATGTCACTTTTCCACTCTGATTTTTATTATTACCTTCCCTCTACTTATTCTGGGCTTTTTCTGTTGTTCTCTTTCTAATTCTATATATTGTAGGGTTAAGCAGTTTATTAATTTTTCTTGTTTTTTGATATAAGCCTATAGTGCCATGAACTTCCAATTCAGGACTGCTTTTGGCTGTGTCCCATAGATTTTGGGCTGTTATTTATTCATTTTCATTTGTTTCCATGAAGTTTTTTTCTCTTTCTTGATCTCCTTGGTAACCTATTCATTATTTAGTAGCATGCTGTTTAGCTTCCGTGTGTTTAAATATTTTTAGTGTTTTTATTGTAGTTGATTTCTAGTTTCATGCCATTTGGGATATTTTTTTTTCCTTTTTGCTGTTCTGATTTGTACTTTTTGCTTATTCATATTCCAAATTCTTTATTCGATTCTTGCTGTCCTCTACTCTACTGTTGATTCCCCATAAATTATTCTTTATTTCAGTTAGTGTAACCTTTATTTCTAACAGGTCCTTTTTCATGTTGTTGATGTTCTCACTAAGTTCCTTGAAGTAGTTCTCAGTAAGTTCCTTAAGCATCCTCATAACCATTGTTTTGAACTCTGTGTCTAGTAGTTTGCTTGCTTCCATTTCATTTCGTTCTTTTTCTTGAGATTTTTCCTCTTCTTTCATTTGTGACATGTTTCTTTGTCTCTGCATTTTGGTTCTTTCCCTGTTTTTTCCCCCCATGTATTAGGTAGAGCTTCTATGTCTCCTGGAATTGGTAGAGTAGCCTGGAATTGTGTAGTAGGTATCCTGTTGGTCCCAGTGGCTCAGCCTCCCCTGTTACCTAAACTGAATATTCCAAGTACATCCCTGTGTGATCTGTGTGCACTGTCCTATTGTAGTTGAGCCTTTGTTGATGTTGGCTTCATTGGGAGGGATTGACCCCAAGCCAATCAATTGTGAAGATTGGCTGTGACTACAGCTGAACAGCTGCTGTGCAAGAGAATGAAGCAGGACTTGCTTTATCAAGGCTTTGATGTCACCAAGTCATCCCTTGAGCATGTCACTCATGTAGGTTGTAGGGTTGTAATCCCGTGTGGTTGAAGCTGACCACCAGGTGCACTGGCTCAGAGCTTTCTGGGAGGTAAAGTCAGTCACTGTCTGGGGCCACCCAGCATAAGCTATGAAAAAAATCTGCAGATGGCTACCACTTTTGTTTTGCTTGGAGGTTCCCAAGAGAGGCCAAGCTATGAAGCAAGGTAGGCTGCCACTAATGCTCATCCTGGGGCCACTTATCAAGAGGTATGGGGATCACTGAGGCCAGCTGTTGCTTGTTTGAGAGATTTTAGGAAAGTCCAAAGTTATACGGAAAAGTCACTGGAAATGGCGTGGGTGACCCTACAAATTGGAAGGGCAGAGTCTCAAGGAATCACCAGGGTGGGGAAAAATGTGTGAGCCAGATTGATGGGGATTCAGTTACTTTGCCCTGCCTGCCTGTTCTGTGGAAGAAAGGACTCAGTAAAGGAAAACTGGCCTATGCCAGTACTTCTGTCTGGGGGAAAGCTTCCAGACAAGTTATTTCCTTCCTGAATTTCCCAAATTTATTTCAAGCTGCTGCCCCAGTATTGGAGCTCACAGGGAGTGAATCCAAGTATATCCATGTGCAGTCTCTTTAAGAGAAACTGTCTGGGACCAGCAACCACCGTGTCACTCAGTTACTACCCCCACTGGTATTTACAGCCAGAAGTTGTGGGGACTTCTTTTCCCCATACTGGCACCTTGGGCTGGGGGACTTGGTGTGGGGCTTTGGTCCCTTGCTCCTCAGGGAATCCTCAACAGCCAAGATATCCCTCCCAATTTTACATTGCTACATGTGGGATTGGGACCAGCTAGTTCCACGAATCCACCCCATGTCTCCACCCCTCCCATCAGCGTTGATGTGCTGCTTCTTTAATTTCCTAGTCATAGACTTTTGTTCAGCTAGATTTCAGATCATTCTGAAAGATGGTTGTTCTGTATTTTAGTTGTAATTTTCATGAAGTTGTTGGAGGCAGTGAGTACCACATTTGTCTACACCACCATCTTGACTGGAACCTCTACCCTGTCTTATGATTGGAGCATGTAAACCATTTACATTTAAAGTTATAATTGATAGGTACTTATTTATTGCTTTTTTCCCCCTTTATGCCTGTCTCCCTGTATTTCTATTTATTTCTTCTTTTTCTTACACCAGTCTCTTTGGCTTTTTTTTTTTTTTTTTTTTTTTTTTTTTTTTTTTTTTTTTTGTCTATGAAGCTTTTATTTCTCCTTCAATTTTGAATGATAGTCTTGCTGGATAAAGTAGTTTTCAATTCACTCCCTTTCTTTTTATTACTTTCTATATTTCATGGTCCTCCATTCTGGCCTAAAGTGTTTCTTTTGAGAAATCAACTGAAAGCCTAATGGGAGCTCACTTTTAGATGATTTTCTGTCTCTCTCTTGATGCTTTTAAGAATTTTTCTTTGTCTTTAACATTTGCCATTTTAATTATTATGTATCTGGTTGTTTGCTCTCATCTTGATTTGAACTCTCTGTTTCCTGAACTTGAGTGAATTTTTCCTTCAGCAGGTAAAGGGAAGCATGCTGTCATTATTTCTTCAAACAGGGTCTCTATTCCTTGTTCAGACTCTTCTCCTTCTGATAGCCCTATGATGCGGATGTTGTTATGTGCCCCAAAGCTTTCCTAAACTCTCCTGCTTTTTAATTTTTTTCTTTAGTTGCTGCTCTGATTGGGTGTTTTGTTCTACCATGTCTTCTTCTTCTCCTTCTTCTACTCCTTTCTCCTCCTCTCCCCCTCCTCCTCCTCCATCTCTTCTCCCTCCTCCTCCTCCTCCTCTTCCTCCTCCTCCTCCTCCTCTGCCCATTTAGGGCCTTTTATTTCATTTTATTTTTAATCTTTAGTTGAAAGTATTGCATATGTCCCTGTTTTTTCCCCATTGACATTCTAACCTGCTCCCATCCCCTGCCCCAGGCCTTCACCACCATATTGTCAGTGTCCATAGCTTATGCATATATGCATACAAGTTCTTTGGTTGATCACTTCCCACCCACTTTCTCCTTCCCTCTAAGATTCAGTAGTCTTTTACCTCCTTGGCTAAGTTTATTCCTAGTCCATGTCTCTGGTTCTATTTTGTTCATCAACTTATTTTGTTCATTAGATTCCACATATGAGTGAGATCCTGTGATACTTGTCTTTCTCTGACTGGCTTATTTTGCTTAGCATAATACTCTCCAGGGCCCTCCATGATGTTTCAAAGGGTAAGAGGTCCCTTTTTTATTGCTGCATAGTATTCCATGGTGTATACTATGAACCACAGAATTTTTATCCACTCATCTACTGTTGGACACATGGGCTATTAGCAGATCTTAGCTAGTGTAAATTTACTGCTATGAACATAGGGATGAATACATTCTTTCTGATTGGTGTTTCAGGTTTCTTAGAATATATTCCCAGAAGTGGGATCACTGAGTCAAATGGCTGTTCCATTTTTAATTTTTTGAGGAAACTACATACTGTTTTCCGTAATGGCTGCACCAGTCTCCATTCTCACCAGAAGTATACCAGGGTTCCCTTTTCTCCACATCGTTGCCAGCACTTGTCATTTTTTGATTTGTTGATAGTAGATATTCTGACAGGTGTGAGATGATACCTCATTGTCATTTTAATTTGCATCTCTCTGATGATCAGTGACTTTGAGCATTTTTTCATATGTCTGTTGGCCATCTGTATGTCCAATATACTTTGGAGAAGTATCTATTTAAATCCTTTGCCCATTTTTTAATTGGATTGTTTGCCTCCCTTTTGTTAAGTTGTCCTTATATATTTTAGATATTAACCCTTCATCAGAAATATCATGGCCAAATATATTTTCCTACACAGTGGGCTATTTTTTCATTTTGTTGATGGTCTCTTTTGCTGTGCACAAACTTTTAGATTGATGTCACCCCATTTGTTTATGATTTCCTTTCATTCTCTTGCCTTAGGAGATGTATCCGTGAAAATACTGTAATATATGATGTCTGAGATTTTACTACCTATGTTTTCTCTAGGATTTTTATGGTCTTGTGACTTACATTTAAGTTTTTTTTATCCATTTTGAGCTTATTCTTGTGTATGGTGTAAGTTGATGGGCTAGTTTCTTTTTCTTTTCTTTCTTTCTTTTTTTTTTTTTTTTTTTTTTTTTGCATGTATCTACCAAGTTTTCCCAACACCATTTGTTGGAGAGACTGTCTTTAAACAATTGTATGCTCTTGCCTCCTTTGTCAAATAATAATTGAGCACAATGGCTTGGATCAATTTCTGGGGTCTCTGTTCTGTCCCATTGGTCTATATGGCTGTTCTTGTACAGTACCAGGCTATTTTCATAACAGTGGCTTTGTAATATAACTGGATATCTGGTATTGTGGTCCCTTTGTAATATAATGGATATCTGGTATTGTAATATAACTGGATATCTGATACAGTACCAGGCTGTTTTCAGAACAGTGGCTTTGTAATATAACTGGATATCTGGTATTGTGGTCCTCTAACTTTGTTCTTTCTCAAGATTGCTGCAGCTCTTCAGGGTTTATTATGGTTCCATATAAATTTTTGGAGTATTTGTTCTAAATCTGTGAAATACACTATTGGTATTTTAACATTGATTGCATTGAATCTATAGATTTCTTTGGGTAGTATGAACATTTTTATGTTTATTCTACCAATCCATGAACACAGTATATTATTTCACTTGTTTATATCTTCATTTCTTTTTTCAATCTCCAGTAGTTTTCTAAGCACAAATCTTTTACCTCCTTGGTTAAGTTTATTCCTAAGTATCTTATTTTGTTGTTGTTGTTGCAATGGTAAATGCATGCTTTTTTGTTTGTTTGTTTTTAGTTCCTCTTTCTGAGTTTTCATTATTGGTGTATAAAAATGCCATAGAATTCTGAGTGTTAATTTTGTATCCTGCTACATTGTGAATTCATTTATTAAATCCAGTAGTTTCATGGTGGAGACTTTGGGCTTTTTTATATACATTGTCATGTCATCTGGGAATAATGAGAGTTTTACATCTTTCCAGTTTGGATACCTTTCATGTTTTCTTCTTGTATGATCACTGTGGCTAGGACTCCAGTACTATGTTAATAAGAGTGGTGAAATCAGACATTCCTGTCTAGTCCCTGTTCTTAGAGGTAATGATTGTAGTCTTTGTTCATTGAGCCCAATGTTGGCTGTAGGTTTGTCATATATGGCCTTTATTATTTTGAGGTATGATCCCTTTATTCACACATTGCTGAGAGTTGTTATCAAAAATGAATGTTGGATTTTGACTAATGATTTTTCTGAGTCTACTGATATGACCCTGTGTTTTTTGTCTTTCAAATTATTTATGTGACATATCAAGTTTATTAGTTTGCAAATATTGTACCAGCCTTTCATCACTGGAAGAAATCAAACTTGGTCATGGTGTATGATTTTTTAAATATAGTTCTGTATCCAAGTTTTCATATATTGTTGAGGAATTTTAGCATCTATGTTTATTAAGGATATTGCCCTGCAATTTTCTTTCTTTGTAGTGTCACTATTTGGTTTTGGAATTAGGATAATTCTGGCTTCATAAGAAGAGCTTAGAGTGTTCCTTCCTCTTGGATTTTTTTGAAATAATTTGCATAGTATAGGTGTTAGCTTGTCTTTGAATATTTGGTAAAACTCTCCTCTGAAGTCATCCAGACCGGGAATTTTGTTTTCTGGGAGTTTTTGATTATGGCTTCAATTTCATCAGTTGTTATTGATCTATGCAGGTTTTCTAATTCTTCCTGATTCAGTTTTTGAAGATTGTATTTTTCTAGAAATTTGTCCATTTCATCCACTTTGTCGAGCTTGTTGGCATATAGTTGTTCATAGTATTTTTTTACAATTCTTTGTATTTCTGTGTTGTCAGTTGTTCCTTCACTGCTTTCATTTTTGATATTATTTATTTGAGTCCTCTCTCTTTATATTTTGACTCTGGCTAAAGGTTCATCAATCTTGTTTATCTTTTCAAAGAACAAGCTCTTGGTTTAATTGATTTTTTGTATTGGTTTTTCTTAGTCTCTGTCATTTATTTCTGCTGTAATCTTTATTATTTCCTTTCTTCTACTTATTCTGGGCTTTTCTTGTTCTCTTTCTAATTCTTTAAGTTGTTGGGTTAACTTGTTTAATATTACTTTTTCTTGTTTTATTATTTTTGTTTTTGTTGATGTTGTTGTTTTGTTTTAGGTATGCCTGTAGTGCTATGAACTTTGCTTTCAGGATTGGTTTTGCAGTGTCTCAGAGATTTTGTGTTGTTTTGTGTTCATTTTTATTAGTTTTCAGGAAGTTTTTTGTATTTATTTCTTAATCTCATTGGTAACCCATTCATTGTTTAATGACATGCCATTTAGCCCCCATGTGTTTGAATGTTTTTTAGTGTACTGTAGTTGATTTCTAATTTCTTACCATTGTGATCTGAGAGGATGCTTGATATGATTTCAATCTTCTTGTAGAAACTTGTTTTGTATCCTAACATGTGGTCTTTGAGAATGACCCATTTGCACTTGAAAAGAATATATATTCTGCAGATTGGGTTGAATTGTTCTATAAAAGTCAATTAAATCCATCTGACCCAGTGTGTCATTTAGTGTCACTGTTTCCTTGTTAATTTTTTTGTCTGGATGATCTATCCAGTGAAATCAGCAGGGTGTTAAAGTCCCCTACTATGACTGTATTGCTGTCAATCTCTCCATTAAAATTCTCCAGAAAGATTTTTATGTATTTATTAGAGGCCTGGTGCACAAAAATTTGTGCACTTGGGGGGTCCCTCAGCCCGGCCTGTGCCCTCTCATAGTCTGGGACCCCTTGGGGGATGTTCACCTGCTGGCTTAGGCCCGGTCCCAGGGGGATCAGGCCAAAGCTGGCAGTCAGACATCCCTTTGGCAACCCGGGAGCCCTCGGGGGATGTCCACATGCCAGCAGGGAGCAGGCCTAAGCTGCAGTCGGACATCTTTAGCACTGCTGAGGAGGCGGGAGAGGCTCCCACCACCACCGCTGTGCTGGCAGCCTTCAGCCTGGCTTGTGGCTGAGCAGAGCTCCCCATGTGGGAGCGCACTGACCACCAGGGGGCAGTTCCTGCATTGAGTGCCTGCCCCCTGGTGGTCAGTGTGTGTCATAGTGACCAGTCATTCCCAGTCATTCTGCTGTTAGGGTCAATTTGCATATTACCCTTTTATTATATAGGATAGAGGCCTGGTGCACAGGTGGGGGCCGGCTGGTTTGCCCAGAAGGGTGTTCTGGATCAGGGTGGGGGTCCCGCTGGGGGTGCCTTGGCCAGCCTTGGTGAGGGGCTGATGGCTGTTTGCAGGCTGGCCAAGCCCCCAAGTGGGGACCCTCACCCCATGGGGGTGTGGCCAGCTTGGGGGAGGGACTCAGGGCCATTTTCAGGCTTCCCACAGCCCTTCAGGGTAGGGAGGGGTCCCGCTGGGGTGCCTGGCCAGCCTGGGTGAGGGGTTGATGGCTGTTTTTAGGCTGGCCACACCCTCCGGTGATGCAAGCTCCCAGCCTCTTTTTTTTTCTTTTTTTTCCAGCACCACCTTGAGCAGAGGCCAGCGCGAGCTAGAAGCAGGTATCTGGGATTTATTTATCTTCTATAATTGAAACTTTGTAGCCTTGAGCAGAGCCCAGGACTGTCCAGGGCAGGTGGGAAGCTTGGCTTCCTCCATCACCAGGGACAACCCAAGCCTCCTGCTCGCTCCAGTTCCATGGCCGCCACCATTTTAGTTGGGTTAATTTGCATACTCGCCTCTGATTGGCTGGTGGGCGTGGCTTGTGGGAGTGGCGGGGTGATGGTTAATTTGCATGTTTCTCTTTTATTAGTGTAGACTGAGGCCCTGTGCACAAAATTCATGCATGGGGCGGGGGGGGGGTCCTCTCAGCCCAGCCTGCACCCTCTCCAATCCGGGACACCTCAGGATTGGGCCTAAACTGGCATCAGACATCCCTCTCACAATCCAGGACTGCTGGCTTCTAACTGCTCACCTGCCTGCCTGCCTGATTGCCCCTAACTGGACCCCCTGCCAGCCTGATCACCCCTAACTGCCTCTGCCTGCCAACCTGATTGCTCGTAACTGCCCCCCCCACTGGCCTGCTCGCCCCCAACAGCCCCTCTCTGCCAGCTTGGTCACCCCTAACTGCCCCCCCCACCAGCCTGGTCGCCCCTTACTGCCCCCCATGCCGGCCTTATCACGCCCAATTGCCCCTCTCTGCTGGCCTGGTTGCCCTCACCTTCTCCCCCACTGGCCTGGTCACCCCATGCAGCCTTCTGCTCAGTCGTTTGGTTGTCCCTCACTAACCCCCCTGCCGGCCTTGTCACCCCACTCAGCCTGTTTGGTCGTCCATTCGGTTGTTTCGGATGTGACTGCCCTGGCTCTTTATATATATAAGTATGTTCCTAAATTGGCTGCATATATGTTCACTATGATTAGATCCTCTTGTTTTATCAATCCCTTTAGTATTATGTAGTGACTTTTATTGTCTCTATTATGGCCTTCATTTTGAAGTCTATTTTATCAGATATGAGTATTGCTACCCAGCTTTATGTTTGTTTCAATTTGCATGAAAAACTTTTTTTCCATTTCTTCACTCTCATTCTGTGCGAGTCTTTTGTTCTAAGGTGGGTCTCTTGTAGACAGCATATATTTGGTCATGTTTTCATATACCGATACCTTATATATTTTGCTTGGAGCATTTAGTGTTTACATTTAAGGTTATTATTGATAGATATTTATTTAGTACCACTTTAATTCTTTATGCCTATCTTTTTCTCTCTATTTCTTCTCATTACAGCAGTCCCTTTAGTATTTCTTGCAGTTTTGGTTTGGGGTGATAAACTCCTTTAGCCTTTTCTTTTGGCTGGAAAGCTTGTTATTTCACCATCTATTTTGAATAATAGCTTTACTGGATATATTAATCTTATTTTCAGGTCCTTGGTTTTTATTACCTTGAATACTTTATGTCATTTCGTTTTGGCCTGGAGAGTTTCTGATGAAAACTCAGCTGACAGCCTTATGGGAGATCCTTTGTAGGTAACACATTGCTTGTTCTTGCTGCCTTTAAAGTTCTCTCTTCTTTAATTTTTGGCATTTTAATTATGATGTGTCTGGGTGTGGGCCTGTTTTGTTCTTTTTGCTCTGTGCCTCTTGAACCTGTGTGACTTTTTCCTTCACCAGATTAGGGAAGTTGTCTGCCATTATTTCTTTAAAGAGTTTCTCTATCCCTTGTTCTCTTTTTTCACCTTCTGGTACTCCTGTGATGCTAATATTGTTAAGTTTCATGTTGTCCCACAGCTCCCTTAAGCTGTCCTCCTGTTATTTGTTATGGGTTTTTTGGTTCTCTGATTGAGTGATTTTTTTTCCTGCCCTGTCTTCTAATGCACTGATCTGATCCTTGGCTTCCCCTAATGTGCTGTGTATTCCTTCCAATGTATTCTTTATTAGTGCTATATCTTTATTTTTGACTGGTCTTTTTGCATAGTAACTATCTTTTCTCATGCTGTTGAGCATCCTTACCATCATTATTCTGAACTTTATAACTGATAAATTTCTCATCTCCATTTCATTTAGCTCTTTTTCTGGAGAATTTTCTTGTTATTTCATTTGGGCTGTGTGTGTGTGTGTGTGTGTGTGTGTGTGTGTGTATGTATGTTCCTATTTTGCTGACTGTTGGGTTTGTGTCTATGTATTAAGTAGATCTGATATGATTCCCCATCTCTAGTGCAAGACAAAAATCAGATGTTGTTTTTAACTGGCCCTGAGTATCCAGTTTGGAGCTATCAGCAATCCACAGTTTTTTGCTCCCTCTGCTAGGGCTGAGTGCCTTTGGAAAGGACTAAAATGTTCACCAATGTCTGCTTTTCCTAGCCCCTACCCCAGAAGGAGATAAGGCAAAGGCTCAAAGCCTCCAGAGAGATGCAGTCTTGCCTGCAGTCTGATTGTTTTCAGTCTTAATTAGGCTATCAACCACACTGTGCTGGGAGAGTTTTTCCAACAGGGTGAGGCAATTGTTTCCACCCCAGGCAAAAACTGCCTGGATGGTAATGGTCTGCTGAAGAAAGATCTCCTCTGCAGTATGAAGGAATGACTCAGCACAGTAAACAAGAATGGCTGCCTTCTGAGCTCTAACTCCAGGGCCTCCAACTCTGGATCCTGCTCACACAGCTGTTGTCCACTCTGCCGGAGCCCAAGATGAGTGGCTGCACATAAAGGTTTGTGTGTTGGCCCTTTAAGAAGGTGCCTGCATTTCCAACTATTTCTACCTAGCAGACAGCTGCCCTGGCTTTTTTTTACAGCCAGATGTTATGTGGGCCCCTTTCTCAGTACTGGTGCTCTGAGCTGTGGAGCCCAGCTTTGGGTTTAGACATCAGAGTTCTCAATGGGAACTCCCACTTCTGAGATATCTCTCTGCAACTTCAGCTGCAGTCTGTGGGAGCCCCACCAGCCCTTTCACATCTCCACACTTCCTATAAGTCTCTATGAAGTCTCCACTTTTTGTCCTTGATTATCAGGATTCTCTCCAGCTTGTCTTTAGTTGATTATTCAGGATGGTTTTTCTATATTTTAGCTGTAATTCCAGTTTGGTCCTGGGAGAGTGTCAGTGTAGCTTCCAGTTACCCCACCACCATTTTGGAACCTCTACCTTGTATTCTAATTCACTGCTTCAGTCCTCAGCTTCTTCTAATCAACTGTTGATTTCTTTTCGGGTATTCTTTATTTCAACTGTGTCATTCTTCGTTTCCAATTAATTCTTATTTATGGTTTCTTCCTTTTCTTTTATTTGGTGTTTGTTACTTTGTCACCCCATTTTAATGGATCTGGTCTTCCAGGGGCACTGGGTCAGGTGTACCTGGTTGAGACAGCAGGTCCATGCCTTCTGAGGTGTTGTGTCCTGGCAGCTGGTCTGAATATGCTGGGTCATGGAGGCAGTGGTGGCAGGTTAAGTTGTGGAGGCAAGGGCAGTTGTCCAGGGGCACCAGGTTAGGTGCACTTGGTGGTGGTGACAAGTTTGTGCATCCGGTGACATTGTGTCAGAATGGCAGGAACAGTTTTCACATCAAGGCTGTGGGGACAGTCGTCAAGGGGCACTAGGTCAGATGTATCAGGTCTGTATGTCCTGGCTATTCTTGTTTTTATACTCCTACCCTAATATATACATGGCTATGGGAAATACATTGTATTTTCCTATAGTTTCTAGTTCAAAATGGAGATGACCGTTAGATCTATGGTGGAAATACAGTGCATAATTTTCAGTGCTTTCAATGCTGAGACCTGTTACTGAGGTGTTGGGGGTTAAAAAGGGCATGGAATCTCTTAAGTCCTAAGCCAGAGATTTTTTTAAATTTGGCTATTATTTTAAAGGACACAAGAACATAGCCTGAGACAAAATGTTAGAAACAGGAATTTAGTCTTTTGGAGAATACACCACTCCCATACTTTTGCATAACCTTGGCTATTTAGGGAAGAAATCAATGAAAAGGAATATCTGCTTGAAGAGACTTCCTGGGATACACAATATGGAAGATCTCTTTTCAAAATAGGTTTACCTGTTTATTTTAGATGTCGATTTCCCTGAAGTTTCTCTCAGCAGTGTTCCAGCCCACCTAGTTTGTAATCTGGCTTCTTGAAATCTTTGCTTTGAGCAAAACCAAAGAATACTAGAGTCTGATGAGTAAAATACAACATTATATGTAATGTAATTGTGTGTGTGCCTTCCTTTTTATGTTTTCAGAAAAATCATTATTCTGGGAAATAACAACAGCCTTGAACAGTGTGTAGACAAGAAGCTTCATTCTCTTCCATAGGGGTGTCATGTTTCCATTGGAATGAAACCAGCTCTTGACAATGATTAGCCAACATGATCATAGGCTTCCTACTTCCTCATTCCATGTAACAGGGAGATAACCAGAAGGAAAGGGAAAACCTACAACATGGCCATAGCTGGAGAAAAAATTTCCAAGAGGCTTAGGTTCTGATTTCAAAGTTTTGTTATGATATGTCACTACCAAGTATTTAGAAAAATGACATATTTTACCAATGTTCACTATTTTGCAAAAGTGACACTCTGCTTTTAGCAATACCTTGAGAATAATTTTATAAAACATGAAAGATTTAACACAAATGAAAAACCCTTCCTTTACAGAAGCTGTTTCCATTGCCATCGAGATAAACCAAAGTGAGTGAGGCCCTGATTGCCCTTCTTTTGGTTTTCACTCATCTTAGTTATACCTACTTCACATTTCCTGGGCCTGCTCCCATCTTTTAATTTTCCTACAACCATAATCTGGGCATGAATGTTTTTACCTAATAATCTTTCTAACTTACCAATTAATTTCTGAAACATCTCCTCCGAAAAACCTACCTCTGTCAACCCGCTACTCACCCAAGTAATTCCCCTGTATAAGAGTCACACTAGAATACTTACAAGGACCAGGCAAGTTACTTGCATAATTATTCTCTTTGCTAAGCTGTGGAGATTCAGGGGAGCTCTGTTCCTCCTGATGTCTGCCCTTCATATGTATGTTATTAGCATGTTGTAAATCTAACAGTGGCTCCCCGCCTGGTTACACATCAGAATCATTCTATGCAGAGGATCAGGCCCCATTCTAGAAGTATGAAATGAGATTGGTTTTCATAAAGTTACAAGTACTTCTGAAACACTCAAGTTGGGAAGTCAATGACCATGGTTTTAGTTTGTGTATTCTGTCCCTTATGGGTATCTGTGTCCATTTATGTGCATTGAGTGTTTTTAAGTAGGATAATCAGATATTTGGAACACACCTGGTAGTGTTTGTTAAAATGCAAGTTTCCTGGCACCAGCCCTGCTAAGTCTACCAATTGGAATCTGTGGGGTATGTTCTAGGAAAATGCATTTTAGCATGTTGCTACCCACTACTCACCCAAGTAATTCCCCTGTATAGGAGTCACACTAGAATACTTACAGGGACCAGGCAAGTTATTTGCATGAATTAGGCGAGCTGCAGGGGAGTAATCATAGGAAAACCTATGCCTTGTATAAAAGGGTAAGCACTATTTACCTGTTTGTTGCTATTTTGCCACAGTAGAAATAGATATAGTATTACCTAAGTTTTGATTTTTTTCTTAAGCTAAAAATTCAGAGATATTCAATCATTCACAATTCAAAAAACAACCAGTAAACAAACACAGCTGCCATTAAGAGTTCTACCCATGTACCTGAAATTTCTGGATAACTGTAATGTCATGTGACACCGGGGGCCTGACCAAGTGACTTATGATGAATTACAGTGACTTATGATGAATTACAGTAGAAGTAGGTTGTGGGTCACCCAAGCCAATTCCACCATTTAATGTTTCAGTCCCCTCCTTTAACATTCCCCCAACCTCAGGGCATTAACTCCCAAAACCATGTCATCTCTCATCCAGATATCCTATCTGTGTTGCTAAATCTGAAAATATTTTGTCTACCTCTGCTATCCTACAAATACTCAAATGCAGCATGTCCTCACATACAATTGTCATCTTCCAGCATCATCACTCCAAGTGCTCTTTTCCTTGTGTTTCCTCAGTGAACAGTGTATCCATCTAGTTACCAAAGACAAAAAACTGGTTGTTAACCTTACTTCTTCACAACCCCTAATTGGACAATTACCAAGTCTTTTTAGTCACCATTGATTACATTTGTCTACTTCTATTCATTCCCACTGCCAATAACATTTTGGGCCCTTTATTGCCTTAATTGCTAGGATTGTCACCCCTGCCCCCAGCTGGCTTTAACTCCCTTCAATTCATTCTGCTTTTAAAGTCACTAAAGCTGGTGTAGTAATCCTACAATGCACTCTCTGATTATGTCAACATCATGGCAGCAATGAGGCACCAGTAAAAGTTCAACCAGGATGATATCATGCAGCCCTTGACTGTGTTTCTCTGCTCTTGCCTATCTTCCTGCTCCATTCTTCCCCCATCCCACAGCTGAACTCTATGCACAGCCATATGGAATTACCTCCACTTCTCCAAATGTGTTATTCTGCCCGTTCCCTGGTATTGTTATAAATGCAGTTCTATCTGCTGAAAAACTCATCACCAAACTCATCAGCTTAGTTATGCCTACTGGTCCTTAAAAATCTCACCATCATCATTACACATTTATAACTAACATATATTAAATGATTACTATGTGATAGAAACTGTTTTAAGGACTTTTACAAGTATTTCATTTAGTCTTTACAACAACCTGAAGAGGTAAGTATTGTTATCATGTTTTAGAGATGAGGACAACTATATAACTATCCCCCAAAGCCTCACATGTATTTCTAGAATGGTACCCTAGTAAAACTTGATATTTTCCCCTTTCATAGCATTTAACAAACTATTACACTTCTGTTTTACCTACCTCTTCTAATAGACTCAAGCTTCTAGACATAGAAGTAAAAATGACTATGCCTTATATATAGGGTGTCCCCAAAATGTATACACAGTTTGAATGATTATTAAGTCAGTGCTTATTAACATACCTTTCATTTTCAAAATTTAAAAGGATCTACAGAAATGAATATTTTTTTAAATAATGCCTGTCTTCAAACTGATGACTGTTCTAGTCTAGGCACTGCAAATAACATAAAGCAATGGAATCAATAAATATCAAGAATAATTTTGTTCAGTATTTCTATACCCTCAATTCATCAACTCTTGCCAGTTTTGGACCATAAACTTTATCCTTTACGTATTCCCATAAAAAAAAGTCTGGCAGAGGGGGTCGAAGGGGTACATATGTATTACTTTCAATAATAAAGATCCTTGTTCAAAGCTTAGTCTGGCTTCAGTCATAATTTCAAATCAGTTAAACCTAAAAAGGAGTGAAAATTAAGTGAGTTGTCAGATGTTAAAATATCTTTACATTTTTCTTTTCTTTTTGTGGGGGGGCACCCTGAATAATTATAATGGCAGTGTTTGTACTTCAACTGCATTTTCAAACTTCCAATAGCATTTTAGGAAGAAGTTCCTTTGTTCAAAGCTTAGTCTGGCTAAAAAGAAAGAAACATCAATTGAGTTATCAGTTGTTAAAATGTGTATACGTATTTTAGAACACTCTCTATAGTTGTATTCCCAGCACTCAAGACAATGATGGTCAAATAAACAGTTACTGAACAAATTAATAAACTACTGATATTTGAGTTGTTCAACATTTGAGTGTCCTCCATTGAACACACATTTTGTTTATAAATATTATTCATTCCTGTCATTTCTGCCATGTGGTAAGGGGCAAAAAATATAGGTATAAAATGATACACATCAATTAAAAACTACAATGATGGCCAAATATTAACTTTCACTCTTCCCTCTCTTTTGACTTCAAAGTGCTTGACTATGTTTGATGCTTTTTATTTTCAGTCATACACAAGTTCAAGCCTTTCCTTCCTTTTGACTATTCATTTACTTATGTATCTATCCAAGAACCTGTGCATCCATCCACCCAACCAGCAAAATGGCTGACATTGAGAATAAAGAAATGAATAAGGCTAAATCCATCTCCTCAAGAAAATGTGTAATACTTTTCCTGGGCCACAGAAAGATATCAATAAATGTTTGTTTCTTCCACATTCCCTTTACAGATAAGGACAGGGACCACTATACCACCAGTGTGAAATCTGCAGGCTGGAACATTTTCTAAGCAAACTCCTTACACCATTTTTGTTGTGAAAATAACACCACAACCATCTCGTGATTAGTCAACTTGATTTTATAATGGAAAATCTTCTTTTTCTATGGGCTGAGGCCCAACTAACCTCATATTCTTAACTGAGAGTTTCACTTACTTGGAAGTGTTACTGGTGGAAGTAGGGGGAAGGGGGGTCCTTATCTGCACCTGTTGCTTGTGGAGTAGAATTCTTAATTCTTGTGATATCCCAAGAAAAAGAATTTTATATAGATAGGATGATATATGGTAGAAAGCCTTATTTGTGTGGAATCATACTCCTGAGATTCCAAGGTTCATTTCCCTTTGTCCCACCAAGGAAGAAGTCCCATTTTTGCCTTTAGTAGGCCTAAAATCAGAGCCAGTGTCCAGAATTTCTTTTCTGTATTTTCACACTCCAGTCCAGAATTAGGCTAGCTTAATTTGTGTTTCTCACTGCAATCCACTAGTCATTAAGTGTGGGGTCCACATGGCTGTGGGCCATATGGATGAATGCAAGGAAGTGGGTATAAGAGAGCCCCACAAGCAAGAGCCAAGAGAGAGTGAATTCGTTTGTTTAGGGAATTATATATTCCCAAATTTTTGCAGGCTTGCTTTGGCTGAACCCATTCTGTAAAGTCCATGGTTCTGAAGGCTTGACCAACAGGCAAGTACCTTCCCTATTCACTACAGCTTTCCTGTACATGCATCTATCTCTCCTTTGTTAGAACCTTTCCCCCAGTGATTCTGCAGGGAATGGGCTGGAGGTTCCCTGGGGAGTGTGAAATTACAGCTTCCTGGTGAAGTTACCCAAATGACATGCTTAAAATGACTGGCCTCCCTTTTGTTCCTTTCTTAATGTTAATAACTAGCTAATTAAAAGTATATCAGAAATTAAATTTTAGTATCAGAAATTAATTTGGACATTGCATGAAGTTTGAGATCATGGGAACCAGCTTTGAAAAAAAACACAAAGCTTTAACAATAGATCTGGTAGCTTCTTATTCATGTTATAAGAAAAAAGAGGATTGAGACTAGCTAGTAGACAGGGTCTATGGGTTGTACTCTATAGGCCCTCTGTTGAATTACCAGCCACAGACTGTCTCTTACAGTCCACATGTGGATCTAGGGAAACCATGATGCACAGCAAAAGTCCCAGTAGCAAATAAGACCAGCTGTGAATGTAGAAAGACATCTAACTTCCCCAAATACCTCAACATATTCTCTTACAATGTCAAAGCAATTACTCCTAAAGGCAAGAAAGAGTATGAAAGTCAGCATACATTTGTAACAATAAGCATAGAATCTTAGTTGGAAACTTCCAGTTTCTTTCCAAAGCTTGTCAAATATCCACAGATTCTTTGGAGGCATCTTCAAAGGAAAGTTATATAATTTAACATGAAAATTAGGCTCTTAAAGTAAATTTTAAATTTCTCAAAAAAATCTTGAATTCTTAATGGTTTTAATCACTTTCCTTAAAAAAAGCGAAATCACTGACTTGGAAATAAAATGTAAACAGTACACTCTTAATTTCCCAGCTGTTTGAACTTAAATTCTCAGTGTTTCAGTACTGTCCTACAAACATTAAGTCTACTTACATGTACTTTTAGCGTTTCATACACATTCCTATACAATTCCAGTGTCTACCATTGTGAACTCCAAGAGTTTTAACCTCATTCACAGAGTGTTCTAAGCTCTATAGACTTGAAATCTTAAGAGTTTTAATCATTTTCCTTAAAAAACACAAAAGCATTAACTCAGAATTCTGAATGTAAACAGTACACTCATTATTTCCCAGCTGTTTGAACTTGAATTCTGTGTTGTAGTACTGCCCTACAGATATTAAGGCTCTATTTACTTGTAATCCAGGTGTTTCATATACATTTCTAGACAATTCCATGGTTTATCATTGTGAATTCTAAGAGTTTTAACCACATTCAGATAGTTTTCTGATCTCTATAATCTTGAATTCTTAAGGGTTTTAAGCATTTTCCTTAAAAAAGGCCAACTCACTTACCCGGAAGTATAACTGTAAACAGTATATTTGTACCTTCACAGCTGTTGGAACTTGAATTTTCATTTTTTCAGCATTACCCTACAGATATTCTCTATTTACATGTATGTTTAGCATTTCATACACATTCCTATACCATTCCAGGGTCTGCTATTGTGAACTCTAAGAATTTTAACCTCATTCACGTAGTGTTCTAAGGTCTATACACTTGAAATCTTAAGTGTTTAAATCAATTTCCTTAAAAATCGCCAACTCATTAACTCAGAATTATGATTGTAAACAGTACACTCATAATTTCCCAGCTGTTTTAACTTGAATTCTGTGTTGTACTACTGCCCTAAAGATATTCAGGCTCTATTCACTTGTGTTTTTGTTGTTGCTGTTTTTTGTTTTTATTCTTAAAATATTACAAAGAGTATTACATATGTTTCCTTTTTTCCCAGCTCTTAGACATTCCCCCGGCTTCCCTAACATCCAGTGTCTTGTGTCCATTGGTTATGCTTATATGTATGCATACAAGTTCTTTGGTTGATCTCATACCTCCCCTCCCACCCCCCAACCCTCCCAGGCTTCCCGCTGTAGTTTGACAGTCTGTTCGAGGCTGCTCTCCCTCTGTATCTACTTTTGTTCATAAGTTTATAATGGTCTTTATTATCTATAAATGAGTGAGATCATGTGGTATTTTTCCTTCATTGACTGGCTTATTTCACTTAGCATAATGTTCTCCAGTTCCATCCATGCCGTTGCAAATGGTAAGAGTTTCTTCTTTTTTACAGCAGCATAGTATTCCATTGTGTAGATGTACCACTGTTTTCTAATCCATTCATCTACTGATGGGCACTTAGGCTGTTTCCAGATCTTAGCTATGGTGAATTGTGCTGCTATGAACATAGGGGTGCATATATCCTTTCTGATTTGTGTTTCTGTTTTCTTGGGATATATTCCTAGAAGTGGGATCACGGGGTCAAATGGGAGTTCCATTTTTACTTTTTTGAGGAAACTCCATACTGTCTACCATAGTGGCTGCACCAGTCTACATTCCCACCAGCAGTGCATGAGGGTTCCTTTTTCTCCACATCCTCTCCAGCACTTGTCGTTTGTTGATTTGTTGATGATAGCCATTCTGACGGGTGTGAGATGGTACCTCATTGTTGTTTTGATTTGCATCTCTCCTATAATTAGTGACTTTGAGCATGTTTTCATATGTCTCTTGGCTTTCTGAATGTCCTCTTTTGAAAAGTGTCTATTTCGGTCCTTTGCCCATTTTTTGATTGGATTGTTTATCTTCCTTTTGTTAAGTTGTATGAGTTCCCTATAATGTTGGAGATTAACCCCTTATTGGTGATAACATTGGCAAATATGTTCTCCCATGCAGTGGGCTTTCTTATTGTTTTGCTGATGGTTTCTTTTGCTGTGCAGAAGCTTTTTATTTTGATGTAGTCCCATTTGTTTATTTTCTATTTAGTTTCCAATGCCCTAGGAGCTGTATCGGTGAAGAAATTGCTTCGGCATATGTCTGAGCTTTTGTTGCCTTTGGATTTTTCTACTATTTTTATGGTTTCCCGTCGTCCATCCTTGCATCCCTGGGATAAATCCTACTTGGTCGTGGTGTATGATCTTTCTGATGTACTGCTGGATACGATTTGCTAAGGTTTCGTTGAGGATTTTGGCATCTATGTTCATGAGGGATATTGGCCTGTAGTTCACTTTCATTGTGTTGTCTTTACCTGGTTTTGGTATTAGGGTGATGCTGGCTTCATAGAATGAGCTTGGAAGTGTTCCTTCCTCTTGAATTTTTGTAGTAGTCTGAGAAGGATAGGTTTTAGTTCTTCCTTGAATGTTTGGTAAAACTCCCCTGTGAAGCCTTCTGGTCCTGGGCTTTTGTTTGCTGGAAGCTTTTTGATTACTGTTTCAATTTCATCAGTAGTTATTGGCCTATTCAGGTTTTTTTATTCTTCCTGATTGAGTTTTGGAATGTTTTATTTTTCTAGGAATATGTCCATTTCCTCCATGTGGTCTAGTTTGTTGGAGTAGAGTTGTCCATAGTATTTTTTAACAATCATTTGTATTTCTGTGCGGTCTGTTGTTATTTCGCCTCGATCATTTCTGATTTTGTTTATTTGGGTCCTCTCTCTTTGTTTCTTGGTGAGTCTCGCTAGCGGTTCATCAATCTTGTTTATCCTTTCAAAGAACCAGCTCTTGCTTTCGTCGATTTTATGTATTGTTTTTTTTGGTCTCTATGTCATTTATTTCTGCTCTGATCTTTATTATCTCCTTCCTTCTGCTCACTCTGGGCTTTTCTTTTCTTTTTTTTTCTGGTAGTTTAAGGAGTGGGATGGGGGAGCCCTTGAGGCTTTCTTTATTGGTTTGTATCAACTTGTCTCGTTCCAAAAAGGATCTGAAGGTGAAGTCTGGCGATTTCTGTTCTCTCTTCCCGATCCCCAACCCCTGAGCTTGAACTTGGAAATGAAGAAAGCACAGAATGCATTAGCAGAACATTCTAATTCTAGCCCCACTCACTGCCCCAGCCTTGGAAAGCATCGTCTTGTTTTTGTTTTTTAAATATATTTTTTTGATTTTTTTACAGATAAGGAGAGGGATAGAGAGTTAGAAACATCCATGAGAGAGAAACATCAATCAGCTGCCTCCTGCACACCCCCTACTCGGGATGTACCCGCAACCAAGGTACATGCCCTTGACCGGAATCGAACCTGGGACCCTTCAGTCCGAAGGCCAATGGTCTATCCACTGAGCCAAACCGGTTAGGGCAGCACAGCCTTGTTTTTAATGCCCTCTGTGCTAAACCAGCCTTGATCTGAGGGCCCCAACTTTTACCAGGTAAGCCTCCACACTCAGGGTGCTTGCTAAGCATCTCCCCACTCCACCTCCAAGAAAATACCCCTGCAGGGGAACTTGAGGACATTGGCTATTTCGAGCATTCTCTAAAAATCAGTATTAAAATGATCAACAATTTAAAAGAAGGAGATGAACATTTTGGAGCTGTGTAGCCTGGTACAAGACCCTGAAGTGTCTGAGCCAGTTTTCACTGCTATTAAAAGGGAGTAAATATCTGGGTGCAGAGGGTATTGTAATGAACCAAACAGACAAAAACCCTGCCCTCATGGATCTTACACTCTAAAGAGGGTGAGACAGACAGTGAACAAAATAAGAAAGTGTGAACCCTGACAAAGAAGGGCTCCTGCTGGCTAACTGGGCTCAAAGTCAAAAACAAACACCCCAATAACAGACCCAACCAGCCATTCTAGGCAGAGGCCTCTATGCAAACTGCACTTCGAGGAGAGGCCTGCATTGAACAGTGTGCACTGTATTTCTGGATCTGAGCCAGCCCTGATGAAAAAGTTCTTGAAATCCTACTTCAACAAATAGGACTGAGGCTTTCCCCATCCAACCTGATTTCCACCGCTTCAGCTAATCAGAGCAGCTCTAATCTGACCAATCAGGACGTTGCCTCTTGGACCAATCAAACTGCAAGAATTTGGAGTCCTCATTTGCATGATGACTGACCAATCAGGGACCAGGGGCATGGACTTTTGTCCATAAAAGCCAGCTCCCTGCTGTGGCTCTGGGAGTACACTTTCTCTTTCCACCAAGGACTGAAGACTGCCTCTCCCTGGCTGAGCTGAAACACCGGCTGGAGATGTGTCCTGGGAGCAGACCGGGGCAGCCTGGCACGGCACAGAGCCTACTGTACAACGCAAAGCAGGCTGGCCAGGAGCAGAGCCCCAGAGGGGCCTGGCCCCAGGGCCACCTCACAGCTGTGTTGTATATACAATTGAGCTATAAAGTTTTAGTCTTCACTGCAAAAAAAAAAAAATTGCAGAGAGAGAGAGAGAGAGAGAGAGAGAGAGAGAGAGAGAGAATGAATAAGTAATAGGATTAAATGGTTAATAGTTGTAAAGTGATTATAACAGCAACTGGCACATAGGAGGCACTCAATACATGCTAGCTAGCTGCTATTATTAACAAAAAAAAAAGCCAACAGGAATAAAAAAGCCAACAGGTGCAGGCTGAGGAGAAAGAGACTGGGCGGGGGAAGGGAACGGTAGAGGTCAGAGGTCCCCGCACTATCATTCGCGTGTTAGTGTTATGACAGCACATGTGTCAGAGAATCCCCTCTGGGCTTTTCTTTTTGCTCTCTTTCTAGTTCTCTGAGATGTAGAGTTAGATGAATTACTACCATTTTTTCTTGTTTTTTTGAGATAGGCCTGTGGAGTTATAAACTCCCCTCTCAGGCCTGCTTTCATTGTGTCCCATAGGTTTTGGATTGTTGAGTTTTCATTGTCATTAGTTTCCAGGATGTTTTTAATTTCTCCTTTGATCTCATTAGTAACCCAATCAATATTTAATAACATGCTATTCACCTTCCAAGTGTTTGCATATTTTGGGTTGTTTTTATTGTAGTTTATTTCTAATATTATGCCATTGTGGTCTGAGAAGATGCTTGGTATGATTTCAATCTTCTTGAATTTGGGGAGACTTTGTTTGTGACCCAATATGTGGTCTATTTTTGAAAATGTCCCATGAGCACTTGAGAAGAATGTATATTCTGTGGCTTTGGGGTGAAATGTTCTGAAGATGTCAATTAAGTCCATCTGATCTAGTGAGTCATTTAGGATTGCTGTTTTTTTTGCTGATTTTTTGTCTAGAGGATTTATCTAGTGATGTCAGTGGTGTATTAAAGTCCCCTACTATGATTGTCTTGTTGTCGATCTCTCCTTTGATATCTTCCAGGAGTTTTTTATGTATTTGGGTGCTCCTGCATTGGGTGCATATATGTTTACCAGGGTTATATCTTCTTGTTGTATTGATCCCTTTAGTATTATGAAGTGGCCTTCCTTATCTCTTGTTATGGCATTCACTTTGAGGTGTATTTTGTCCGATATAAGTATTGCTACCCCAGCTTTCTTTTTCTTTCCATTTGCCTGAAGGATATTTTTCCATCCCTTCACTTTCAGTCTGTTTGAGTCCCTTCTAATGAGGTGGGTCTCTTGTAGACAGCAGATGTATGGGTCATGTTTTTTTATCCATTCAGCCACTCGGTGTGTTTTCATTGGAGCATTTAGTCCATTTACGTTTAAAGTTATTATTGAAAGGTACTTGTTTGTAGCCATTTCTTTTTGTGTGTGTGGCTGTTTTCCTTCTGAGCTTTTTATTTCTTCTTTTTACACCAGTCCCTTTAGCATTTCTTGCATGGCTGGCTTGGTGGTGATAAACTCCCATAGCCTTTTTTTGTCTGTGAAGCTTCTTATTTCCCCTTCAATTTTGAATGATAGCCTTGCTGGATAGAGTATTCTTGGATTCAGTCCTTTGCTTTGCATCACTTTGTAAATTTCTGTCCATTCTTTTCTGGCCTGATGTGTTTCTGTTGATAAATCATTTGATAATCTAATGGGAGATCCCTTGTATGTAAGTTTCCGTCTCTCTCTTGCAGCCTGTAAGATTCTCTCTTTGTCCTGAACATTTGCCATGGTAATTATGATGTGTCTTGGTGTGGGTCTATTTGGGTGCACCTTGTTTGGGACTCTCTGTGCTTGTGTGACTTTTTTCTTCCCCACCTCAAGGAAGTTTTCTGATATTATTTCTTCAAAAAGATTTTCTAAACCTTGTTCCTCTTTCTGTTGTTCTGGCACCCCTATTATTTGTATGTTGTTTTATTTCATGTTGTCCCATAGCTCCCTTAGGCTCTCCTCCTGTCTTTTAATTTTTTTTCTCCAATTTCAGTTCAGTTTGGGTTTGTTTTGCTTCCCTGTCTTCCAATTCACTAATTCGGTCTTCCGCTTCTCCAAGTCTACTGTTGAAACTTTCAATAGTGTTTTCTATTGCAGCTATATCACTCTTCATTTCTTCTTGGTTCTTACCTAAGTTATTGATTTTTTTATCCATTTCTTTTTGATTCTTACATAAGTTGTTGATTTTTTTCCTCCATCTGGTTTATGCACTCTAGGACCCTTAGTCTGAATTTTTTATGTCCTGTTGAATGCCTCTGTTTCCCTCAACTGCTTTTCTGGCAAGTCCTTCTTTTCTTTCCTTTGGGGGTTTCTTTGTCTACCAATGTTTGATCTCACCGACATATCTAGATGATGAGTCTTTCAGGGGCTGCTCCTTGGGTGGCAGTGGCTCCTCAGGCTACGGTTGCTCCTCAGGCGGTTGTGGTAGCAGCTGTTCTCAGTTGGTAGCAGCCACGCTGGCGATTTTATATTAAGGTTCTGTTTACTTGTAATTCAAGAGTTACATATACATTTCCGGACAATTTCAGGGTCTAACATTGTAAATTCTAAGAGTAATAACCACATTCACATAGTGTTCTGAGTTCTATAAGCTTGTATTCTTAAGGACTGTAAGTATCTCTAGAAACGTCATCTAATTAAACCGGAATTAAAACTGTAAACAGTATACTCATAATTTCACAGCAGTTTGAAACTGTTTTCAGTGCTTTTATGGTGCCGGTTTTATATTTTGGTTCTGTTTACTTGTAATTCAAGTGTTCCATATACATTTCCGGACAATTCCAGTGTCTAACATTTTGAATTCTAAGAGTAATAACCGCATTCACATACTATTCTGAGCTCTAAAGTTTGAATTCTTAAGGATTATAACTAGTTTCCTTTAGAAAAACCATCAAATTGACAGGAATTAAAACTGTAAACAGGATACTCATCATTTCACAGCAGTTTGAACCTCTTTTCAGTGTATTTACGCTGCCCGTTTTATATTAAGTTTCTACCTACTTGTAATTCAAGTGTTCCATAACCATTTCCTGAAAATTCCAGTGTCTATCATTGTGAATTCTAAGAGTAGTAACCACATTAACATAGTGTTCTTATCCCTATAAGCTTGAATTCTTAAGTGTTTTAACTAGTTTTTTTAAGAAATGCCATCTCACTGACCAGAATTTAAACCGTTAACAGCATACTCATTATTTCATAGCTGTTTGAACGTGAGTTTTCAGTATATTTACACTGCCCTTTTTATATTAAGGCTCTATTTACTTGTAAATCAATTGTTCCATATACATTTTTAGACCATTTCAGGGTCTATCATTGTGAATCCTAAGAGTAGTAACCACATTCACATAGAGTTCTGAGCTATCTAAGCTTGAATACTTAATTGTTTTAACTAGTTTCATTTACAAAAACCCACTCATTGAACGGAATAATAACTGTAAACAGTACACTAGTCATTTCACACCTGTTTGAACGTGAGTTTTCAGTGTATTTACACTGCCCATTAGCTATTAAAGCTCTATTTACTTGTAATTCAAGAGTTCCATATACATATCTAGACAATTCCAGATTCTACCATTGTGAATTCTAAGAGTAATAACCACATTCACATTGTTTGGTGAGCTATATAACCCTGAATTCTTAAGCATTTTAACTAGATTCCTTTAGTAAAGCCAACTCATTGAACAGGAATTATAATTGTAAACAGTATTCTCATCATTTTACAGCTGTTTGAACGTGAGTTTTCAATATAGTTACACTTCCCTTTAGATATTTAGACTCTATTTTCTTGTAATTCAAGTGTTCCATATACATTTCTAGACAATTCCCAGGTCTATCATTGTGAATTCTAAGAGTAAGTACCACATTCACATAGTGTTCTGAGCTCTATAAGCTTGAATTCTTAATGGTAGTAACTAGTTTTTTAAAGAAATGCCATCTCATTCAACCAGAATTAAAACTGTAAACATTATACTCCTCATTTCATTGCTGTTTGAACGTGAGTTTTCAGTCCATTTACACTGCCCTTTACATATTAATGCTCTATTTAGTTTTAATTTAAGTGTTCCATATACATTTCTAGACAATTCCAGTGTCTATCATTGTGAATTCTAAGACTATTTACCACATTCACATAGTGTTCTCAGCTCTATAAGCTTGAATTCTTAAAGGTTTTAACTAGTTTCCTTTAGAAATGCCCACTCATTGAAAGGTGATTATAACTGTAAACAGTATACTCATCATTTCACTGCTTTTTGAACGTGAGGTTTCAGTGTATTTACACTGCCCTTTAGATATTAAGGCTCTATTTAGTGTAATTCAAGTGTTCTATATACATTTCTAGACAATTCCTGTGTCTATCATTGTGAATTCTAAGAGCACTAAGCACATTCACATAGTGTTCTGAGCACTATAACTTGAATACTTAAGGAATTTAACTTGTATTCTTTAGAAAAGCCAACCCATTGAACAGGAATTATAATTGTAAACACTATACTAGTCATTTCATATATGTTTTTTCTTGAGTTTTCAGTACATTTACACTGCCCTTTACATATTAAAGCTCTATTTCCTTGTAATTCAAGGTTCCATATACATTGTAGACAATTCTATAGCCTATCATTGTGAATTCTAGAGTAATATCCTCATTCACATAGTGTTCTGAGCTCTATAAGCTTGAATTCTTAAGGGTTTTAACTAGTTTCCTTTAGAAACGCCACCTCATTGAAATGGAATTATAACTGTAAACCGTATACACAGCATTTCACAGCTTTTTATACGTCAGTTTTCAGTGTATTTCCACTGCCCTTTACTTATTAAGGCTCTATTTACTTGTAATTCAAGTGTTTCATATACATTTCTAGACAATTCCAGTGTGTATCATTTTGAATTTTTAGAGTAATAACCACATTCAGTTAGTGTTCTGTGCTCTAAAAGCTTCAATTCTTAAGGGTTTGAACTAGTTTCCTATAGAAACGCCATCTCATTGAACCAAAATTATAAATGTAAACCATATACTTGTACCTTCACAGCTGTTTGAACTTGAAATCTCAGTGTTTCAACCCTACCCTACACACATTAATTCTCTTTTTACATCTATTTTTAGCATTTCATACACATTCCTATACAATTTCAGGATCTACCATTGTGAACTCTAAGAGTTTTATCCTCTTTCATCTAGAGATATAAGCTGTATAGATCTACATTCTAAAGGGTTTTAATGAGTTTCCTAAAAAACCCCAACTCATTGACTCAGAATTATGAATGAAAACAGTGCACTCTTAATTTTCCTGTTCTTTGAACTTGAATTCTGTATTGTAGTATGGCCCTACAGGTATTAAGGCTCTCTTTACTTGTAATCCACGTGTTTCATATACATCTGTAGGTAATTCCAGGGTCTATTATAGTGAATTCTAAGATTTTTAACCGCATTCAGATAGTGTTCTCTGGTCTAGAATCTTGAATTCTTAAGTGTTTTAACCACTTTTCTTAAAAATGGACAACTCACTTAACCTGAAGTATAACTGTAAACAGTATACTTGTACCTTCACTGCTGTTTGAACTTGAATTCTCAGTGTTTCACTAATGCCCTACTGACATTAAGCCTCTATTTACATGTATATTTAGCATTGTATACACATTCCTATAAAATTCCAGTGTCTGCCATTGTTAATTCTCAGAGTTTTAACCTCATTCACATAGTGTTCCAAGCTCTATGGACCTGAATTCTTAAGAGTTTTAATCACTTTCCTTAATAAACGCCAAATCACTGACTTGGAATTATAAATATAAACAGTACACTCATAATTTTCCAGCTGTTTAACCTTGAATTCTGTGTTGCAGTACTGACCTACGTATATTAAGTCTCTCTTTACTTGTAATCCAAGTGTTTCATATACATTTCTAGACAATTCCAGGTTTATCACTGTGATTTCTAAGAGGAATATCCACATTTAAATATTGTTCTTAGATTCATAATCATGTATTCTTACGGGCTTTAACCAGTTTCCTTAAAAAACACCAGCTCTTTGAACCGGAATTATAAATGTATACAGTATACTTGTACTTTCAGAGATACTGGAACTTGAATTCTCACTGGTTCAGCACAACCCTACTGACATTATGTCTCTATTTACATGTATTTTTAGCATTTCATACACATTCCTATACAATTCCAGGGTCTACCATTGTGAACTCTAAGAGTTATAACCTCATTCACATAGTGTGGTAAGATACATAGACCTGAAATCATAAGAGTTTTAATCACTTTCCTTGAAAAACCCAACTCATTGACTCAGAATTATGAATATAAACAGTACACTCGTAATTTCCCTGGTGTTTGAACTTGAATTCTACTGCCCTACATATATTAAGGCTCTCTTTACTTGTAATCCACGTGTTTTATATACATTTCTAGACAGTTCCAGGGTCTATCACTGTGATTTCTAAGAGAAATATCCACATTTTGGTAGTGTTCTGAGCTCCATAAACGTGAATTCTTAAGGGCTTTAATCAGTTTCCTTAAAAAACGCCAACTCGCTTAACCTGAAGTATAACTGCAAACAGTATACTTGTACCTTGAATTCTACTGCCCTACATATATTAAGGCTCTCTATACTTGTATCTTCACAGCTGTTTGAAATAGAATTCTCGGTGTTTCAGCACTGCCCTACAGATATTAAATCTCTATTTACATGTATTCTTAGCATTTCATACACATTCCTATACAATTCCAGGGTCTGCTATGTGAGACCCTCTAAGAGTTGTAACCTCATTCACATGGTATTCCAAGCCCTCTAGAACTGAATTCTTAAAGGTTTTAATCACTTTCCTTAAAAAATGCCAAATCTCCTACTTGGAATTATAAATGTAAACAGTACACTCACAATTTCTCAGCTGTTTAAACTTGAATTCTGTGTTGTAGTACTGCCCTACAGATATTAAGACTCTATTTACTTGTAAACCAAGTGTTTTGTATACATTTCTAGACAATTCCAGGGTCTATTATTGTGAATGCTAAGATTTTTAACCACATTCAATAGTGTTCTGAGCTCTAGCAACTTGAATTCTTAAGGGTTTTAACCATTTTTCTTAAAAAACGCCAAATCTCCAACTTGGAATTATAAATGTAAACAGTACACTCATAATTTCCCAGCTGTTTGAATTTGAATTCTGTGTTGTAGTACTGCCCTTCATACATTGTCTCTTTTTACTTGTAATCCAAGTGTTTCATATACATTTCTAGACAATTTCAGGGTCCATCACTGATTTATAAGATGAATATCCACATTTAGATAGTGTTCTGAGCTCCATAAATGTGAATTCTTAAGGGCTTTAACCAGTTTCCTTAAAAAACGCCTCCTCATTGAACCGGAATTATGAATGTAAACAGTACACTCATAATTTCCAAGCCTTTTGAACTTGAATTCTCAGTGTTTCAGCCCTTTCCTACAGACATTAATTCTCTATTTACATGTATTTTAAACATTTCATACACATTCCTATACAATTCCAGGGTGTACCATTGTGAACTCTAAGAGTTTTAACCTTATTCACATAGTGTTGTAAGCTCTATGGACTTGAAATCTTGAGATTTAATCACTTTCCTTAATAAAACGCCAATTCATTGACTAGGATTTATAAATGTAAACAGTACACTCATAATTTCCCAGGTGTTTGAACTTGAATTGTCAGTGTTTCAGTACTTTCCTGCAGACATTAATTCTCTATTTACATGTATTTTTAGCATTCTGCGCACATTCCTATATAATTCCAGAGTCTACCATTGTGAACTCTATGGGTTTTAACCTCATTCACATAGAGTTCTAAACTGTATAGACTTGAATTCTTAAGGGTTTTAATCACTTTCCTTAAAATGCCAAATTTGTGACTTGTAATTATAAATGTAGACAGTACACTCATAATTTCCCAGCTGTTTGAACTAGAATTCTGTGTAGTAGTACTGCCCTACAGATATTAAGGCTCTATTTAGTTGTAATCCACATGTTTTATATACATCTCTAGATAATTCCAGGGTCTATCACTGTAATTTCTAAGAGGAATATCCACATTTAAATAGTGTTCTGAGCTCCATGAACATGAATTCTTAAGGGCTTTAACTAGTTTCCTTAAAAAAATGCAGAATTACTGACTTGGAATTATAAATGTAATCAGTACACTCATAATATCCCAGCTGTTTGAACTTGAATTCTCAGTGATTCAGCACTACTCTACAGACATTAAGTCTCTATTTACATGTACTTTTAGCATTTCATACACATTCCTATACAATTCCTGGGTCTAACTCATTTAACCTCATTCACATTAAGTCTATAGAACTTAGGACACTATGTGAATGATGTTAAAACTCTTAGAGTTCACAATAGTAGATGCTGGAATTGTATAGGAATGTGTATGAAATGCTAAAAGTACGTGTAAATAGTGACTTAATATCTCTAGGACAGTTCTGAAACACTGAGCATTCAAGTTCAAACAGCTGGGAAATTATGCGTGTACTGTTTGCATTTATAATTCCTGTTTAATGAGTTGGCATTTTCAAGAAAACTGGTTAAATCCCTTAAGAATTCATGTTTTTGGAGCTCAGAAAACTATCTGAATGTGTTTAAAACTTTTAGAATTCACAATGATAGAACCTGGAATTGTCTAGAAATGTATATGGAACACTTGGATTACAAGTAAATAGAGCCTTAATATCTGTAGAGCAGTACTACAACACAGAATTCAAGTTCAAACAGCTGGCAAAATACTAAGGTACTCTATACATTCATAATTCAGGGTTAATGAGTTGGTGTTTTTTGAGGAAAGTGAATAAACTCAAAAACTCTTAGAGTTCAAAATGGTAGATACTGGAATTGTATAGGTATGTGTATGAAAAGCTAAAAGTACATGTAAATAGAGACTTAATGTCCGTAGGGCGATACTGAAAAACTGAAAATTCAAGTTCAAACAGCTCGAAATTACGAGTGTACTGTTTACATTTATAATCCGGTTCAATGAGTTAGCGTTTTTTAAGGAAACTGATTAAAGCCCTTAAGAATTCACATTTATGGAGCTCAGAACACTATCTAAATGTGGATATTCCTCTTAGAAATAACAGTGATAGATTCTGGAATTGTCTAGAAATGTATATGAAACTCGTGGATTACACGTAAGTAGAGCCTTAATATCTGTAGTGCAGTACTACAAAACAGAATTCAAGTTCAAACAGCTGGGAAATTATGAGTGTACTGTTTACATTAATAATTCTGACTTAATGAGTTGGCGTTTTGTTAAGGAAACTGATTTAAACTCTTAAGATTTCACGTCTATAGAGCTTAGAACACTCTGTGAATGAGGTAAAAACTCTTAGAGTTCACAATGGTAGACACAGGAATTGTATAGGAATGTGTATGAAATGCTAAACATACATGTAAATAGAATTAATGTCTGCAGGGCATTACTGAAACAGTGAAAATTCAAGTTCAAAAGGCTGGAAAATTATGAGTGTACTGTATACATTTATAATTCCAAGTTAGTGATTTGGCATTTTTTAAGGCAAGTGATTAAAACCCTTATGAATTCAAGTCTATAGAACTGAGAACACTGTGTGAATGAGGTTAAAACTCTTAGAGTTCAAAATGGTACACCCTGGAATTGTATAAGAATGTGTATGCAACGCCAAGAGTACATGTAAATGGAGACTTAATGTCTGTAGGAGAGTGCTGAAACACTGAGAATTCAAGTTCAAACAGCTGGGAAATTACCAGTGTACTGTTTACACTTATAATTCCCAGTTAATGATTTGATGTTTTTTAAGGAAAGTGATCAAGACCCTTAAGAATTCAAGTCTATAGAGCTTAGAACACTATGTGAATGATATTAAAACTCTTAATATATTAAGAATTCACGTTTATGGAGCTCATAACACTGTCTAAATGTGGACATTGCTCTTAGATATCACAATTGTCATTACCCTGGAATTGTCTAGAAATGTATATGGACCACTTGGATTACAAGTAAATACAGCCTTAATATCTGTAGGGCAGTTTTAGAATGTGTATGAAATGCTAAACATACATGTAAATAGAATTAATGTCTGCAGGGCATTACTGAAACAGTGAGAATTCAAGTTCAAAAAGCTGGGAAAATACAAGTGTACCTTATACATTCATAATTCTGAGTCAATGAGTTGGGGTTTTTTAAGGAAAGTGAATGAAACTCTTAAGATTTCCAGTCTATAGAGTTTAGAACACTATGTGAATGAGGTTAAAACAGACTTCACAATAGTACACCCTGGGATTGTATAGGAATGTGTATGAAATGCTAAACATACATGTAAATAGAGATTTAATGTCTGTAGGGTAGTGCTTAAACAATGAGAATTCAAGTTCCAATAGCTGTGAAGGTACAAGTATACTGCTTACAGTTATACTTCCGCTTACCTGAGTTGGCATTTTTTAAGGAAAACGCTTAAAACCCTTAAGAATTCAAGTTTATAGCGCTCAGAAAACTATCTGAATGTGGTTAAAAATCTTAGAATTCACAATGTTAGACCCTGGAACGGTCTAGAAATGTATATAAAACAAGTGGATTACAAGTAAATAGAGTCTTAATATCTGTATGGCAGTACAACAACACAGAATTCAAGTTCATACAGCTGTGAAGCTACCAATATACTATTTACAGTTATACTTCTGGTTAAGTGAGTTGGCGTTTTTAAAGGAAAATACTTAAAACCCTTAACAAATCAAGTTTATAGTGCTCAGAAAAATATCTGAATATGGTTAAAACTTTTAGAATTCACAAGGATAGTCCCTGGGATTGTCTACAAATGTATATGAAACACTTGGATTACAAATAAATAGTGTCTTAATATCTGTAGGGCAGTACTACAACACAGAATTCAAGTTCAAACAGCTGGGAAATTACAAGTGTACTGTTTACATTCATAATTCCGAGTTAATGAGTTGGGGTTTTTTAAGGAAAGTGATTTAAACTCTTAAGATTTCAAGTCTGCCGAGGCCGGTTTGGCTGAGTGGATGAAGCGTCGGCCTGCGGACTGGGGGGTCCTGGGTTCGATTCCGGTCAGGGGCATGTGCCTGGGTTGCGGGCATGTCCCCAGTGGGGGATGTGCAGGATGCAGCTGATCGATGTTTCTCTCTCATTGATGTTTCTGACTCTCTATCTCTCTCCCTTCCTCTCTGTGAAAAATCAATAAAATATATATATATTAAAAAAAATATTTCAAGTCTATAGACTTTAGGACACTACATGAATGAGGTTAAAACTCTTAGAGTTCACAATAGCAGAACCTGGAGTTGTATAGTAATGTGTATGATATGCTAAAAATACATGTAAATAGAGACTTAATGTTTGTAGGGCAGTGCTGAAACACTGAGAATTCAAGTTCAAACAGCTGGAAATTACAAGTGTACTGTTTACATTTATAATTCTGGTTCAATGAATTGGCGTTTTTTAAAGGAAACTGATTAAATCCCTTAACAATTCACGTTTTTGGACCTCAGTACACTATCTAAATATGCATATTACTTTTAGAAATCACAGTGATAGATCCTGGAATTGTCTAGAAATGTATATGAAACACGTGGATTACAAGTGAATAGAGCTTCCCTGAGAGCACAGACGGGCTGGATTAAGAGGGTCTTTCAGTCCCAGCATTCGGATCCTGAGAAACACTACAGTATAGAAGACTGGGATCTCAAGCCAGCCAAAGGAACACTTCAGTTTTTCATTTATATTTTATTTTATTTATTTATTTGTTATCTCTTTTTTCTTTTTTCTTTGTTTTCCTGTTTTTGTTTGTTGCTTTATTTTCTATTTCTTTTCACATTATTTTTCCATCACTCTATTTTATTTTACTTTTATTTGCTATTTTTATACCATTTTTGAAATCAAATTGTTTTGTAAATTTATTATTATTATTTTGTCTCTTTCTCTTTCCTCTTATCCACCCATCCCCTTTCTACTTCCTCTATACTGAGCTGAGATCCTCCCTATATTCATCCAACTTTTAACCTTATCTTCTGTATATAAGCTCAGCATCTACAGATTCTGCCCCCACCCTCTTTGCTGGGGGTTTGGTGTTTGTATTTTTTTTTAATTTTTAAAATTTATTATTATTATTATTATTATTATTATTATTTTGTTTGTTTGTTTTGTTTGTTTATGCATTGGTTCTGTGCTGTTTTCCCCATATCCTATCTAATAATAGACAAACATGGTAATTGACCATAACTCCGCTACGCTCCCCATTGGTAATCAGAAGGATATGCAAATTAACTGCCAACAAAGACTGCGGCCGGCAGCAACGCAGCTAAAGTGAACATGAGACATGCTTGCTCCAGTGATGGAGGAAGCCAAGGTTCCCCGCCTGCCACGGCCCAGCTCTGAGCTCTGGAAGCAACAATGTTTCAATTATAGAAGCCAAACAAACCCCAGATACCTGCTTTCAGCCAGCCACAGCCTCAGAGCTGGAGCCGGCTCTCAGCTCCAGTGACAGCTATAGAAGGTAAATAAATCCCATTATTAAAAAAAAGACTCTGGGAGCTTCAGACACCCGCCAGCCTGAAAACGGCCCTCAGCCCCTCACCCACACTAACCAGGCACCCCAGTGGGACCCCCACCCTGAAGGGGGTGTGACCAGCTGCAAACAGCCATCAGCCCATCATCCAGGTTGGCCAGGCACCCAAGCGGGACCCCCACCCTCATCCGGATCACACTTCAGGGCAAACCAGCCAGCCCCCACCCATGCACCAGGCCTCTATCCTATATAGTAAAAAGGTAATATGCAAATTGACCCTAACAGCAGAATAAATGGGAATGACTGGTCACTATGACACACACTGACCACCAGGGGGCAGATGCTCAATGCAGGAGCTGCCCTCTGGTGGTCAGTGCGCTCTCACGGGGGGAGCTCTGCTTAGCCACAAGCCAGGCTGATGGCTGCCAGTCCAGCGGTGATGGTGGGAGCCTCTCCTGCCTCCTCAGCAGCGCTAAGGATGTCTGACTGCAGCTTAGGTCTGCTCCCAGCTGGCAAATGGACATCCCCTGAGGGCTGCCGGGCTGCCAAGAGGGATGTCTGATTGCCATCTTAGGCCCAATCCCCTGGGGAGCAGGCCTAAGCCAGAAAGTGGTCACCCCCGAGGGGTCCCAGACTGCGAGAGGGCACAGGCTGGGCTGAGGGACCCCCCTACCACCGAGTGCACAAACTTTTGTGCACAGGGCCTCTAATATATATATAAGCAGTTCCATGTAAGCAGTTCCAGGAGGCTGGCTCGTCCTCAGAAGCCTGGTGTTTTTAAGGGGAGAGCTGCTGTACCTGGGATCCAGGCCTCACCCTCACCCAGGGTGCCCTCAGATAACACCTGGGACTCTAAAGACACCCCTGCCAGGGACCTGTTACCTCTGCTGGGGTCCCATGGTCAACCAGTCTCCAGCCATCCTGGGCGCAGGCTCCTGTGAGTTCTGAAGTGTGCTCCCCCCTGACTGGCCCAATGTCTTAGCCCGAGGCACTGCAACCACGCAAGCTGCAGACATGTGAGCAGCCCACTCCTGTCCAAGGAGCAGCAGCCCCACGAGCAGCCTGCCCCAGGCCTAAGAGCAGAAGCCTCATGTGGCCTGCCCCTGTCAAAGGAGCAGCATCTGTAAGCAGTGTGAGTGGCCCGCTTTCTCATCTGAGGAGCAGCAACCATGTGAGCAGCCTGACCCATCTGAGGAGCAGCAGCCCCACGCAGCCTGCCCCCATACAAGGAGCAGCAGCGATGTGAGCAGCCCATACCCATAAGAGGAACAGCATTGCCACATGCAGCCCGCTCCCATTCAAGGATCAGTAGCAACCCGAGCAGCCTCCCCCAGTCTGAGGAGCAGAAGCCACACTAGCAGACCACCCACATCTGAGGAGCGGCAGCCATGGGCAGTCCACACTGGTCCGAGGAGCAGCAGACACATGCAGCCGGCACCTGTCCGACGAGCAGCACCTGGGTGAATATCCTGCCCCCATCTGAGGAGCAGCAGACACACGTGCAGCTCGCACCCACCCTAACAGAAGCAGCCACGCAAACAGCCCATCACCCATCCGAGGAGCAGCAGCCACATGAGCAGACAGCCCCTGTATGAGGTGCAGCAGCCACATGTGCAGCTCACTCTGGCCCAAGAAGCAGCAGCCGCCCGAGCAACTCGCCCCTGTCTGAGGAGTAGCAGCCACATGAACAGACAGACTGACCACATCTGAAGAGCGGCAGCCCTGCGCAGCCCACACTGGTCCAAGGAGCAGCAGCCACACACAGTCTGCACCTGTCCGATGAGCAGCAGCTGGGTGAGCATCCCGCCCCCATCTGAGGAGCAGCAGCCACATGTGCAGCTCACCCCCGCCTGAGGGGCAGCAGCCACGCAAGCAGCCCGTCCCCCATCTGAGGAACAGCAGCTGCTCGAGCAACCCGCACCCGTACGAGCAGCAGTAGCCCTGTAAGCAAACTGCGAATGTCAAAGAGCGGCAGCCTCACAAGCAGCCCACCCTATCTGAGGAACTGAAGCAGCGTGGAGCGAGCCCCGATGCAAGGAGCAGCAGCCACATGAGCAGTCCACGCCCATCCGAGGAGAGGAAGCCACATGAACAGCCCGCTGCTGTCCAAGGAGCAGCAGCCGTGCACAGCCTGTCCCCACCTGAAGAGCAGCAGCCTCGTGATCAACCCACCCCTGTCCAAGGAACAGCAGCTGTGCAAGCAGCCTCACCTACCAGCCAGAAGAGACACCACTGCTGCAAACAGCACCCACAAGAGGAGCCGCTGCCAACTGAGGAGAAGCCACTACTGCGACCACTTGAGCAACTGAAGTCTGAGGAACCACAGCCACCTAAGGAGCAGCCCCTGAACGACTCAAAATCTAGATCCGTAGGTGAGAACAAAAATGGGTAGACAAAGAAACCCCCAAAGGAAAGAAAATAATGAATCGCCAGAAAAGTGGCTAAGTGAAAGAGGCATGCAACCTGACAGAAAAAGAATTCAGAATAAGGGTAATACAGTTCATAAACCTGATGGAGGAAAAAAAATCAACAACTTATGTAAGAATCAAGAAGAAATAGATGAAAAAATCAATAACTTAGGTAAGAATCAAGAAAAAATGAAGAGTGATATGGCTGCAATAAAAAACACCATGGCAAGTTTCAACAGTAGACTAGGAGAAGTGGAGGACCGAATTAGCAAATTAGAAGACAGGAAAGCAAAACACACCCAAACAGAACTGCAATTGGAGAAAAAAATTAAAAGACAGGAGGAGAGCCTAAGGGAGCTATGGGACAACATAAAACAAAGCAACATAAGAATAATAGGGATGCCAGAACAACAGGAAGAGGCACAGGGATTAGAAAACCTATTTGAAGAAATTATGTCAGAAAACTTTCCTGTGGTGAGAAAGATAAAAGTCACACAAGCAAGATGAACCTGAAAAGACCCACACCAAGACACATCATAATTACCATGGCAAATGTTCAAGACAAAGAGAGAATCTTACAGGCTGCAAGAGAGAGACGGAAAGTTACATACAAGGGATCTCCCATTAGATTATCAAATGATTTCTCAACAGAAACACATCAGGCCATAAAAGAATGGATGGAATGACAAAGTGATGCAAAGCAAGGGATTGAATCCAAGAATGCTCTATCCAGCAAGGCTATCATTCAAAATTAAAGGGGAAATAAGAAGCTTCACAGACAAAAAAAGGCTAAGGGAGTTTATCAGCACCAAGCCAGCCATGCAAGAAATGCTAAAGGGACTGGTGTAAAAGAATAAATAAAAAGCTAAGAAAGAAAACAGGCACAAAAATAAAAATGGCTACAAACAAGTACCTTTCAATAATAACTTTAAACATAAATGGATGAAATGCTCCAATCAAAAGACATTGAGTGGCTGAATGGATAAAAAAACATGACCCAAACATTTGCTGTCTACAAGATACCAACCTCAGAAGAAGGAACTCACACGGACTGAAAATGAAGGGATAGAAAAATATCACTCAGGAAAATGGAAATGAAAAAAAAAAAGCTGGGGTAGCAATACTTATATCGGACAAAATAGACCTCAAAGTGAAGGCCATAACAAGAGATAAAGAAGGCCACTTCATTATACTAAAGGGATCGATAAAACACGAGGATATAACCCTGATAAACATATATGCACCCAATGTAGGAGCACCCAAATACATTAAAAAAAACTCCTGGAAGATATCAAAGGAGAGATCAACAACAAGACAATCATATTAGGGGACTTTAATACACCACTGACATCACTGGATAAATCCTCTAGACAAAAAATCAGCAAAAAAACAGCAATCCTAAATGACTCCCTAGATCAGATGGACTTAGATCTTCAGAACATTTCACCTCAAAGCCACAGAACATATGTTCTTCTCAAGTGCACATGGGATATTTTCAAAAATAGAACACATACTGGGTCACAGCAAAGTCTCCCCTAATTCAAGAATATTGAAATCATACCAGGCATCTTCTCAGACCACAATGGCATAATATTAGAAATAAACTACAATAAAAACATCCAAAACACTCAAACACTTGGAAGCTGAAGAGCATGTTATTAAATATTTATTGGGTTACCAATGAGATCAAAGAAGAAATTAAAAACATCCTGGAAACTAATGACTATGAAAACACAACAATCCAAAACCTATGGGACACAATGAAAGCAGTCCTGAGATGGAAGTTTATAGCTCTACAGGCCTACCTCAAAAAGAAGAAGAAATGATAGTAAGTCATATAACTCTACATCTAAAAGAATTAAAAAGAGAACAACAAGAAAAGCCCAGAGTGAGCAGAAGAAAGGAGATAATAAAGATCAGAGTGGAGATAAACCACATAGAGACCAAAAAACAATGCATAAGATCAAGGAAAACAAGAGCTGGTTCTTTGAAAAGATAAACAAGATTGATGAACCTCTAACCAGGCTCACCAAGAAGCAAAGAGAGAGGACACAAATAAACAAAATCAGAAATGATAGAGGTGAAATAACAACAGACCCCACAGAAATACAAATGATTGTTAAAATATGAACAACTCTACTCCAACAAACTAGACAACCTGGAGGAAATGGACATATTCCTAGAAAAATAAAACCTTCCAAAACTCATTCAGGAAGAATCTAAAAATCACAATAGGCCAATAACTATTTAAAAAAATTGAAGCAGTCATCAATAAGCTTCCAGCAAACAAAAGCCCAGGGCCAGACGGCTTCACAGGAGAGTTTTACCAAACATTCAAGGAAGAACTAAAACTTATCGTCTTCAGACTATTCCAAAAAATTCAAGAGGTAGGAACACTTCCAAGCTCATTCTATGAAGCCAGCATCACCCTAATACCAAAACCAGGTAAAGACAACACAATGAAAGTGAACTACAGGCCAATATCCCTCATGAACATAGATGCCAAAATCCTCAACAAAACCTTAGCAAATCGGATCCACAGTACATCAGAAAGATCATACACCAGGACCATGTAGGATTTATCCCAGGGATGCCAGGATGGTACAATATCCGCAAATCAATAAATGTGATACATCACATAAACAAATTGAAGGGAAAAAACCACATAGTCATATCAATTGATGCAGAAAAAGCATTTGACAAAATCCAACACCCATTTTTGATAAAAACTCTCAGCGAGGTGGGAATAGAAGGATCATACCTCAACATAATAAAAGCCATATATGACAAACCCACAGCCAACATCATACTGAGAGCGCAAAAAATTAAACCATTTCCCTTAAGAACAGGAACAAGACAGGGATCCCCACTCTCACCACTCCTGTTCGACATTGTTCTGGAAGTACTAGCCATTGCAATTAGACAAGAAGAAGAAATAAAAGGCATCCAAATTAGAAAAGAAGAAGTAAAACTGTCCTTATTTGCAGATGACATGATATTATACATAAAAACCCTAAAGACTCCATCAAAAAACTGTTAGATTAATACATAAATTTGGCAATGTAGTAGGATACAAAATTAATGCCAAGAAATCTACAGCATTTCTATACACCAATAGTGAACTTACAGAAAGAGAAACTTAAAAATAATCACATTTACCATCGCACCAAAAAAAATTAAGATACCTCGGAATAAACTTAACGAAAGATGTAAAAGACCTCTACTCAGAAAACTACAGGACATTGAAAAAAGAGATAGAGGAGGACATAAACAGATGGAAGAACATACCATTTTCTTGGATTGGTAGAATCAACATCATTAAAATGTCCATATTACCCAAAGCAATCTATAAATTCAACACACTTCCCATTAAAATACCAATGACATATTTCACAGACCTAGAACAAACTCTCCAAAAATTCATCTGGAATAAAAAAAAGACCCCGAATAGCTGCAATGATCCTGAGAAAGAACAAAGAAGGTGGGATCTCAATACCAGATATCAAGCTGTATTACAAAGCCACTGTTCTCAAAACTGCCTGGTACTGGCACAAGAACAGACATATAGATCAATGGAATAGAATAGAGAGCCCAGAAATCGACTAAAACCAATATGATCAATTAATATTTGACAAAGGAGGCAAGAACATACAATGAAGCCAAGATAGTCTCTTCAATAAATGGTGTTGGGAAAATTGGACAGATACATACAAAAAAATGAAACTAGACCACCAACTTACACCATACACAAAAATAAACTCAAAATGGATAAAGGACTTAAATGTACGACGGGAAACCATAAAATTACTAGAAGAATCCAAAGGCAACAAAATCTCAGACATATGCCGAAGCAATTTCTTCACCTATACAGCTCCTAGGGCATTGGAAACTAAATAGAAAATTAAAAAATGGGACTATATAAAAATAAAAAGCTTCTGCACAGCAAAAGAAACCATCAACAAAACAACAAGAAAGCCCACTGCATGGGAGAACATATTTGCCAATGTTGTCACTGATAAGGGTTTATCTCCAACATTATAGGGAACTCATACAACTTAAGAAAAAGAAGATAAACAATCCAATCAAAAAATGGGCAAAGGACCGAAATAGACACTTTTCAAAAGAGGACATTCAGAAAGCCAAGAGACATATGAAAATGTGCTCAAAGTCACTAATTATACGAGAGATGCAAATCAAAACAACAATGAGGTACCATCTCACACCTGTCAGAATGGCTATCATCAACAAATCAACAAACGACAAGTGCTGGAGAGGATGTGGAGAAAAAGGAACCCTCATTCGCTGCTGGTGGGAATGCAGACTGGTGCAGCCACTATGGAAGACAGTATGGAGTTTCCTCAAAAAACTAAAAATGGAACTCCCATTTGACCCCGTGATCCCACTTCTAGGAATATATCCCAAGAAAACAGAAACACCAATCAGAAAGGATATATGAACCCCTATGTTCATAGCAGCACAATTCACCATAGCTGAGATCTGGAAACAGCCTAAGTGCCCACATTAGATGAATGGATTAGAAAACTGTGGTACATCTAAACATTGGAATACTATGCTGCTGTAAAAAAGAAGGAATTCTTACCATTTGCAACAGCATGGATGGAACTGGAGAGCATTATGCTAAGTGAAATAAGCCAGTCAATGAAGGAAAAATACCACATGATCTCACTCATTTATAGATAATAAAGACCATTATAAACTTATGAACAAAAGTAGATACAGAGGCAGAGCAACCTCGAACAGACTGTCAAATTACAGCGGGAAGGCTGGGGAGGGGTAGGGGGTGGGAGGGGTAAGAGATCAACCGAAAGAATTCTATGCATGCATATAAGCATAAACAATGGACATAAGACACTGGGGTGTAGGGGAGGCCAGGGGATTGTTAAGGGAGTGAAAAAAAGGAGACATATGTAATACTCTTGTAATACTTTAAGTAATAAAACAATTAAAAAAAGAATAATTAAAAAAGAAAGCAAAATGGTTTTCTAACAAAATGTATTCCTCTGTTAAATATGTATTAAACAGAATATATATTAAGCAGCTTATTAGCTCTTATAAGTAATATGTTAGATGCAAAAATTTAAATAAGGATGATAATAGTTTATGTTTAAAAAAAAAGTTCATCGGTTTTAAAAGATCAAGTGTAGAAACTTGTGGTGGTTGCAAACCTGTGGTTAGTTGATTATAATATCTTGAATCATAGATTAAAAATCTTAACATTTTACAAATATAGTTAGAAAAAAAAAGAAAAGAGGAAAAAATAAAAATATAATAAAAGCGGCAGGGTAAATACACTGAAAACATGTTAAAACTGCTGTGAAATGACGAGTATACTGTCTACAGTTTTAATTCCGGTTTAATTAGATCAAATTTCTAAACGAAACTAGTTAAAATTCTTAAGAATTCAAGGTTAGAAATCTCAGAACACTATGTGAATGTGTATAATACTCTTAAAATTCATGGTAAGAGCCTTTGGAATTGTTCGAAAATGGTTATGGAACAGTAGAATTACATGTAAACAGAACCTTAATATGAAATGGCCAGCGTAAATACACTGAGAATCAGTTCAAACAGCGGTGAAATGATGAGTATACTGTCTACAGTTTTAATTCCGGTTTAATTAGATGGAATACATAAAGGAAACTAGTTAAACTGTTTAGGACTTCAAGCTAATAGATCTCAGAACTTTATGTGAATGTGGTTAGTAATCTTAGAATTCACAGTAATAAACACTAGGAATTGTCCAGAAATAGCTATGGAACAGTAAAATTAAAAGTAAAGAGAACCTTAATATAAAATGGCCCCATAAATACTCTGAAAATAAGTTCAAACAGCTGTGAAATGAATAGTATACAGTTTACATTTTTATTTCCAGTTAAATTAGATGGTTTTTCTAAAGGAAACTAGTAATAACCCTTAAAAATTCAAACATATAGAGCTCAGAACACTATGTGAATGTGGTTAGTACTCTTAGAATTCACAGTAATAGACACTGTAATTGCCTGGAAATGGTTATGGAACAGGTGAATTACAAGTAAGTAGAACCTTAATATAAAACGGGCAGGGTAAATACACTGAAAACAGGTTCAAACAGCTGTGAAATGATGACTATACTGTTTACAGTTACAATTCCGGTTTAATGAAATGGCGTTTCTAAAGAAAGTACGTAAAATCCTTAAGAATACCAGATTATAGAGCTCAGAATACTATGTGAATGTGGTTAGTACTCTTAGAATTCACAATGATAGACACTGGAATTGTCTGTAAATGGTTATGGAACACTTTAATTACAAGTACATAAAACCTTAATAAAAAACGGCCAGCATAAATACACTGAAAATGGGTTCAAAGAGATGTGAAATGATGAGTACACTGTATACAGTTTTAATTCCAGTTCACACTACGGTGTCGGGTGAATTTCCCGCCAAAATATAAGATGGCGCGTTAAAATGCCTATATCTTTTGAAGTATGGGTTCGATTGAAATGAAATATTTGGTAATACGCAGTTACAATCGGCCCGAGTTTACACGTTTCCCACACTCCACCGCAAATCTATATGAACCGAGTTTTAAGACGGCTCCCGCGGAGTACGCGCAATTCACGCGAGCCGACTTAACTCGTTTCCCGCAACCCAAGTGTTCAATTAGATGGCTTTTCTAAAGAACACTAGTTAGAATCCTTAAGAATTCAAACCTATAAAGCTCAGAACACTACGTGAATGTGGTTAGCACTTTTAGAATTCACAGTAAATTCACTGGAATTGCCGTGAAATGGTTATGGGACAGTTGATTTACAAGTAAATAGAATCTTTTATAAAACAGGCAGTGTAAATACACTGAAAACAGGTTCATACCACTGTGAAATGATGAGTATACAGTTTACAGTTTTAGTTCCAGTTCAATTAGATGGCTTTTATACAGGAAACAAGTGAAAATCCTTATGTATTCAAAATTATAGAGCTCAGGACACTATGTGAATGTTGTTATTACTCTTAGAATTCCCAATTTTAGAAACTGGAATTTTCCGGAAATGTATAGGAACACTTGAATTACAAGTAAACAGAACTTTAATATAAAACCGACAGCGTAAATACAATGTAAACAGGTTCAAACTGCTGTGAAATGACGAGTATACTGTTTACAGTTTTAATTCCTGTTTAATTAGATGGCGTTTCTAAAGAAACTACTTAAAGTCCTTAAGAATACATACTTATAGAGATCAGAACACTATTTGAATGTGGTTGGTACTCTTAGAATTCACAATAATAGTTAAAGGAAGTGTCCAGAATTTTATATGGAACACTTGAATTGCAAGTAAATAGAACCTTAATATAAAACGGGCAGCATAAGTAAACAGAAAATACATTTAAACAGCTGTGAAATGACAAGTACACTGTTTACATTTTAATTCCAGTTCAGTTAGATGGCTTTTCTAAAGGAAACTAGTTAAAATCCTTAAGAATTACAGCTAATAGAGCTCAGAACACTATGTGAAAGTGGTTAGTACTCTTAGAATTCACAGTAATAGACACTGGAATTGTCCGGAAATGGTTATGGAACATTTGAAATACAAGTATATAGAATCATTATATAAAACGGACAGAGTAAAGACACTGAAAACTTGTTCAAAAAGCTGTGAAATTATGAGTATACTGTTTACAGATTCAATTCCAGTTTAATTACATGTAGATTTTAAAGAAACTACCTAAAACCCTGAAGAATACAAGCTTATACAGTTCAGAACACTATGTGATGTGGTTACTACTTTTAGAGTTCAAAATAATAGACAATGGAATTGCCCAGAAATGGTTATGGAATAGTTGAATTACAAGTAAATAGAATCTTAATTTAAAACGGACAGCATAAATGAACTGAAAACAGGTTCAAACAGTTGTGAAATGATGAGTATTCTGATTGTAGTTTTAATTCCGGTCAATTACATGGCTTTTCTAAAGGGAACTTGTTAACCTCCTCAATAATTCAAGTTTATAGAGCTCAGAACATTATGTGAATGTGGATAGTACTCTTAGAATTCGCAACAATAGACAATGGAATTGTCTGGAAATGTATACGGAACACTTGAATTGCAAGAAAAGAGAATCTTAATATAAAACGGGCAAAGTAAATACACTGAAATCTGGTTCAAACAGCTGTGAAATGATGAGTGCAATGATTACAGTTATAATTCTAGACAATTGCATGGCTTTTCTAAAGGAAACTAGTTAACCTCTTTAAGAATTCAAGCTTATAGAGCTGAGAACTCTATGTGATTGTGGTTAGTACTTTTAGAATTCACAGTAATAGACACTGGAACTGTCAGGAAAGGGGTATGGACCACTTGAAAAACAAGTAAAAATAACCTTAATATAAATCGGGCAGCAGAGATAAACTGAGAATATGTGGAAACAGCTGGGAAATGACGAGTATACTGTTTACATTTTAATTCCAGTCAATTACATGGCTTTTCTAAACGAAAGTAGATATATTCCCTAAGAATTCAAACTTATAGAGCTGAGTACACTATGTGAATGTGCTTAGTATTCTTAGAACTCTCAATTTTAGACACTAGAATTGTCAGGAAATGGTTAGGTAACACTAGAAATACTAGTAAATAGAACCGTAATATAAAACGGTATGCTTAAATACACTGAAAACAGGTTCAAACAGCTGTGAAGAGACGACTATACTGTTTACATTTTTAATTCCGGTCAACTAGATGGATTTTCTAAAGAAAAATAGCTATAATCCTTAAGAATTCAAACTTTTAGAGCTGAGATCACTATTTGAATGCGGTTAGTATTCTTAATATTCACAGTAATAGACACTGGAATTGCCCGGAAATCGTTATGGATAAGTTGAATTCCCAGTAAATAGAACCATAATATAAAACAGTCAGCGTAAATATGCTGAAAACAGGTTCAAACAGCTGTGAAGAGACGACTATACTGTTTACATTTTTAATTCCGGTCTATTAGATGGCTTCTCTAAAGGAAAATAGTTTTAACCCTTAAGAATTCAAACTTATAGAGATCAGAACACTATGTGAATGTGGTTAGTACTCTTAGAATTCAAAGTAATAAACACTGGAATTGCCCGGAAAAGGTTATGGTATAGTTGAATTACAAGTAAATAGAAGCTTAATATAAAATGGGCAGCGTCAAAACACTGAAAACCGGTTCAAACAGCTGTGAAATGACGAGTATACTGTTTACATTTTTAATTCCAGTCAATTAGATGGCTTTCCTAAAGGTAAATAGTTATAATCCTTAAGAATTCATCTCAGAGAGATCAGAACACTATGTGAATATTGTAAGTACTCTTAGAATTCTCAAGAATAGACACTAGAATTGTCAAGAAATGGTTATGGAACATTTGAAATACTAATCAATAGAACCGTAATATAAAATGTGCAGTGTAAGTAAGCCTAAATTACGTTCAAACAGCTGTGAAATGACGAGTATACTGTATACATTTTAACTCCAGTTCAATAAGAAGGGTTTTCTAAACGAAAGAAGTTATAATCCTTTAGAATTCAAACTTATAGAGCTGAGAACACTATGTGAATGTGGTTAGTACTCTTAGATTCACAGTAGTAGACACTGGAATTGCCCGGAAATCGTTATGGAACAGTTGAGTAAAAAGTAAATAGAACCTTAATATAAAACAGGCAGCGTAAATCCGCTGAAAACAGGTTCAAACAGCTGTGAAATGATGTGTATACTGTATACGTTTTTAATTCCGGTCAATTAGATGACTTTTCTAAAGGAAAATAGTTATAATCCTTAAGAATCCAAACTTATAGAGCTCAGAACACTATGTGAATGTGGGTATTACTATTAGAATTCTCAATAATAGACACTAGAATGGTCAGGAAATGGTTATGGAACACTTTAAATACAAGTAAATAGAACTTTAATATAAAACAAGCAGCGTAAATACACTGATAATACGTTAAAAGAGCTGTGAAATTACGAGTATACTGTTTACATTTTTAATTCCGGTCAATTAGATGGCTTTTCTAAATGAAATTGGTAATATTCCCTAAGAATTCAAACTATAGAGCTGAGAACACTATGTGAATGTGGTTAGTACTCTTAGAATTCTCAATAATAGACAATAGAATTGTCAGGAAATGGATATGGAACACTTGAAATACTAGTAAATAGAACCTTAATATAAAACGGGCAGCGTAAATACACTGAAAATACGTTAAAAAAAACTGTGAAATGAGGAGTAATGGCGAGTATACTGTTTACATTTTTAATTCCGGGCAATTAGATGGGTTTTCTAAACGAAAGTACCTATATTCCATAAGAATTCAAACTTATATAGCTGAGAACACTATGTGAATGTGGTTAGTACTCTTAGAATTCACAGTAATAGACCCTGGTATTGCCCGGGAATGGTTATGGAACAGTTGAATTACAAGGAAATAGAAGCTTTGTATGAAACGAACAGTATAAAAACACTGAAAACAGTTTCAAACAGCTGTGAAATGATGATTTTACTCTTTACATTTTTAATTCCGGTTCAATAAGATGGCTTTTCTAAACTACAGTAGTTATAATCCTTAGAATTCAAAGTTATACAGCTCAGAACACTAATTGAATGAAGTTAGAACTCTTAGAATTCTCAATAATAGACATTGGAATTGTCAGGCAATGGTTGTGCAACACTTTAAATACTAGTAGGTACAAACTTAATATAAAATGGGCAGAGTAAATACTCTGAAAAGAGGTTCAAACAGCTGTGAAATGACGAGTAAACTGTTTACATTTTAATTCCGGTCACTGAGATGGCTTATCTAAACGAAAGTACCTATACTCCCTAGTAATTCAACCTTATACAGCTCAGAATACCATGTGAATGTGGATTGTACTCTTATAATTCACAGTATTACACATGGGAATTACCCGGAAACGGTTATGGAACAGTTGAATTACAAATAAATAGAAACTTAATATAAATTGGCAGCGTAAATACACTGAAAAGAGGTTCACACAGCTGTGAAATGAGGAGTATACTGTTTACATTTTTAATTCCGGTTCAATAAGATGGCTTTTCTAAACTACAGTAGTTATAATCCTTAAGAATTCAAACTTATACATCTCAGAACACTATGTGAATGAGGTTAGAACTCTTAAAATTCTCAATAATAGACACTGGAATTGTTAGGCAATGGTTGTGGAACCCTTTAAATAATAGTAAGTAGAAACTTAATATAAAACAGGCAGTGTAAATACTCTGAAAAGAGGTTCAAACAGCTTGAAATGACGAGTAAACTGTTTACATTTTAATTCCGGTCACTTAGATGGCTTATCTAAATGAAAGTACCTATATTCCCTAGTAATTCAACCTTATACAGCTCAGAACACCATGTAAATGTGGATTGTACTCTTATAATTCACAGTATTAGACACTGGAATTACCCGGAAATGGTTATGGAACAGTTGATTTACAAGTAAATAGAACTTTAATATAAAACTAGCAGCGTAAATACACTGAAAAGAGGTTCGCACAGCTGTGAAATGACGAGTATACTGCTTACATTTTTAATTCCGGTTTAATAAGATGGCTTTTTTAACCTACAGTAGTTATAATCCTTAAGAATTCAAACTAATAGAGCTGAGAACACTATGTGAATGTGGTTAGTAATCTTAGATTTCACAGTAATAGATACTGGAATTGCCCGGGATCGGTTATGGAACAGTTGAATTACAAGTAAATAGAACCTTAATATAAAACGGGCAGGGTAAATACACTGAAAAGAGGTTCACACAGCTGTGAAATGATGAGTGTACTCTTTATATTTTTAATTCCGGTTCAATAAGATGGCTTTTCTAAACTACAGTAGTTATAATCCTTAAGAATTCAAACTTATACAGCTCAGAACACTATGTGAATGTGGTTAGTACTCTTAGAAATCACAGATACAGACACTGGAATTGCCCGAGATAGGTTATGGAACAGTTAAATTACAAGAAATAGAACCTTAATATAAAAGGGGCAGCGTAAATACACTGAGAACAGGGTCAAACACCTGTGAAATGATGAGTGTACTGTTTACATTTTTAATTCGAGTTCAATTAGATAGCTTTTCTAAATGAAAGTAGCTATATTCTCTAAGAATTCTAACTTATAGAGCTGAGAACACTAAGTGAATGAGGTTAGAACTCTTAGAATTCACAGTAATAGACACTGGAATTGCCCGAGATAGGTTAAGGAAAAGTTGAATTACAAGTATATAGAACCTTAATATAAAACGGACAGTGTAAATACACTGAAAAGACGTTCACACAGCTGTGAAATGACGAGGATACTGTTTACATTTTTAATTCCGGTTCAATAAGTTGGCTTTTCTAAACTACAGTAGTTATAATCCTTAAGAATTCAAACTTATACAGCTCAGAACACTATGTGAATGTGGTTAGTACTCTTAGAATTCACAGTAATAGATACTGGAATTGCCCGGGATCGGTTATGGAACAGTTGAATTACAAGTAAATAGAACCTTAATATAAAACGGGCAGCGTAAATACACTGAAAAGAGGTTCACACAGCTGTGAAATGAGGAATGTACTCTTTATATTTTTCATTCCGGTTCAATAAGATGGCTTTTCTAACCTACAGTACTTATAATATTTAAGAAGTCAAACTTATACAGCTCAGAACACTAATTGAATGAGGTTAGAACTCTTAGAATTCTCAATAATAGACATTGAAATTGTCAGGCAATGGTTGTGGAATACTTTAACCCTTTGCACTCCGAACCATTCTGGACATTGGCTACCAGCTACTCGACGCTACTTTGCGGCAGAAACGTGCATTTACAGACCCTCATATTATTTAGTATAATTTTGGAACCAAGTAACGTATTATAATGATATTGGACTTATATGAATTGGGTGACATCGAGGAATGTATATTTGCAAAAAAAAACAATATTTTATTGTTTATAATTTTGTACAGTATGATAAGTTTTGTAACACTCCCCAATATGCATTGCAGGCTGATTAGTGCATGTTTGACAGTAATAAGTGGTTTGACACATGACGCCAGGTGTTTTCCTGTTAGAACACACAATGCAGTCCCGTTTTCTTTGTCCCACATCGGGAATATGTAGTTTATTGTTTAATCCGACACAAAACCCACTGACATTTCTTGTATATATCTTAGTAATTTTACGATATTTTGATTTAATTTCTTGTGCCATTTCAAGATAAAAATTCAGGGAAACATGCATGTCTCAAAAAGTTGCGTTGAAATAACTCAATTCTCCGTAATCACTAATAAACTGCAATGTCCTCTGAGAGTGGACATCCGAGTGATATGCTAGAATTCCGATGCCCTCTGAGAGGTGACAGCGCAGTGTATAATAGTAAGTAGAAACTTAATATAAAACAGGCAGCGTAAATACTCTGAAAAGAGGTTCAAACAACTTTGAAATGACGAGTAAAATGTTTACATTTTAATTCCTGTCACTTAGATGGCTTATCTAAACGAAAGTACCTATATTCCCTAATAATTCAACCTTATACAGCTCAGAACACCATGTGAATGTGGATTGTACTCTTATAATTCACAGTATTACACATGGGAATTACCCGGAAACGGTTATGGAACAGTTGAATTACAAATTAATAGAACCTTAATATAAAACGGGCAGCGTAAATACACTAAAAAGAGGCTCACACAGCTGTGAAATGACGAGTGTACTGTTTACATTTTTAATTCCGGTTCAATAAAATGGCTTTTCTAAACTACAGTAGTTATAATCCTTAAGAATTCAAACTTATACAGCTCAGAACACTATGTGAATGTGGTTAGTACTCTTAGAATTCACAGTAACAGACACTGAAATTGCCCGAGATAGGTTATGGAACAGTTGAATTACAAGTAAATAGAACTTTAATACTTTACGCTCAGAGTAAATACACTGAAA
>NW_005871056.1:0-6828 GCF_000147115.1 Myotis lucifugus
CCCACCCCCTGCCCACACACACACCCTAAATCAGTATGTAAAATCTTAACCCCCAAGGATAGGGCCTTTGGGAGGTGCTTAAGTCATGAGGGTAGAACTCTCACGAATAGGGTTAATTTCATATAAAAAAGGGTCCCGAGAGATGCCTAGCGCCTTCTGCCATGGGAAAATGCAATGAAGTCTGTGGCCTGGAAGAGGGCCCTCACCTGGACATGTTGGCCCCCTGATCTCGGACTGTCGGCCTCCAGAACTGTGAGCAATAAATGCCTGCTGTTTATAAGCAACCTCGCATCACAAATAGATTAAAAAACCATGGAATGACCACTCTTGGGTTGTCCCTTATTCCAAGGAGCAGAAGGGACCCATCAAACTGGCTTGAACTCAGCCTGTGACTGGGAGTCAAGCTCATTTGAGCCCAAATTAGATCAGCTGACCTACAGCCACTGTACACATGGATAAATAAGAATAAAGGTTTTGTTTAAAGCTACTGCATTTGGGGTACTTTGTTACCAAGCACTACTGTGGCCATAGTTGACTGATATATAAATGGCTACCAACACATTGTTAACGTAGTAATTATAACATATAGGTAAGTCCTTGCACTGACTCTAAAGCAGTTATAATGTAGCAAAATTTAATGAATAACCACATTGTGTGCATATAACTAAAAATGTGATGTATGTCAAGCAATCGATTATCAAGATATTATGTTAAAGGAGAAATGACTGTGCATTTTGAGCTAGCAAAATATGCCTGGATAGCAGTCCTCTCTTTAAATAGGTGGATTTAATACTTTCCCAGTCCAGTTCTAAAGGGGAAATCCAACACCTTGATGAAGAACAAGAGACGCAGCTTAATTTTGAGTGGCTATTCTGATGTGTTATTATCCTGATGCTTAGTAAACGGAGGGGGATATTTTCTAAACTGAGTTAACAGGAAAAAAAAAACTAGTAATAAATGAATACACATTAAAGCTGCTAAAAATAATTTGTTAGTCATTTTAGACACCATATTAAGAATCAGATGATAAGTATTCAACACTAAGAATCAGATTATAAGTATTAGATATTATTATTCTTAAACAAATCTAGCCTGGTATAAACAGACCCAAATAAAAATTCTCAATTGTCAATACAGATGAAAAAAATTGTTTGTTTATATTGAATAAAGTTAAATGTATAAAGAAAAAAAGTTAAATATTTTTTATAATCCTCACTCAAGGATATGTTTTTATTAAATTGAGAGAGAAAGAGTAAGGGGGAGAGAGAGAGAGAGAGAGAGAGAGAGAGAGAGAGAGAGAGAGAGAGAGAGAGAACCATTGATGTGAGAGAGAAACATGGATTGGTTGCCTCACATCCTAACTGGAGATTGAACCTGCAACCTGAAGTTATGTGCCTATGGGACAATGCTCCAATCAACCGAGCCACACTGGCCAATACTTTTATTGTTTTAATTACTACTATAGCACCTTGATTAGAATGGCATATTTCATATAAACTACAAAAGAATACTAATAATTTGTCTTACAGTACCTTGGAAATGTTCTTTAGGCTTAAAATCCATGAGGGGAACATTCTGACATATGAATTATTTCCTTAAAGACAATAAAACTTACTTTCTTATCTCTTTAATAATAATATTATTAAAGTTTTATGTTTTGAGTCTAAACTGTGGATCTGAATTGAAAGCTATTGACAGAACTACAGAGCACCTTCAATGAAACTCTAGTTTAGGAGTCCCAACAAAGGGGACTCAGTCTTAACAAAACAACTGTGAAATGAAGGATGAATTAAATAAGGATTTTTGAGGAGGAGACAGTAGGATAGAATAAGTAAAAACATTTTAACTAAATTGTTCTTACACAAATGTGTTAGAGCTGTAGATAAATATAGCATGGAAGCTGGCAGCGTGGCCCAGCTGGTGTGGCTCAAGGGTTGAGCATGGACCTATGAACCAGGAGGTCACAGCTCAATTCCCAGTCAGGGGACATGCCTGGGTTGTGGGCTTGATCCCCCATAGAGGACATGCAGGAGGCAGCCAATCAATGATGTTTCTATCTCTCTCTCTCCCTTCCTTTCTGAAATCAATAAAAAAAATATTTTAAAATATATATACATACATATATATGTATATATATAAAAGAAGCTGGCAGCTTGCAATTTTATTTATTTATTTATTTATTTGTTTCCTTACTTATTTATTTATTTTAAGATGGAGATACATTATGAAGCTTTATTGCAGGTATTAAATACTCACCCAAATTAAGTAACCAGTCATTTAAACTTGCAGTTCTGTTTATATTCTCAAAGTGATAACATTCAGTAATTCCAAAGACTAAGCTGTTAAAGTCTCCATTTTTATACAAACAGTGAAGATATTTCTTAAAATAAAAATATATTTTAAAAAATATATATACATACATATATATGTGTATATATATAAAAGAAGCTGGCAGCTTGCAATTTTAAATGGTGTCATCAGGAAGGACTTAATCCAAGAGGTAACATTTGAGAAAAAAATTTAAGGATACAAAAAAAATTAGATTCATAGTCATGTAATGAAAGAAAGTGGCAGGCACAGGAAATAGCTAGATAAGGCCTTCAGATGGGAGCACATCTAAAACTTTGTGGAGGCCTAACATTGCTGAAGTGAGGTAAATAAGGGTGAAGGTTAGAGATGGTACAGGGTATCTAGCATGTTTTAGGTATCTTAAACACTTAGCTTTAATTGTTAATATATTGGGGAACTTTGAAAGACTTTATCAGGATCACTCTGGCTCAAAAATGTACTGTATAAACTCAAGTGAGGAAACAAGAGAAGCAAACAGATGGTAATAAATAATAATGGCTTGGATTGGTCTGGTAGCAATGAAGGTGAGGTGAAATAGATTCTAGATATCTATCCTATCTAATAATAGACAAACATGGTAATTGACTGTACCTTCGCTATGCCTCCCATTGGCTAATCAGTGAGATATGCAAATTAACCACCAACAAAGATAGTGGTTAATTTGCATATGTAAGCGTGAAGCGGCAGAGCGAAGACTGAAGGAGACTCCGGCCAGAGCAGTGAAGGCTTTAAGGCAGCTCTGGCTGGAGCAACGAAGACTGAAGGCAGCTCCGGCTGGAGTGAAGGCCTGGGTCCCGGTGCCGGAGGAAAACCGGTGCCGGCAGCCAGGGGAAGGGAAGGCCTATTGCATGAATCTTTTCATGCAACAGGCCTCTAGTCTATATATAAAACCCTAAGCGATGGGTCTACCGTTCACTATGACGCACACTGACAACCAAGGGGCAGACACTCAACGCAGGAGCTTCCCCCTGGTGGTCAGTGTGCTCCCACAGCTGGAGTGACACTCAGCTGACAGGTGCCAGACTCCGGGCTCACAGCTGGCGTGAGCCTCTCCCACCTCCGCAGCAGTGCTATCGAGCGGTGGTGGCAGCAGGCGCAGAAGGGCCAGATGAGCGGAAGTGGTGTGGTGCCCAGCTGGGCTCAGGCTCTTCCCTGCCGCCTGCCACTTCGCACACTACCACATCTCTCAGGGGATGTTGGACTGCCGGTTTGGGCCCAATCGGGCAGAAACCACCAGTTCGACATCCCCCGAGGGGTCCTGGATTGCAAGAGGGTGCAGACCAGGATGAGGGACCCCACTAGTGCACAAATCCATGCACCGAGCCTCTAGTATAAATATGGTACATTTGAAGGTAGAGCCTACATACTTTTCTGAAGAAAATTTGGGAGGAAACAAAATAGAGGAGTCAGATAACTCTTTTGGCCTGAATAATTAAAGATTGAGATTGACCACTGACTATGATGGGAAAAACTATGAGTAGACTAAGGTGTCTTTTTGTTTGCTTGCTTGCTTTTAGTAATTTAGATTTAGATGACAATTTAAATAATATATTAAGTTTGAGATATTGGATGGAAGTGTTAAAAGTGGAAATGTTGAGAAGGTGGTTGGCATACAAGTTGAAATTTAAGATAGAAATCTGTAATAGAAATATAAATCTGGGGTCTTCATAATATAAATGAGATTTAATTCGTAAGACTTGATAAGCTTTCCAAGGATATAGGAGTAAATTAGAAGAAAAAATGTTCATGAACCAAGCCCTGGGGCACTCCAACAATTAGTGGTTGGGGATATGAGATGGAATTAGCAGAGAAAACCAAAGGACCACCCAATAATGTAGGAAGAAAACCAAAAGTGTTGACACTTTCTCACTGAAAAGCCATGTTGAGTCAAGTATATCAAAAGCTGCTACTGAAAATTCAAATGCTACTGAAAGATCACATAAATCTTTCAGGGAGTGAAAATTGATCACTGAATTAGCAACATGGAAGTCAATGGTGGTCTTTTAAAAAAGAAATTATTATGGAGTAGAGAGTGCAAAAGTCTGTTTAGGAGAAAGTAGAAATAGAAGAATGGGAGACAATTAGTATTGACAGTTCTTTTAAGGGGTTTTGCTTCAAAGGGGAACAAAATAATGGAGCAGTAACTATAGAGGAAATGAGGGGGGACAAAGCAGTTTTTTAAGAGACAATGGAACAATCACTCTGTACTGATGGGAATCATTCCAGAGGTGGGGAGGTAGTGACATAGGTAGAAAGAGAATTGAATGAGAGATGTCCTTGAGCAGAGAAGAGAGGGAAGCTATGGAGGAGCCAGCCTTAGATAGGAACACAAAGAGTTCATCTAGTTTTAAGAGAAGTTGAATGTTTGAGGAGAGACCACGGATGTGAAAAGTCAGTTAGGAAAATGGAAAAATAAATGTACTAAGAAAAAATTATTCCTAGGCAGCATTAAAAGTCCACATTGTTAGGGTGACTGAAGGAGAAACACATGAGGCCAAATGTGGTAAGGAATTATAAACGTACTAGAGGCCCGGTGCATGAAATTCGTGCATGGGAGGGGAGGGTCCCCTCAGCCCAGCCTGCACCTTCTCACAATCTGCGACCCCTCGGGGGATGTCCCTGAGGGATTGGGCCTAAACTGGCAGTCAGACATCCCTCTCACAATCCAGGACCACTGGCTCCTAACTGCTGGCCTGCCTGTCTCCCTGATTGCCCCTAACCACTCTGCCTGCCTGCCTCATCGCCCCTAACCACTCACCTGCCTGCCTCATTGCTCCTAACTGCCTGTTCCAACCTGCCTAATCACCCAAACCATCTGCCTGCCTGTCTGATCACCCCTAACCATTTGCCTGCCTGCCTGACCACCCCTAACCACTTGCCTTCCTGCCTGATTGCCCTTAACCGCCTCTGCCTGCCTGCCTGATGCCCCAAACTGCTCAACTGCCTGCCTGATCACCCCTAACCACCTCTGCCTCGGCCCCCGCCTCTGCGGCTTTGACCTGAAGTGCGTCAGGAAGGTCATTTGGCTGTCTGGTCTAATTAGCATATTACGCTTTTATTATTATAGATATTATAGATTAGGTCATCTGGATACCAGATGGGCTGAGCCCCAAAATGGCACCAGCACCCAGGAACGGGGAGTTAGAGATTTTAAAGGACTCTAGGCAGGCTTTTTCTGGGCAGAGAATTCTCTGATTCTTTGGGCAGGTCCAGATCCTAGGAAGGTCCGGAGGGAAAGGATAATGGTCTCAGCAAGTGGAATGTGGTCTAAGCGAAAGGGAATGTCCGTTGTAAAGTGGTCTAAAGGTCAGTTCCCAGGGGAGGGGATATTGATTCAATTTTTTAATCAGACCTAACACATAGGAGGCTTGTTTATAAAATTTAAGTCAGACCATTAATAAAATATATTTTTCTCCATCTATGTTTTGTGACTTTGCCTCTAGGTATAGATTATGGAGAAAATGTGAATTTTTCAAGTGAGTACCACAAAGTGAGAAAATGGCAAGAAAGTTAGATATGTGGAAAAGGGGCTGAATGTAATTATTAACCACAAAATTTAAGTCATCTAAATGTTAGGGGCAAAAATAGAATATTGGAGACTAGCTATAGATAAAAGAAATATTAACTATGCTCTGTTAACCGTGATTGCCTTGTTCTGATTAAAGAATGGGCATTCTAACCTGGCTGGGATTTGTACGCCCTGGGATCTGGAATCAACCTTGGAATGGGGTCCATTCTCATTCAAGAACTGCCTATTATCATGGAAAGATTAACAACCTAGTTGCCCAAAGAATGGAGTTCCTCCCCAGACTGCATAGCCTACTTCCCCATGCCTATAATTCTTACTTCCCCTTATAATCTTTGTCCTACCCAATACAAGAAGCTGGTTTATTGGGTGTGTGTGTGGGGGGGGGGGTGCAGAGCAGATTTTTATGAATGACCTGCTGCTCTCCCATATTGCCGGCATTATTGGAATAAATGCTCATATACGATTCAACTCTGTCTCTGCTTAATTGGCTCAAGTAGTGACAGGCAGCCCGGACCCATTTTGTCCAGTTACATAAGGAGAGGAATGAAAACTCCAAAGGGTTTAGAGAAGATTAACATCAGTAGAAATGAGTAAATTAGAGGTCCCTGTAAGGTTGGCGGCTTTTTAGTCAGGACACAGTGAGAGTGAGCTGGAAAGAGAAAACGAGCTTATCAGAAAGTGCAATGCATGAAACTGAGGTTAGAGATAACTTGTAGTTATTAGTGATGCGAAGTCTGAGGCATGTTCACGAAGTGGCTGGGATAGGGGAGAGGAGAAAAGTTTCAGGAATTAGGAACTCAAGGTCTGGGAAGGGTCATCTATGTATATTAAAATCAACTGAATTACAACAAACAGGAGTAATGTAGATAGCAACAGTAAGCCGAAAGCTTTAATAAAAAAAAAATAGAGAAATAGCCTGTTTGGTTCAGTGTTGGCTGGTGGACTGAAAG
>NW_005871056.1:7788-11469 GCF_000147115.1 Myotis lucifugus
AATGCTTGAATCCCAGGAAAGAGTAGAGCCCTAGCCGGTTTGGCTCAGTGGATAGAGCATCGGCTTACGGACCAAAAGTTCTCGGGTTTTGATTCTGGTCAATGGCATGTACCACGGTTGCAGGCTTCTCCTCCCCGGCCCTGGTCAGGGCTCGTGCAGGAGGCAACCAATCAATGTGTTTCTCTCACATTGCTGTTTCCCTCTGTCTTTCCCTCTCTCCTCCACTCTCTCTAAAAATCAATGGAAAAATATCCTCGGGCGATTAAAAAAAAAGAGTAGAAAATAATGAGACTCATGATACCCTGACACTTCACTTGACACATTTAACTTCCTCTATTGAGGATCCAGCACTTACGAAGCACGGTCTAAGACAAGTTTCTAAAACTATATCTGTTATCTATCTGCTCATCACCCTAAGGGTGAATTCTTGGACCATAAGAGCATCCTACCATAGTAGAAGAGCCTGATTACCCCCCAATTGGTCTCTTCTTATGTCATGTTTCTATTGTTAACAACGCTTAATACCACTCCTCGAGGGTGACTGAGGCCATTTCTCTAGCAAGCTAATGACAAACCACAGTAGGTAAAATTACCATAAGCTACTCATCAATTACTGAATAAGGCTCTTACACTAAGAGACATACTAAGCCTATGTGGTCACAGAAAACAAGAGTGTCGTTTTAGTTTCTAGACTTTTTAGAATCTCAGTTACATATTTTTCTTGAGGTTAGCAATAGTATCATTTTAAGCTTTCTGTTTAAAAAAAAAAAAGTGGGTTTCTCCCACACCCTAAAGGGAAATGTGTGTGTAAGAAAGAGAGATATATAATTTTGTTACACATATACAGAGAAACCTAAATTCATCCCAGCACTGGACCCCATTTAGACTTCTATCGGCATCCTTTGTCAACCTGCAGAAAATACATAATTATAAAACCTGACACTGAGAAGGCTAAATTGTATTACGTATAGCAAGGAGGTAGCTTAAACACACTAAGCTTGACTTATTAGTTGCCTCTGAATGTGTGAAAAGGTATATGAAAGAGAATGCTGACCAGCTGTGACCAAAATGACAGAAAGCCAAATTAAGTTATAGCCTAAGTACAGGTTAACATAGGGAAGAACTTCTCAACAATATAGGTGATTAAGTGGACAACCAGGATACTACCACTGATTACAGAATTACTCTCTCTCTCTCTGAAAATCTTTAAAAAGTAAAATATAAAAAGATACTTCTGATGCTCATTACAAGTCTGAGCAGATATAAAGGACTTAATGTGGAAATCCTTTGGGATACACAGCTCTCGTTATAAGATGTCTCAAGGGTAGAATTGCATTTAAATATATACATCAGAATATAAAAGTAGGTACTTTGGTTCTCGGTAGTAATCAAGTAAAGGTTTTGGAATGTGCCTATGTTACTTTATTTTCTCTTAACTCAAAAATAATTAACTAGACTTTGCAGATGCTCTCAAGCACATCCACTTAGTCATGGTGTATGTTTTAGTCTAAGTGGTTAGAGTACAGAAAGTCCCAAGCCAATGAATCAATGCTTAACCCTGGAAGATTGTCCCAATTAGTGTTCTCTGCCTAATGCCAAATTAAGAGAGATAATTGTGTTAGACTTCTGCATTCAGCTTTCCAGACCTGTGCCATTTTAAATGTTCAAGTGAATTCATGATGACGCAATGAGAAGTTAGAGATAAGTGTGGTCCAGCCCTGCTCTTGGTGAACTCCAGCCTCATGATAAAGTAGACATTCATGACACACTATGTTATAGGAAAGATCTAAGAGGTTATCTTACCAAAGCAGCCTTGGGAAAGGCATGCTGATTCCCTGTGTCTTGTGTTCTCTCATTGGGCTTTGCAGAAGGAAAACTCACCCCTACCTGGGATGGGTACCCTAACAGTCATAATCTATGAAAGACAGTGATAGTCGAATCCACCTTTATCATTGCAAAATGAAAAACCTTTGTATTAAAAAACACTATTAAGTTTGTAATACATACATCAAAGAAGAAAACAAAAATTGTTCTAAGATGTTATAAAGATTGAACATGTTCATTTTTGAAGTTTTAACAAGTAACTCTTTATCACTAGGAAAACAGACTTTGCTTTAAAGACTATTTTGCTTAAGACTAATAGAGCTCTACCATCTTTTTATTTAGTGTTTGCCTAGTTTCTTATTCTATCTTTTTAACTTTCTGTGTCATTCTGTTTTAGACATGACTCTGTTCAATAGTATGAAATTGGATATCTTTTAAATTCAGAACACATTTTTCTCTGCCAGATTCAGTTCATTTACATATAGCATAATTATTTATATATTTTCTTCAAATCTATAATTGTTTTTTGTGCTTTCTCCTTGAAACTTCTTATCTTTTCTAATCTTCTTTTTGAATTTCTTATATATTGTTTTTGTCATTCTATCTTTTCCTCTCTACTAGTTTGAAAATTATAAACATTTTTGTGGTTATCCTATAAATTAAGGCATGCATCTACCGGTATAATTTATAAAATAAATCAATAACTTCAATAAATCAATAACTCCTCCAAGACAGCATGTGGTCTGTAGAACACTGTAACTCTCCCAACTAATATGCTGTGTTGTGTCTGTGTGTGTATATGTGTATACAAACACAATTACATATACATAATTGGAGGTTTTGTTTACATAGGCAATATTAACGTAGATATACCCAGGTACAACTTTGGTTTTCATTTCTTCTCAAATCTCAGATCTCCGACGTGAATAATTTTCCTTCTACCTAAAGTATGTCATAAGAATTTCCTTTGCAGGTCCATTACGACAAATTTCATTACTACAGACAGCAACTATCTTTAATCAGGGTTAATTCACAGGTTTCCAGATCCATGAAGATGATAAGGTGTGGCAAAAGTAGGCTTACAGTTGTTCATGTGGAAAATAATACAATAATTAATAAATAATGTTATAAGAATAAACTCTGTTTTGTGTACTCACAACTGTAAACCTCCTTTTGCCCCACCCTGTATATGTACCTAGGCTGCCTTACTCTTACCGGAGGATGTATTACTTCTGCTTATAATTTATTGTGGAGTCTCCTACTTGATTCCTCTCACTGTGCAAGTTTTGGGCTTTAATTTCTATATTCCTCACCAAGCAAGGCCACCAAAAATGAAATTCTAACTTTCCCAAATCAGCCTTACTCTCAGGGCAAAAGCAGTTTCCTACCCAGTTCCTTTCCCTTTCTGAGTTCCCATTTCTCCTTCATTTGGGCCTAGTAATCGCTATGTTCTTAGTTCTTCCATGCCTTTAGATTCTTTTATCTTTATATTTATTAACTATTTGGGGCCTTTTTCAGAATGAGAGTTAGTTCAAATGATCAAGTTGGCTATTACCAGAAACCGGAAGCTCAGTTTAGTAAACTTCTGAGGGGCATTTATGAATGAATTCTTGTAACAAATGTTTACTGGGTACTAGGGATCCACCAAGCATTCAGCTGGGCATGGAGAAATTGATTTGGCCCCTAGCAAGTAGTTCCCTATAAAGACAATTCACATCCCTCTGTCTTCCTGTGGGAATACATGACATCAAGAGAGAAGACACCATAGCAAAAGATCGGAGTAGCACAGAGTAGGGTTTGAGAGCACAGGCTCTGAAATGCTCTCTGTTCTACTACTGCTTGACCCTGGGCACATTG
>NW_005871056.1:11808-12659 GCF_000147115.1 Myotis lucifugus
TTTGGTTATTATCCCCTACTTGGCATCGGGCAGTGGAGTTCACCTGGCCCACAACTAAATATACTAAATGTATTTTATTATTCTCTTATTTGGCCCTCAAGTGGAGAGGGTTGAGTAATTATACTAATTAGTTATAACACAGGTGTCGAGGGTTGAGTAATTATACCAATTAGCTCACACACAGTGTCCTCATTGGTCCATGCAAGATTCCTCGTGCTTTATTTACATTTTCCTTTTACCAGTCATCTTGATTAAATCCTTTCTTCCCCAAGCAACTATTCTAGTGTTTTTCTTAATGACTCCTTGAATTTGTGAATGTGTGAAAAAATTGTTGATTTTATAATTCAAATCAACTCCAAAATGTACACCCAAAGCCTTGCACGATACCATGTACAACAAATGCCTAGCAGCCTCACTAACACAAATATCAATTTTGTGCCATCTACCCAGCCAACCGAGGCAGAAAATTCAGAATGCTCTTTTATTTCTCCATCTCTCAGCTCCCTCCATCAAACCCTGCCAATTCTACCTGTCTGCAAAATCCATTTCCTTCCCTCATCGCCACTGCCACCAAATCATTTCAAACCCTCATCAACTTATTTTCTGTCAACGACATCAACCTCATATCTCTCCAAGCAAAATCTCAGCTCAATACAGCCAGGGTAATTTTTCTAGGTAAAATTAATTAAAAGCAGATTGTTTGTGATTCTAACTTAATAATATCCAATAACTCCCCATTGCTCACAAGACTAATTCTGAACTTTAGAGGTAGCTTTAAAAATCCTTTACAATCTGCCCAGGTTCTAAGCTCGCTTTCTCCCATCATTCCTCATAACCTACCAAAGTCCCTG
>NW_005871056.1:14361-134097 GCF_000147115.1 Myotis lucifugus
TATCTCTATCTTACTAATGAAGTATCTTGCCCAAAGTAATTCAGCTGGTAAATGATAGGAGCAAACTTTGAAATTTGGCAGTCTGGTTTGCGATCCCCTTTTTACCACATGCTAGACTATAAAACAGTCTGAAAATAATTTTATCTTGTTAAAAAGAATACATGATATGTAACCCAATGTTGGAACAATGTAAATAGTCAATAAATGTTTATGGAATAAATAAATGAATGAACAATATTAATAAACATTTATTTATAAAATGAATAACATCAGCTTATATATTTATGCTACATATATACATATTATAAATATATACATATTTACTTACAATTGGAGGTTGAGCCATTTGGGATGTGTAGCTTCTGTTTTAAGGACCAATGTATAAAATTCACACATTTTTATTTATCTGCTCAATATTATATGGTGATAAAAGGATAACAGGAATGCAAAATACTTTATAAGAATTATAAGTATCAAATGGTAATATACCCTTTAGAATGAGATTCCATCAAACTATTCCCGTATACCTAGCCAATGAGATAAATAAGGATTTTATCAAGACTACGTTTTAGTTTTTGTTTTGTGTTTTAATTCAAACAGAACAAAATTTTACCAATATTTATAGTATGGTCACTATTTATTTCATTTCAGAATGTCTTACATCTTTGTATGTACTTGTTGAACCTGCTGTGCATCTTAGTATAAAGGCCAATAGATTTTATGCCTGAAGATCTGTTAGAAAGTAGAAAAAAGTTTTATCCAGATAGAGATATTTTATGAACTGTCTTAAATACTATTACATTAAAGATGTAATATGAGGTACCAAACATTATAAAACTAACATCCAAACAATGTAGTAGGTTTATTTTTTTCTGAAAAGTCACTCACAAAAACAAGAGACAATGCATTATTGATTCCCCATCACCCACTTTAAGCTGTCAGATGGGTCCATTGACAAGTACTGAATTGGAAAGAGAGAAAACAAAAGCCTGAGTGGTTTGACGCACTTGCTTCTCCACTCCGATTTTCCATCCTTATTGTCTGCACACTGATAGTCCAGGCACAATGACAAGCTCAACAAATTGCCTTTTACTGTTCCTTTGATTTGCACAATAACATGTTAATTGCAACCTTGAGCTCTTCTTCTGCCCTATTGATTACATAATCACCTTTGCCAATTCATGCTTCCCAGAAGGTTAAAAGACACCCAGTACAATTAAATACAAAATGAAATCGTTCTCTGCCCACCCTCTCCCAGTAAATATAGTTTCAAAGCACCTGTAACCTCAAGACTGTTGAAAGAGCACAAGGTCCAGTCTTAAAACTATACTGAAATATCAGAAAAACAACCTTTTTTTCTGGTAAGTACACCCTTCACCACTTCCAGTATTTCAGACCAGGTCTTCCTTCCCTGACCCACTGGTACCCAAAGGCTAGATTTGCCAGGAGGAATTAATAGTGATCATTATAATATGGAAAACAACAGCTGCACCTGTTCAGCTCCATGTTAGGGATTCCGTTGTGTGGAGCAAGGAGACATCAACCTAGACAGCAGGGCTTAATAACATCATCTTTCACCTTGAAACAAACATCTTGCTGTGTACTATAAAGATATGCACATAGCATGTTTGGCATTTCTATTATTTGAAGAATATTGACATTACTACTGTCCATATTGGATCTGAATATGTAGGAGACAGAATTTACAGACACATGACAATGTTACTGTGTTTACTAATGAGTTTGCCAAGTACAGTAATAGCTCAGCTTTCAGAACATTCATCTGGCATCGTTACCTAGTCAGAATCTGCCAAGATTCAGGAATCAGGCCAACTCAGAATGGCCTCTGAGAAATAAAACTTATGTCATACCTTCTATGTGACTATTTGATATACTTATCAACTAGAAGTAACTTATTCTTTTATTTAATACCTAACATATTCAGACATTAGGTTTTCAGAGTCAATGAGAATCATTAAAGAAAGGGGCTGCATAGATATAGATATAGATATAGATATAGATATAGATATAGATATAGATAGGTATATATAGAGATATATAGAGATATATAGATATATAGAGAGATATATAGATATATATAGAGAGATATATAGATATAGAAAGCATTGAGAAATCATGTAATAACAAAGAGCTACTATGTTGAATGATATTTTTATTACATAAAAATTCTAAAATTATTGTCATTCTATTCTGATATATATACATGTTGGATATAGAAAAATACTGAGAAAAAATGCAGATCTTTAAAAAGAGACATGTTCTATTTGCAGCCTGAACATCATTTACTTATACACCGCTGCTTGATTATGCATCTTCTATTCCCCCAGCAAGATAATCCCTCACTTAGTAAGAAGTCTTTGTTGGATTTGCCTGATCATGGAATTACCTGTCTTCATCTAATTAATTTTTGCATACTTTCCTATGATGCTCACTAGCTCAGCCACCAAATGATATCTAACACATCAACTCAAATGAAGTGGCTTCAAAACAACATTTTATTCTATTTCCCAATTCTAAAATTGACTATGCTCAGCTGGAAAGTTCTTTGGTCACATGTGGTTAGATGGCAACACTTGGGATTGCAACCTGCCTGGTGCTGTAGCTGGAATGGGTGGGATGGGTGGAATGACTGGGGGCCGGTTGGGCCTCTCTTTCTCCAGGTGTTTCCCGATCATCATGGGGTGGTCTAGCCTGAGTTTTATTATGTGGTGGTTGGAGTCAAGAAGGTGAAAGCTTCTTAAGGCCAGGCCCAGAAGTCACACAAAGTCATTTCTTACATGTCCTATTGCCCCCCTCCCCCAAATTCAAAGGGAGGGGAAATGAATCCACCTCCTGATGGGAAAGACAGCATACATTGACAGAAAAGGGAAGACATGTAGCAATCAGCTTTGCAGAAAATCAATCTGTTATACTTACAATTCCTTCAGACACCATGTATTTATGAATGAAGAAAAAACTATTAGTACATGGGAAGAAGTGAGGTCCAGATAGACAAAGCCAGCAAATAAGATCGAGTCATCAAGGAAGCAGGCATTCATCACTGTCCAGAGATAAGTCTAGCCAGTGAAGTACAGCAGGTTTGGACAGGTGAGCATCCACAGAGCCAAGGGGACATGTCCCAATTAGCTGATGGTGTAACAGTGTAGAGCGGTGGATTGATCATCCCTGGAAGCTGTTGCTCTCTGCACCGTTTTCAGCACTGTATTCACTTTGTGCAGTAAAGACTAAACATTTGTGATAAGCCTCAGTAAAAAGATAGGCTTTGCAGGGGAATTACAGAGTGGGCGAAGCTTGTTTCTCAGAAGTTCTAATCTAAAAAGGAGACAATTTTGTGTTACCTAAAAGGCAAGCTAAGCACATGTGTAAGGCTCTAGCAAATGAGGGGCAACAACAAAATATTACTTGGTAAGGATTGGATGTTATTTAAGAAATTGAGAATATAAGAAAGTACCCATATTAAGATGATTATAAAATCTTATTGGATAGTATAAAAAACTAAAAAAGATATACCACTTCGTAGCATGGAAATTTGTTAATAGGATAAAAAGTCAATTTTTGACAAATTAAAAATATATTTAATGCATTTCCAATTACAATTCCTATACAATTCTTTTTATAAATTGAATTAATTCATCTTAAATTTGTAAAGAATGAAGAATAGGCAATAAAAAATACTACATAAATCCACTGTAATCAAATCAATATGTTATTAACATAGAAAAAGACATAATTCAGAGGAACAAAATAAAGAATTCAGGAGAGAAAAATCAAAATAAAAAATCAATACATCTCAAAGATAATACTTCAGTTTAATGGGGAAGATAATAAATTATTTAATAAATGGTGCTATCTTGATAAACTATATCTGGAAGAAAATAAAAGGAGGTGCCAATTTTATATCAAACAAAAATAAATTCCAGGTATATTAAAGACTTAAAATGTTAAAAATAAAAACAAGGTCATACAAAAAAAATCTAGGATTAAGATTTGTATAAATTATGAGGAGAGAGGAGAGAGAGCTCTTTAACTAAGAAAAGCAGATGCCACCTGGCTGATGTGGCTCAATGGTTGAGCACCCACCCATGAATCAAGAGGTCCCCAGTTTGATTTTCGGTCAGGGCACATGCCCACTTGCAGGCTGGATCCCCAGTGGGAGATTGCACGAGGCAGCCGATGGATGTGTCTCTCTCATTGATGTTTTTCTCTCTCTATCCTTTCCCTTCCTCTCTCTCTCAAACCAATAAAACATATTTTTAAAGGCATATTCCATAAAAGAAAAGATAGACATATTTGACAACTGTCAAATCTCAGAGGAAGGCAGGGGTAGGTGGTTCGGTGGGAAGAGATCAACCAAAGAACTTGTATGCATATACGCATAACCCATGGACACAGACAATAGGGTGGTGGAGGTCTGGGGTGGGGAGCAGGGGTGGGCTATAAGGGGTCAATTGGGGGAAAAATGTAATACTTTCAACAATAAAGATTTTTTAAAAATAAAAATAATTTTAAATTTTGTAATACAAAAGATATCAGAGAAAAGTGAAAAGACAAATAGAAATGTTAATCAATATTAGAAATATTAATAAAGAGAACACTCAAAAGAAAAATATTAAAATGATCAAAATCACATAAAAACCCAACAAATGGGTCAGGAGTTAAAGAGAGAATCCACAACAGTGGAAACCAGCTGGGCAGCACACACAGGAAAAGATGATCACCCTCATAATAATTGGGAAAATGAAAACAACAAAATATCACTTTACAGCCCTCAGGCTGAGAAATACAAAAAGGACCTGTCTTTTCCTGAGTTTCCTCTGAAGTAGACTCTGGAGGAGAACCTGGCTGCAGGTTGTTTATTTGGGAGGTAATCATGGGGAAGAATTGAGAAAATGGGGAGAATGAGACAAAGGAGGGAAAGTTGAGAAGAACAGTTACTTTGTTATAAAGAGCATCCCTGTAGGCAGTGGACACTCAAGTCCATCAAGATTTTCTGAAAAGTAAAGGGGGTATATCTTAGAACTGCCCGCTCCAAAGAAAGGAAGCAGGGGCATTATTCAATGGAGGGTGTTTCAGCACTTCTGAGTTGCTCATACTCACAAGGACAAATCCAGAAAACTCTCACCATCATCAAGCCATTGAAGAGTCCAGGGCAGGAAATGAAACAGAGCACTTGTAGTTAGAAGAGAACAATTTGAAGTTATTTGAAGCCTACAAGTAATATCCACCATTTCAGGCACAGGTAGAATCCAAGATAAAGCCCTGAAGATTTGAGATAGGGTACCAGACATGGTTTCGCCCAGTTATCAATAACCATATACCTGGTAACAAGGGGGTACAATGGAACACTTTCATCCATTGCTGGAGGAAATACATATCAACACAGCCTTTTATAAGCTGTTTGACAACAACAATTAACACTCAGAATAGATATTCCTTTATTGCCCTGAGATCCCTCCTCTGAAATCTATACTATAGAAGCAAAGGCATAAGTACATAAAGATAAATGTAAAGTGATATTTATTATAGCATTGTACAAAACAGAGGGAAAAATAACTACAAAATAACTAGCATTATTTTGTATGTACATCATGGAACACTGTGCAACCATTAAAAGAATAAATTAGATGTCAGCAGTTAACTTGGAGAGATTCCAATTGAACTATACTTTATGAGAAAAACAAGATTTTAAAATGTGTGGTAATATAAACTTGTTTTTATAAAATAAGAAAATACAAATTTCTGTGGATATGTTTGTGATTACATGCACATGGAGAAAAAGTGAAATGATAGAAAGTTGTTTACGTGGGTAACCAGGTTGGATAGGAGAAATGATTAGTAGAAATGGTGTATGTGGGGGAGAAGATAAAGTGAGGGAAATCTGAACGGAAGGGAGCAGAAATTTTCCTAACCAAGAAAACAAAAAACAACGTAGTGATATGATTACGTTTATGCAAATAATAAAATTGTGTATTAAATACTTTTTTAAAGAAATCATAATCATACTGAAAATAATTTAAAAATTTGAAAGGACTTATTAGTTCTCTTTTTTTAAAATCCTCACCCAAAGATATTTTTCAATTGATTTTTAGAGAGAGTGGAAGACAGAGGGAGAGAGAGAAATATCCATGTGAGAGAATCACATCGATTGGTTGCCTCCTGCACGAGTCCCAACCAGGGCCAGGGCTGGAGAGGAGCTTACATGTCCTTGACTGGAAGTGAACCTGGGACCCTTCAGTCTGCAGGCTGATGCTCTATCCATTGAGCCAACCAGTTAAGGCCATTTTTGTTTTTAAAAATGTATAAAGAGTGGCAAAGCGTTACAAGCTTTTTGCCTTTAAGATCTTAACTCGGCCCTGTAGACAATAAAAGAAATTGTGATGTCCTTTGGGCCATTGAAGGTAGAAGGCACAGGTTCATGTGTTCATTTGAGAACCAGAGAGATTGGAAGTTTCAACCTTATCTAGCCATTGAACTCCTTTCTTCATAGAACATGTATGTATTAACATTTCTGGGAGAGCATGACAGAGAGAGAACATGGCAGAGAGAGAAAGAGAATGAGGGGAAGAGAGAGCGGAAGAGGGAGGCAGGGAGAAAGAGAGAGAATGAGAGAGAGAGAATGAGAGTATGTATGTGTGTGAAAGTGTGAGATAGAGAAAAATGAGGGAGGAGGAGACAAAGAAGAATGAAGAAAGGAGGAGGAGGAGGAGGAGGAGGAGGAGGAGGAGGAGGAGGAGGAGGAGGGGACAGGAAGATAATAAACATTAGAGGAGTGGGACAGAGAAAAGCAAAAGGAAGAAAAGGAGAGAGGATGGAGGGAAGGAAGGAAGAAGGGATGGATAAATTTTTTTCCCAAAGAGAAATTTTTCACATCTGGGGGATAGATTGCAGAAAACAACCATAGCATTATATGAGCCAAGGGAAGTTATAATTAGGCTCTTAGAAAATAATAAAAATTCTTAAGCTTGCATATTATATACAGATTTATTAACTTCAAAATAAGAATTCCACTTATATATCACTTCTGTTTTCATTGTTAATGGGGCAGAAATACATTTGCTGTTTGAAATGAAATTGTACATATGGTATTGTTTATTCTCAATGCTTTCATATTTGGAAATATTGGTGCTGAACTCAGTATAATAATGAGAATTAAGTTTTACCAATACTTGGCATCCAACAGAGCTAAATCTTAGTGAAGAAAATAGTTTGGGATCTTTCTGCATGAAGTAACAGCCATCAAACTAATTCATGTTCATGTAACTAAAGCCTAAAAATATCATTGTGTATAATGAGTTATAATGTGTTGATCATCAAAATTATAGAGTAATTTTAAAAATTATTGACTTTCATAGAGACAAGGAAACAATTAACAACCTCTACCCATGCTGCCCCCACCTCCATTTATCTATTGAAAAGAAAGTGAGACCTAGAGAAGAAATAAGTCAACATTTACTTGGATTCCTTTTTATATTCCAGACACTGATCCCACAGGTTTTCCTATCTTGTCCCACCACAATGTTGTAAATAGGTCATTATTATTTTTACTTTTACAGATGAGGAAACAACATTTGATAAAGAATTTGCCCAAAATGACACGACCACAGAATTATTAGGATTAAGGTTTAAACCCCAGGCAATCTGATACAAAAAGCTCACTTAATTCTATTGTCACAGTCGTTCTGTCTTGTAGTTAAGTGCTATGAATGGCACCACCCAAAGAATTACATGGAGAAATTTTCTCCCTGCACCTAACATGTAATCTAAAACTATACAGACAGTAAAAAAAAGAAAAAAAATTTTAAATTTAAAAAGCCAAACAGAATGCCATTTATTGCAAAGTTTCAAATACCAAACCCCATAATAAGTGCCTTAGACATAGTTTATTATTTAATATTTATGGGGGGGGGGTGAGACAAAAGACTTCAAAGACAATTTGGATTTTATGGAGACTTTTAACTTAATACCTACCAAGAGTAATGTAAACCCCTTCCTCCATCTTTTCTAAGGAATCCTTCACTTAATAATTTTTGGTGCAAAGGATGTTTTGGTGAACTTGAAGGGCTAAGAATGGCTTCATTTTTTGAAAGGGGTACAGATGGATACTAATCATAAATACAGTGACATGCGAGTCACACCCCAAGGAAATGGGAGCCCCACTTGCTACCCTGCCGTCTCCTAATCTGTGGACATTTTATCTTCCGAGTCCCCACACTCTGACACTCACCATTAGCACCGCACTAGGATATTAGCTATGAGCCTTTAGTCATTGCAAACACTATTGAGCACCCCTTGTTTCATAAAGAACCAACGAATAGACATAAGATGGGAAAAGACAGAGAAGTCATAACAATAATGACTATCAGATTCTCTATGCAGAACCCAAGGGAGACAAGAAAGAGTACGGCTGACAAGCAAGGATTTGTCTCTCTGACCATTTGAGATGTATGTTCTCCTGTGGCAACACATGTATCTGAAATGTTTTCTCTGAAGTAGGAGAAGACTCCTTTCTCTTCTAAAATAGGAAGGCTGAGATTTATCAGGGTTGGCTGTTCACTCATCCACCTATAAGCCATGGGCCCCAGAAAGTCCTACAGTACACACATATCACTTACTCTCCTGCAATTGCATATGCAAACTGAAATCAGCAGGCACTACTGTCAAATTATCAGTTCACCTCCAGTGGTCGGCAAACTCATTAGTCAACAGAGCCAAATATCAACAGTACAACGATTGAAATTTCTTTTGAGAGCCAAATTTTTTAAACTTAAACTATATAGGTAGGTACATTGTTATTAACTTAATGAGGGTACTCCTAAGGCTTAGGAAGAGCCACACTCAAGAGGCCAAAGAGCCGCATGTGGCTCGTGAGCCGCAGTTTGCCGACCACGGACCTACACCTACTTTATTTCTTACAGTTATCTTAATGTGGAACTTCTGGCTGTGTGACTTTAAGCAAGATATATCATTGCGCTTTGGTTTCCTCTTCTGTAAAATGGATCTGACAAGGGCATGTAGTAGGAACGTGATAAGGGCTAAATAAGATACACTGTAAAATACAGTGGGGCCTTGACTTACGAGTGTCCCGACTAACGAGTTTTTTTGAGATACCAGCTGTCTCTCAGCCGATTTTTTTGCATTGAGTTGATAGAGTAATTTGAGTTAACGAGCTCCTTAACGAGCTCGGTCTCGGAACGAATTAAACTCGTAAGTCAAGGCCCCACTGTACTTATTTGATATCTGGTAATCACGGAATAAAAGCTTTATTTCAAAGTCAAAGAATACAGAGAAGTGCTACTATATTGCATACATCAGAGCTTTTCCCTGTGTCTATAATGAAGGATAATATGCCCCCATCCACCCACCCAAGACATCATGGACTAGTATTTCTGTAGTGCTGTGCTTGGTAGTCAGGACAATGTCAAATTGCTTTTTTTAAAAGTTTCAAAATGCATGCTCTCCATTTCTGTACACATTTCATTGTAGATCAGTAAGTCTGTGGACTAACATCCAACCATGAATCATACTTTGAGTGGCATTTTAATAGAAGGCCATAACTATCTCAGAAAATAATAAGGTTAAAATAACAGATTCATTGTCATCATTCCATTTTCTTCATTGGAATTCTTTGAAATTATAGTCCACATAAGCAAAATAAAAATATATAAATCCTGGTAATATGCTCATATCAAGCAAAAATATATATATTCACCTTATCTCTCTCTATAATTGAGGCAAAAGAATATTAGGAAGTCAGACTTATTAAAAATTATATAGCAATAATATATCAAGAATTATGTATCAAAGCCTCTTCAACTTTATGTATATCCACTCTACTTTAAAGTGTCAATTCCTCCATCAGGGAAAAGAAAACAGCTCAAGTACTCTACATGGCAGTGTAATGCTATTAAAAAAAATCAGGAGAGTACAGTAAATTGCATCATTTATCAAAGTAGTTGATAATAATGCTACACCAGACCTGCATTTGACACAGGCACGTAACTTATTACCAGTCCCAAGCCATCAGAACATGCACAGAAGAGTATTTTCAAAAGCACTTACCATTTATTCAAAGTATTTTGAAGTATGAGAAGAGACAAATTCCTAGGCAGTCGGTATATACTACAAGCCAAACACACTTAAAATCACAAAGGAATTGATTTGACTAAGAAAAATAGTCAATAATTAATTCCACAATTACTTTTTATGTACATTAGTACAAAAATAATATTTGGAGCCCATAATATTGCATATAAATTACTGCTCATAATGAAATGTACCCAGATTTTTTTATTAGTCTGAATCATTGTTTTTTAGAAAACAAAACCACCATCCAAGTAAATACCTATTATGGTTTGAAAATGTAAATTACAGAACTGACTTCAAAGAAATTAAGAAAATAACATTTATCTCCTTAAGTAGTGTGTCTACCCATAAAGTGCAAACTAATATTTTCCTTATAATAACTAACAGACATTACTTTATGTGTGATGTGTTAGATAATCTTAAAAGAATCATGGTTGAAAAAACGTTGAAAATACTACCTAATTCAATTCAACTCTATCATCCAGTTTTCTCTAATAGTAATTCCCATCTCTGTGGCTAGGAAAATAATTAAAGGCACAATGACATAACCTATTAACACTATACCCAACTAGAACAACCAAAAAGAAACAAACAAACAAAACAGCAATGTAAGGTGCTGGCAAGCAGCCAGAACTACTAGAACTCTCATGCATTTCTGGCAGGAACAAAAACGGTGCATACATTTTAAAAGACATTTAGGTAGTTTCTTGTACACAGTCATTTGCCATGTCACCCAATAATCCTATACCTAGGTACTTTCCCAGGAGAAATAAGAACATACTTCAGATTGGTAACATTATGTGTGGTTGTGATAGGGTAAAAATTGTAGTTTTTAGCCAACATCAGTAGAACTAAGAAGGTGTGCACTGGTTAGCTTTCTTAAAATAAATGTCACAGCAATTCTCACCTGCATTAAGAATCAAAGTCAAAAATTGTTACGACTTTGACGTGTCTGTGTGTGCAAATACAAACAGGTCAAGAACATGAAGGCATATGGGCATGAGGCAATTCTAAGACAGAATCTTTTGTGGGTTTTTTTTAAATGACAGGGATAATAAATGAAAAAGATCCATGTGCCAGACATTGTCCTCTAAGAAACACATACTACTGGTGTAATAGCAACACAATAAGCAGATTCACTTATTTAAGGGATAAATATATATATTTTTAATCAGAGAATCACACAAATTCAAATTTACTTCATCAAAAATATATAGCACAGCACTAAATAATGAGGCCTTTTGAATGAATATACCTTAACATTAACCACCCAAATGGATCTTCAGGATACCAGCTTTAGAGAGATCTATTACTTAGAGACATTCTGTGTTCAAAACTTCTTTCGGTTATATTTTCGGAATGACCCTCACAGCTTCTTCACAACTCACATGAAAAAGCAATATTTATAATGTCTACCTTTACCAAAGTCAACCAGCTTTATCATTCATGTTACTTCACCAGACTTTGTTTTAAATAGCTTCTGAAAATTTCAAAACAAAACCCATTTTGGAGCACAACAATTTCCCATCTGGCTCTTATCCAAAAGTGAATTGGCTGTGCAGTGGTTTAAGTTTATAGCACCAGCAAAGAAAACTATTGTTAAAGTGAAAACAAAGGTTTAATAAATACATTCTGGGCAGAGCAAGAGGAGTAAGGCACTTCCCTAGAGCACAAAATTTAAGAGAAAGAGTGCCCAAAAAACTCAGCCATCAAAATAACTAGTAAGATAATGTGATATATATTGTAAAAATCCAAAATTGATGCAAAAAAATCCCCAATGAAGAACATATGAAATTTTAAATAAGCACAACACAGAATCCAAACCTGTGCCTGTATGACTCACCTCACTTGTCTGACTATTTACCAGTAAAACAAAACAAAACAAAACTCTAAGGCATATAAGGTAACAGCAAAAAAAATTTTTTTAAATCAACTAACTGAAATGGCAACCTATAGAATGAGAGAAAAGTTTGCAAAGCACATATTAATGAGGAGTTAATATCCAAAATATATAAGGAATTCATACAACTCAATAGCAATAATCATAATCCAATTAATATGAAAGGTGACCTGAATTTCTCCACAGAGAACATACAGATGGCCAACAGACTCATGAAGAAAGACCATCACTGGAAATGCAAATCAAAACCACAATGAGATATCACCTCACACTGTTGGAATGGCTATCAACAAAAAGCCCCAAGAGATGTGAGTATTGGTACAGATGTGGAGAAGAGGGAACCATTGTGCATGGTTGGTGGGATTGTAAATTGTTATAGCCACTTAAGAAAGCAATATGGAGATTCCTTTAAAAATTAATAGAACTGCCATATGGTCCAGCAATTCCATTTCTGGGTATATATATCCAAAGGGAATTAAATCACTATTTTGAAAAGACATCTGCACTCCCATGTTTGTTGCAGCCCTACTTACAATAGCTAAGATATGGAAACAACCTAAGTGTCCATTAAGGGATGGATGACTGGATAAAGAACCTGTAGTATATATGCACAGTGAAATGTTATACAGCCATAAAGAGAACCCCTGCCATTTGCAACAACGTAGATGAAACTTGGAGGCATTATGTTAAGTAAAATCAGTCAGACAAAAACACATACTCTATGATCGATCTCACTTAAATGTGGAATCTAAGAAATCCAAACTCATGGAAACGGAGAACAGATTGGTGGTTGCCATGGGGAAGGATGTCCAGGGGTGGGAGAAATGGGGGAAGGTGGTCAGAAGTCACAAACTTCCAGTTATAAGACAAATAAGTTCTGGGGATATAATATATAGCATGGTGACTATAAATATCTATGTGAGGTGATGGATGTTAACTAAACTTATTGTGGTCATTATTTTGCAACATATACATGAATGTTGTATACATAATGTTGTATGCCTTAAACTTATACAATATTTTATGTCAATACAGATCAATAAAACTGGGGTGGGAGGAGCTTCCAGGGGAAAAATAAATCATCTGATTACTTTATCATCACATCTTCCCTTATGGAGCCAAGTACCATGAGTTCAACCTGAACGATCACAGGAAAGATCCCAAAGGAAATGAAATCACAGGTTTTACACGAAGTGGGGGGTGTAGCCTGGCTCCTTCAGCTCCACTGGGAATGTAAATGTGGTCACATGAATAGTAAAATTCAAATTCCACCAGCCTGTCCCTCAAACTAAATAAATGCGGAATTTTAGCCTCTTGCAAGCACCTCCCTCCCTCCCCCGTATAGCTCAGGTGGTCAGGAACAGCAACTCCCTTGTAGCTGCTAAACTAGTACACACGTTCCAAGTTAGGGCTGGAGAGAGGTAGATTACACCCATATCCACAGACAAAATTCTATTTCAAAATATAGTGACCACCTGTCTCTCACATTTCACAAACATGCTTAGGAGTGGCTTAGGGACTAGGCAGGGATAGTTTTCTTGACCTACTAGTTGTTTTAAAAAAACTCATTTAAAAAGTTCTCAAAGCAGCTCCAATAGCATGAATGTCCATTCTACAAACTATGGTGCTATAATCACATGAGAGCTATACTCCAGTTGTCCAACCCTTAGTCACAGGGTCTGTGCTGAGTCAATCTTGGAATTTCTTCATCTGCAGAAAAGAATGATGAGACCTTCAGAGAGTGACTTGGGTTGGGTGACTGCAAGATCTCAATTGGATTCTCTCTGTTTCTCATTTAGTGTCCTTCCTGCTGACACAACTCTCTATTAGGGTTAATGGAGGAGCTAACTTACCTCAGGGGGTATTGAAAGGAGCAGTCAGCAGGATTAACACTGAGAATAGCCTAGCAAAGTATGTTGTAAGTGAAAACCAGTTCTCCTCAGAATGTCAAGTGCAGAATCAAGGCTATTATTTCAAATAATTCAGCTCTTTCACCTCAACTACATACATAATTAGCTAAGTTGTGTCATTTTTAAGGGGCGTTCTGGGTTAGGACACACTGATTTTGCAACCACAAAATCCTAGGTATTTGAATAGGTCTCCGCTTCCTGATGGACTTGCCCTGAAATTCTCTAACATTGTTGACCATTCTATTCACACAGATCTGGAAGGAGAGTCCTCATTCCGAGTTGCATGTTCCATGCTCAGTCTCTGAATCTCTCCTCCCCAGCCAGCTCTTGAGCCACCACCTACACTGAGTATATATTCTTTTCATTGATGTAGAGGCATCCTCAACTTCCTCCTATCTTGGTTCATTCATTCAGTTATCAATGCAATGAGTCCCTGCTACTTGCCAGGCACTGTTGAAGAAGTTTACAACAGCCAAGGAGGCCAGTGATGTCTCTGCTGTCGTAGACTTTACATCTTTAGAAACACACATTACTCCTCCACTTCTTCCACTTTCTCTTCGGAGATAATTGTCTTGAACAAAAGCATGCAATAGCCCCACCTTCATTTCTCTTTCACTCCACAGCCCACCTCATTTTGGCTTTAATCCTCACACTTTTTGTTTCAATGCAGGAGCTATTTTATTTTGGGTATCATTCTTCCTTTTGCCTTCCCATGGCCTCTCTGCAGCATTTATTAGTATTGGCTATTTCATCATTTTGGAACTTTTACTTGATTTCTGTCATACCACCTTTTCCTGTTGTGTGTGTGTGTGTGTGTGTTTCATTTTGTTTTTTCTCTAGCTTCACTGGCTACTCCTTCTTGATGTTTTTTCTGGTCTTCTTCCTCACCGCCCACCTTCATTTTAACCCTTGCATATTCAGATTCATTGGGATCCATTTCTCGTCCAATTTTATTTACTCTTTCCAGAGTGACTTGATTTAGTTCTATATACTTAAAGGTCCCAAATGTGTATGTATCTTGGGCTCATTATTTCTTTTCAATTCTGAACTCAAATTTACCAACTGCCCTATTTGGCAGATTTATTTGCCACACACGCATCGTAATTGTATTTAGTTTGGGGCAAATTACATCTTCCCTGCTGAATGACCCTCCCATCCCTACTCCTCTGCCACCACTCTCCATCATTTCCATTTAGGAATGGCACCACCAATTGCAAGCCAGAAATATGGCAACTATCCTGCACATCTGCTTCCGAATAATTCCCATATCATTAAATCTTGTTCCACTTTCTTACCACAGCTTGACTCTACCTTTTTCTCTATACCGACTCCCCCTGCCTGAGATAAGGCCATGTTTATTTCCCATCCAGACTCCTATAGAAAACTCTATTTGGTTTCTTTGACTCTAATCGTATTTTGCTCTAATCCTTCTTCTCCACATTGTTTTTAGAGTGACCTTTTATAAAAGCTAATTTCATGCTATTTCCATTTTAAACATTTCAGAGATTCCTCCTACCATACATAGGACACACAAGGCTCTTCCAAAGGACCCTCTACCTACCCGCCCAGCACTGACTCTTACCTTGTCTGCCCCATTGCTTGCACTCAGGTCACACTGTCCTGAAGTCATAGATTGTCTCTCAGGCCTATTGGGCTTTGCACTTAGTGGTCTCTACTCAGAACATTCATCCCATTATCTTCCCTCACACATTCTTTAAGACTTGCCTCTACATTTCCCATAAGAAGCCTTCTCTAATTCTCATCTTCCCAGCCCTAACCATTGCCTCTCATGTTCCTACAGGATTTGATTCAAATATTTAAGGTGGCACTTTTTATAATGCATTATGATTATGCATTCACTTTTCTGTTTTCTTTAACAGACTATGAGCTTCTTGAGTCATGGTCTGTATCTTATTTGTGTGTGTATAGAGAGAGCTTCACCTAGAATTACCAAATTATAAGAACTCAATATAAGCACCGTGAATTAATCTTCTTCATGACTTCTAACCTACAACATCCGCTATAATTTAAATACTTGTTGCTCTCCTCCGTTCACAGTGCTAATCATTCCCTCTTGTATGCTGACTGCATTCCTTCTGCATACTCTATTATTACACACAGCACCCTATTCTCTCATCATTTCATTTCTTATCTGTCTTCTTCTATTAAAGACTGTGCTCTCTAGGTAGAAAAATCTATATCTATTTATCTTGCCTTTCCAAATAACCTAACACAGTGCATGCCACTGGAGAGGAAATCAGGAAAGAGTCACTGAATGGAATTGAGTTAAATATCCAAAGGCATTTCGAAATCAGTTTGCCAAATACAAAACACAACTAAATGTACTAACTTTATCAGCATTTTTTCATCATAACAGAAATTTTAAGGGTGACATTACAATCTAAAAATAAAGATTCCGGTGGCAGGCAAATTGTGGATTTTCCTAAAAATCATATTCACTTCTCTGAAGATGTATGCCATCCTATTAATGGAAAAATTTGTATAAAAAGGTATGAATCAAAACCTAATATAGCCTTGAGACCAGAGTTGTAGAGCAGAAATAGGTCAGACACAAGACAATGCCAGAGCCCCACCACCTTACAAAGAAGGAAAAAGAAAGCTTCATGCCTGCCAACCTCTTGGGTGCTTTATGGTTTAAACTGACTCCTACCCAGCAAATGGGATTTCTTCGTGACTAGGAAAACATCTTATTTAAAATATTTATATCAACTTGAGTCCTCAAGAAACTGTTCAGTTTTTAGATAAGCAGAATGCACATGTTTTCATATTCAAAGAAAACTTTTCTTCTACTTTATCAATCTACCAATACAGAGCAAGAAGGAATCATTAATAGTGCCATAGGATTAACTTGTTGAAATAATGAGGGAACACAAAAAGGGAAAATGGTGGGTCCGTTTGAAATGTTAGGCTGTCTTCATACTCACAAGCTTGGTAGAATTGGTTACCACACATTTAATCATGGGTAGAGCTGTAACCTCAAATCAGCTTGGCCATGGCCTTTTTAATATTTGCTACTTCAAAGATAGATACAGAGATATGCGTAAAGGGAAGTGGAGAATTACTTCTGTGATCAGATCTTTCCAGTAGGGCCTATGTCTTTTTACTTGAATTATATAAATAACTCAAATAATTTGCTTAGATATACACTAAACAAGAAAAAAACTGATATAAAACATGCTTTAAAAATATAACTATTTAACTGTGTATATATGTGCATGCCACAAAGATACATATATCTGTTATGATGAAAATAACTGTGGGATGTTAAGATTGTTAGAAGAGAATTTTCATAATAATCATGAATGTCACATAAATATTATCACATGGCAAACATTTTAAGGCATTAATTAGTGAAAAAAGATGTTACCAGTCCAGAGGAGAACTCAGAGGATGAACTTATTAGAGCAATCAGGAAGGCTCACATGAATGGACAAACAAATGCAAAATTGGACAATTTCTATGGACAATAATTAATTGCATTTGTCTAGACACAACTCATTTGCATTTTATGAACCAGCAAATTTGCATCCTGATCAATTTTCTACAGTTTATTTATAGAACATCCAGGAATCATTTTTGCAAATTTTAAAGACTTTCACCAGTTTCCTTGACAAACTCTTTGCTCCATTTTGTTAAATAAAGAGACTTATCTGCATCCACCCATCCTTTGCACACAAACAAGATGTCCATATCTGTTTCACTCCTATTACTCTCAAACTGACCAAACTTTATTCTTGCTATAATTTCAGAAACCATAAGGAAAACCCTCCTTACCTAACATCCAAAAGAACTTTCCCACCTGCTGACTTACATCAGATTTTGTTTTACATAGGGAATTGTCAGAGACTAAAACAAAAACTACCAAAGGGGGAAAAACTGAGTTTATTAACTTGCCAGGCAAGAGAACATGCAATAATGTCAAAATGCAATGAGTAGTTCGCTTTGGAAGTGAGAGGAGAGGGAATCTAGAATTTCAAGGAAGGACACTTTGAAAAGGAGCCCTCTGGGTAGACCATGAAATGAGTCCTCACATCTGTACACAACTGGTGTTTTTTCACTCCCAGTATTTACTGGTCAAAAATGAGTTTTCAATTAGATCCAATAACAGTGTGGTGTCCTCAGGTCATCCAAGCTTCCCACTTCCTTAACTTAATTAGCTGCACAGAAAAAAAAATTTAGGAAACCCAGTATTCAGCTTTGATACGTCCTAAGTAGAAATTTTCATTCTCAAATGTGTAGCTTCATAAACAAAGAGTCAGAAATATATAGCTGTAGGCCAAATCTACAGCACTTTTTAGTATGACCTGTGAACTTAGAATGATTTTTTTACATTTCTATAGGGTTGTATTAAAAAAAGAAAAACAAAAAGTATGCCACAGAGACCATAAGGGCTTACACAGCTTAAAATATTTACCACCTGGCCTTTTACAGAAGAAATTTGCTGACCCCTGTGCCACACCGCAATGTTTGATAAGGTTTATGTTGCAGATATCCCTGGGAAATGTAAACTGGATTGCACTTTACAGTGAGGTACAAACACAAAACACACAACAGCCTTGCCTGAATTACAATGGATAGAAGAGGGAAGCAGCAGGAAGACATTGATTTCCTCAAAAGAGTAAGTTTTTACAAAAACTCATAGAAGGGATATTAAGAATGGAAAGTAGAGTGACAGGCAAACATCACAACTGGCCTTGCTGGCAAGGAGGAGGAAAGGAAGAGGCATCAAAGGAAACAAATGAAGGAAAGTTGACCCATTATGCAGGCAATGCCTCATGTCACATCCCGCCAAGAACTAATGAGTGCTCATTTGTGGACACTCAAGGGAAATGACAGTGAGAACAAAAGCCAAATTGTTTTCTAAGAAATACTAAATTGTATTAAATTTTTAAAGATAGACTAAGAGCAAATGTGTCGAGAGGACAAGTTTTCCTGCCAAACAGGAGCCCTATCCAATCCAGAATCTAGGCTTAGAGAGGGCAGTTGGGTAGATCTTTTCAAGCCATGGACTACGAACCATCTCTGTCAAGTATTAGGAAAGCCATGTCTTTGAGGGCTGCCATTTGGTGGCCAGACTTGAGTCTGTCAATTTGGCAAGCACCCCTAGGGTTGACGGTGGTCTGGCTACAGTGCAACGGGATGATCCTTAGGGGGCAGGTGGGTTAAGATTTCAACATACAAATTTTGAGGGGACATAGATATTCATTCTTTTTTTAAAAAATTATCTTTATTATTGAAAGAATTATAGATGTCCCCTTTTTTGACCCTCTCTGCCCCACTCCCACACCCTCCCTAGGTGTTCACTGCACTATTGTCTGTCAAATAGTCAACTCTTGAGCTGTATGCCCTTTGCTCTAACAGGTTTAGAAATTTATCCCTGCCGAAACCGGTTTGGCTCAGTGGATAGAGCGTCAGCCTGCGGACTGAAAGGTCCCAGGTTCGATTCCGGTCAAGGGCATGTACCTGGGTTGTGGGCACATCCCCAGTGGGAGATGTGCAGGAGGCAGCTGATCGATGTTTCTCTGTCATCGATGTTTCTAACTCTCTATCTCTCTCACTTCCTCTCTGTAAAAAATCAATAAAATATATTTAAAAAAAAAAAAAGAAATTTATCCCTAAATATATAATCATAGCAGTACCCAAAAGCATATGAATAAGGATGTGTTTTGAAATAATTTATATACTAGTGAAATCAGAGAGAAAACCTAATTAGGAAAAAAAATGGTTAAACAAATTATGGTACATCCATATAAAGACCAAGCTGAGAGAATGGTAGCATTGACATGTATGTGTTGACCTGAAAAGGTAGCCATAATGCATGTTGTTAAATAGAAAGGCAAGTTATAAGCCAGCATGTTTAGTGCAAACTCATAATTCTATATAATTAGAAAAGGAGTTTAATTTTCTATTTGTTATACTTCAGTATGATCTGAATTTCTTACAATAAGTATACATTACTTTTGTAATAAATGAAAATACTTTTTTGTACCTTTACTTATGGCAACCCAGCACAAGTCAACCTTTCTCGTCTTTCTCCATATAGTCCTCTTACTTCTTCTTTACTCCAATCTGGGTTAACAGTTGCCAAATTATGCTCTTTAATGCCCTGACTTTGGTGTTTTGCTTCAGATTTCCCCAGCCTGAAATGCTCCCTGCCCCAGCCTTGTCCCTCTCCCCTCCTTTCATCTTTCCAGATCTACCTCCGATTCCTCCTGGACATCTCCTCTGAGCAGTCTCCCTTGGATTGAACACCATGCCTTTAAACTGGCACTTCCAGTTAGTCCTAGAGTTTCTTCACCTGAGGTCAACATCCCTCATGGGTGGGCTTCCCTCGGTTCCATATCCCTGGGAAATACTAAGGAATTTCAGCAGATGAATATGTGCATTTCCTTAGGGTTCATAGCTTCCATCAAATGGACAAAAAGGAGCCCAAACATGTTGTTGGTCTAAATACCTTTAATTTGCCAAAGTATCATATTCAGCTTTTTTATATTTCCTGTATTCTTTTTCTCAAAACATTACTTAAACCTTACATTATTACTTACCACACACATATCTATGATTTCTCTACCCAAATATGTTATGAAATTTTTGAGAATAAGGACAAGGGTTGGCGTGTGTGTAATCCCTGATTAAACTTTGCACAGTTAAAAGTACATAGCAGAAATTCAAAAAAATATGTGTTAATTTGACGAGTGTCAGTACCCACAAGAATACATGTGGATAATCCTGAAGCTTGAAAGAAAAAGTCCACGGGGAAAGAATAAAAGTAGAAACCTGTTGGCAGTTCTGAGACGGCAGTTCTCCAAGGTCTTACTGCTCTGAGATAATCAGGTGACACCATCAGGACAAAGGAAAACACAAAAATACCAAGACGCAATGTGGCAGGAAGATACGACTTCCCACATGATGGCACATATTCAGAATGACTCTAACTCTTTCTGGAGGTAATAGTCCCCTAAAGAAATCACCAACAGGTCAATACCAGCACAAATGAAAGGAAAACCCATGTCATTGGGGTTTTAACATGGACCTTTTTTTAGAATACTAGTACAACGCTTTCCTTCAAACATTAAGCACTTGATTAAGGAACCCTTAACGGAAAATAGAGATGTACTTGTGAGACCTAATTTCGCTATTAATGAGAAACTTACTCTATCAGGAATAATGAGAGAGAATTCTGTATTCCCTTTCAAATGTTCTCAGTTTGGGGACATTGGGCGGATCACTTAGTGTCCCTCGGTTTCATTTCTCATTTGTAATAGGAGAGAGGCTGAGCTAGATCAACACTCACGTGCCTAGAAATAGACCCATTCTTCTCAAAATGGATTATTAGGATATAAATGGTAAGTCCAAATTTTAAGTTAAAAATGGTCACATGTTGTTGAAGTGAAAAGCATACTAAAGATTTAAGAGCAAACTACTTAAAAATGACATTGATATAGCATGGGGGGAGGGGGAAAAGAAGGAGACTACAGAATTCCTCGATTTAATAAAACAAACTTGTTCAAGGAACCATCTCAATGGAAACGTTTACTATAAAAAGGTGGCTAGTGGAATAGTCTGAATTTTCTGAGGCTGGACAGAGGAGATAGCTAAACCATTCTGGATAAGAAATTAGCAAAAATGATGGGCAAACTCAGATAAGAATGGAGCTTTGGGGGAGGGGGTGAGTGAATGATGGAATAAGCCACACCGTAGCAGGAGAGAAGCCCCCTTATAAGTGAGAAGATGCTGGCACCAGGGGCAACAAATCCAGCTTTAAGAACAAGGATGACCAGCATTTACTTTAATGTATACATAGCTATGCTATAAAGCCTTTGTCACAAACATTTTTATAGGGTTCTGGTATTTCTGCAGGCACTTTATATGAGTTGCATTATGGGGAAATGAAGGAAACTTTCTACCTATAAGGGTCATTGAGGAGAGCTGAATGAAGATGATGACTTTAGCAAGACTGAACATGCAGTAGAAACAGGAAACCAGGGAGACAGGTGTACACAGCACATAAGCCCTTCGGAATTTCCAGATATCCTGAGAAGGACATTAAAATTCCTACAGGACATGGGATGAGGATCCTCAGCTAATTTTATGTAGCTCAGCTGAGATGAATTTTGGCTTAGTGGACATGTACATATTATGGAAAAAGATGCAAAACCTTATGACCTCAAATAATTTGTTTCCTGCTCTTTCCACATACTCCAGGACGTACGTCTTTACCTTCCTCTAACACTGAGAGAAGTTTTGAGAAATATGGGCTAGGGCCAGTGGTCGGCAAACTGCAGCTCGCGAGCCACATGCAGCTCTTTGGCCCCTTGTGGCTCTTCCACAAAATACCAACTTCTGCGCATGGGCCACGAAGTTTCAATCGCATTGTACGTGCGCGCCTGCACGTGGCATTTTGTGGAAGAGCCACACTCAAGGGGTCAAAGAGCCGCATGTGGTTTACGAGCCGAAGTTTGCCAACCACTGGGCTAGGTGATATCAGATGGTTCATTTCAGTCTAACATTCTACATCTCTGGCAAAACATGATACATCTATTAAGAAAAATTGGTACCTCCCTTTCAGAAAGTAGTTGTAGGTAAAAGTAAGACATAATAACTGTAGAGAAATCCATTCTAAGTAAGATTATGTCTACAAGATACCAAAGCACAGACTGGAATTTGTTCTATTAGAGAAAATTCATAGCATAGTCGGTTGCATTTGAACTACACATGATAGGAAGCTTAACTCAAAACTCCCTGCAAAGATATATTGCTTCAACCGGATCACCATGACATGGAAATGTAAGTTAGAAACTAGCCTCTTAGATCCAATCCAGGGGCACTTCTGAAATTATCAATAATTCAGTATTTTTAAACAATTCATTAGCATTAGTGTCAGGTTGTAAATCTGTCCAGGCAGACATATCAATCACATATAGTAATGATGACGGCAGCTGCAAATCAGAGAAAGCCAAATTACCTGCCAAGGCCTCCCATACTTAGAAAAACATTTCACAAAGACAGCCGATTAACTCGTCCTCACATAGTCATTTACCAGCTTTGCAGAGTTCATTCAAAAGTAATTTCCACTACTTTAATAAGCAACCTATATAACTTGCTAATGAGAATGTGTCAGGATATGTCTTTACAGAGTCATTATGTGAAATGTCACAGGTACAGGTTGATCAAATCTCTAAAATGTACCTGGCTCCATCTCAAAAGAAAAAACTGTTATGCAAAACTGTCTAGTGAAGAATGTTCTGGAAGTTTGTCACCGTTCCATCATAGTTTGGCTAGAATTATCCAGAGATTAAGTAAAAAACCCATGTTTATGCCAGCAAGTGAATCATAACTGTATATTAGTTATTTTGTTATAGCTCTTTAATAAATTCTATTCCAAATATTGTTTTCATAAAATGTTGAGAAAATATACTTGCTTCATTTTATCCATATCTGGGCACCCTTATTGGATTGTGCATACTTGTATTGACTTATTCACCTTTTAATTACTTTCATCCTTCATGTCAAATAAAACCATTTGGGAAATTATCAGATCATTTTCAGAAAGTTGGCAAAGTAAAGAAGAGGGCAACTGTTGGAATGAGAATGACTGTTTTAAAACAGTAAAAAGAAGCCAAGCAAGTAGGTCTGTTCAATGTTAACACAGACACTGTTATGATGGCGAAATGTTATTGGGACAAGGGCAATAGACATCGCTATTCATAATATGAAAAAATTCACCTGACAGTAATTGACTCTACTCAAGCTCCAGTTCATAAAAATTACTAAGGATTCTAGCCAATGGTTGACTATCTGGAATACAGTACTATGCACTCATTAATGATTTATTGGTTGGCCAGATTTATGAGCAAACGACCTCTGAGAATATAACCTTCAGCCCCTTAATAGTCCCTTCCTCTGTTATCTCTTGGATATAGAAAATGTGACCTAGCAATTCTGTTCAACCAGATCCTGCTCATGGACAAATGTTCTAAGACCCAGATATTTGTCCAATATTAAAACTGTTCTAGGTGGTCCTCCTACTAAACATACATGCACACAAACACATACACACACATAAAAATGCACATAAACAACTATTGTCATCTTTTCGTCTTTGGGAACACATTATAATATTATAGTACCCACGTGTATGATGTTAAATTTCCCTGATTGGAATTAAACATTTGCTAAAGAATTGCAGGTGTCTTTAAAATAATCAGGTTAGTCCCAAATGCAAGAAAAAGGAAAACAAATAATCTGGCAATCAGTACACCATCGGAATCATTAAGTCTAATCTCCAGGGTCTACTCTTTTTAGATGTGAGAACAAAATAAGAAAATCTCACAGCTATACTATTATGACAGTCAATTACATTTTGATAGAACAGCTTCATGCTTCCATCTGTAATTAAAGTCAGCAGTCTTATAAATTAAATTCCTACAAAGGGGAAATTGGATGGGAGCAGAGGGAGCACTTAGTTGTTTCTAGGATGAAAGCTGGGAAATAAATTTGTTTAAGACCAACTATCTTTGAACAGTCCAAGTTATTGACCTACTTACTAGACATATTGTGATTAGGACATATGTATAACATCATAAGCATGTTAGAAAGTATTTCTTTTATCTGCAGACCACACAATGGTTTAACTGTTATTTACTCTAAATCAGTGTGGGCTCCAAATAATATATTTTAATACTGGAAATTTTTAAATGTTATACAATAATCAGTAAAAAACATAAAATTGCTGAAAATCCTAAAGTAACATTGCCCACTATGATAGATTTGATTGAAATCTTAGCTCTTCTTTTGCAAGTTTAGCCACGTAATTTGCTTTGGCCAATGGGATATTAGCAGATATAATGCAAGCAGAGGACCGGAATCTTCTGGCACAGGTGGTCTTGTTCTCTTCAGGGTCTGACATCACTCTGAGAAGAAAATTCCCAGGCTGATCTGCTTATCTCAGAAGGAAAATTTTAAAAGTGGAACAGCACCCAATCCAAAATGATATAGCCTAAGAACAGCTTTATACCCAATCTGACTACAGATGCCTGAAGTGAGCTCAAGTGAGAACTGTATGTTCTCCCATTGAATACAGCCTAAATCAGCCAAACATTAGCCACTGATCTGCAGACGCATGAGAAATAGAAGCTTACAGTCCTATTATGACATTGTGTATTTATGGCAGTTGCTAACTGATACACCTACCAAATAAAGCTTAATTCCTTAACACAGAATCTAAAGTCTTCTATAGTCTCTTATAGCTTGGCTTTACCTAATTTAGTCATTCATTAATTCATTCAATTAACATTCTGGTACCAGGAATATACTTATCAAAAAGTTGAACAAATTGCCCTAGCTGGTTTGGCTCAGTGGATAGAGTGTTGGCCTGCGGACTGAAGGGTCCTGGGTTCGATTCTGGTCAAGGGCACATGCCTGGGTTGTGGGCTCGATCCCCAGTAGGGGGCATGCAGGAGGGCAGCCAATCAATGATTCTCTCTCATCATTGATGTTTTTCTCTTTCTCTCTCCCTCTCCCTTCCTCTCTGAAATCAATAAAAATATATATTTTTTAAAGTTGAGCAAAAGTTCATATTAATACGGAGTTTAAATTCTAAAAGACAAAGAAAGCAATAAACAACCATAACATGACAGGTAGTGATAGCCTCAATGAACAAAGCCAAATAGAAGTATGGAGAATGATGGTGACAATAGGGTGGACAGGGAATACCTCTCCACTAAGGTGACATCAGAGCAGATATTTGAATTGAAATAAGGAGCAAGAGATGTATATATCTTAGGAAAAAGTTTCAACAGTCCAAGAGAACAGAAAATGCAAAAACCCTGGGGAGAACATAAATATATTTCAGCAAGAGCATGGAGGCTGGTATTTTGAAACACAATAAAAATTTAAAGGTAAAAAAATCAAAACATATCCACTTACAAAAAAAAATGAAATCACACAAAAAAATAGTAAGAGAAGGGAGAAACAAAAGAACTACAAAATAGAAACAACAAAATGGCAATATTCAGTCAAAAATTACTATCAATAATTACTTTAAATGTAAATGGATTTGACTCACCAAGATACAGAGTGGCTTAATAAATTAATAAAAACAATGTCCAACTATATGTTGTCTATAAGAAACTCACTTTTGATTTAAAGACATACATTGCTAATGGGGATTTTAAAAAGATATTCCATGTAAATTATAACAAAAAGAGCAGGTATAGCTATACTTATGTCAAAACTGACTTTAAAATGTCTCAAGTGATAAGGAAAGTCATTACATAATGACAAAAGGGTTAATTCAACAGGAGACATGACAATTATAAATATGCACCCAACATCAGAGTACCTTTAAGAGTTCTGACAGATCTGGAGACAGAAATAGACAGGAATACAATAGCAGTAGCAGACTTCAATACCCCACTTACAATAATTGACAGATCATCTGGCAGAAGATCAATAAGGAAAGAGCAGACTTGAACTACACTATAGACAAATGGATCTTAATAGACATACGAAGAACATCCACTCAACAGCAAAAGACACATTCTTCTCAAGTGCACATACTAGTAAACCTTCTCCAGGACAGATCACAGGAGAGGTCAAAAATGAGTCTTAACAAATTTAAGATGGAAATCATTGCAAGTATCTTTTCTAGCCACAATGGAATAAAACTAGAAATCAATTTTTAATATAAGGTGAATGGAAAAATTCACAAATACATGGAAACTTAACAATAAACCCTTAAACAATCTTCAGGTCAAAGAAAAATCAAAAAATAAATTGGGATATACCTAAAACAAAAACATAACATACAAAAACATATGGGATAAATCAAAAGAAGTACTAACATGGAATTTAGTGATAAATGCCTACATTAATAAACAAGTAATACCAAGTAAACAACCTAATATTAAACCTCAAGAAGCTAGAACAAACTAAGTCCAAATTTAGCAGAAGGAAGAAAATAAAAATTAGTAGTAGTAGTAGAAATAAATAGAGAAAAGAATAGAAAACAATGACAAAACTAAGAGTTGGCTCTTTGAATAAACAAAATTGACAACACCTGAACTAGACTAAGAACAAAAGAGAAAAGACTCAAAATAAAAAATGGAAGAGGACACATTAACAAATGATGCCATAGAAATAAAATAAAAAAATCATAAGGGACTATTATGAATAATGATAGTAAGTCCTCATTTAACATTTTTGATAGGTTCTTGCATACTGCAACTTAAACATTATGGCATACAATAAAAGCAATTTTACCATAAACTAATTTATATAAATAAGAGCTAAGTTCCTATGGCATATTTCTGATCACAAAAAATTCTAAAGACCAAAAACACTTCTAATATTAAATATGAAATAAGTATGAGCTACACATACATTAAAGAAAGAATAATAAAAACAAGATAATGATTTTCCAAGTGACTTATTTCAGTTCAAGGTTGCAGGTGTCCAGAACCTAGCCCAGCAGCTCAGGGCGCAAGGTGGGAAACAACCTGGGACAGGAAACCCACCATTTTATTGAGGTTGCACGCACGTGTGCCCCCTCTCCACTGCCCCCCCCACACACACACACAATCATAGTGGAGCAATTTAGGCATGCAAATTAGTCTAATGTGCACATCTTTGGGGTGTGAGAGAAAACATGAGTAGTCAGAGAAAATCTACACAGACATGGGGAGAGTATGCAAATTCCACACCGACAGTGACATTGGCTGGGAATCAACTTTTTTCTTTTTAATATTATAACAAAATGTTGAACCAAATGACATTATTTGAGGACCTGCTGTATATGCCAACAAATTAGACAACCTGGAAGAAATGGATAAATTTCTAGAAACATGAGACTAAATAAAAAAGAAACAGAATGCCTGAACAGACTAATCCTATATAATAAAAGGCTAATATGCAAATTGACCAAACAGCCAAATGACCGGTTGCTATGACGGGCACTGACCACAAGAAGCAGACACTCAACACAGGAGCTGCCCCCTGGTGGTCAGTGCGCATCCACAGGGGGAGTGCTGCTCAGCCAGAAGCCGGGCTCACAAGCTGGCAAGCACAGTGGTGGTGGTGGGAGCCTCTCCCCCTGGGGAGTGGGCCTAAGCCGACAGTCGGACATCCCCTGAGGGCTCCCAGACTGCAAGAGGGCACAGGCCAGGCTGAGTGACACACATCCCCAGTGCACGAATTTCATGCATAAGGCCTCTAGTAACAAATAATAAGATTGAATCAGTCACCAAAATCTTTCCAAACAATCCTTTCAGCAACAAAAGCCTGGAATCATATTGCTTCACAGGTAAATTCTACCAAAATTTAAACAAGAATTAATACCAATATTTCTTAAACTCTCAAAAATATTAAAAGGGAAACACTTTCAAACTCACTATGAGGCCACCCTCATACTGAAGAAAAAGACACCACAAGAAAAGAAAACTACAGGCTAATATACCTGATAAGCATGGATGCAGAATCCTCAACAAAATATTAGCAAAATTAATTCAGCAGCATATTAAAAGGATTGTAGAACATAAAGGAGCAATTTGTTTCTGGGATGCAAGGATGGTTCAACACACACAAATGAATAAGTATGATATATTACATTACCATAATTTTTTTAAAAGTTAAGACTTTTTACATCACAGATCATCTTAATAGATACAGAAAAAAAATTTAACAAAATTCAACATCCTTTTATGAAAGAAACTTTCAACAAATTAAGTATAAAAAGATTTTACCTCAACACAATAAAGCCTACAGATAACATTATACTCATTGGTAGAAAACTAAAAACTTTTCCTCTAAGAGCTGAAACAAGGCAAGGATGTCATCTCTCAACACCACCATTAAATATAGTACCAGAAGTCCTAGCCAAAGCATTTAGGCAATAAAAATAAAATGAACACAAATCAAAAGAAGGAAAATTATCTGTCTGCAAATGACAATCTTATATTTAGAGACTCCTAAAACACCACACACAAAATTCTGTTACAACTAAAATGTAAATGCATAAATTCAGCAAAGTTGTAAGATGTAAAAATCAATGTACAGAAATCAGCTGCATTTCTATACACTAACAATTATTCAAAAAAGAAATTAAGAAAAAAGTCCCATTTACAGCAGTATCAAAATTTAAGTAAAATGTTTAGGAATAAATTTAACCAAGGACATAAAAGACTTGTAAACTGAAAACTATAAAACACTGATAAAAAAAATTAAAGCAATCACAAGTAAATGGAAAAAAAACATTCCATGCTTATAGATTAGAAAAAAAAAAAACTGTTAAAATCTCCATACTACTAAAAGTGATCTATAGGTTCAATGTAATCTCTAAAAAAAAAAATCCCAATACTATGTTTTACAGAAACAGAAAAAAACAATCCTAAAATTTATGTGGAACCACAAAAGACCCAGAATAGCCAAAGCAATCTTGAGCAAGAAAAATAAAGCTGGAGGCATCACACTTCCTGATTTCAAAATATATTACAAAATCACAGTAATCAAAATAGTATAGTAGTTGCATAAAAACAGACACATCGATCAATGGAATAGAACAGAGGTGGCTATTATCAGAAAAATAATGTTGTCAAGGACATGAAAATAATAAAACGAACTCATACACTCTTGGTGGAAATGTAAACTGATGTAGCCATTATGGAAAACAGCATGGAAGTTCCTCAAAAAATCTAAATATAGAACTACCATATTAGACAGCAATCCTCTATCTGGATATATATCCAAAGAATTAAAATCAAAGTCTCGAAAAAATATCTATACTCCTATGTTCCTTAAAGCATTACTCACAATAGCTAAGACATGGAAGCAACCTGAAGATTTATTGATGGATAAAGATATTTTTAAATGTGGTATAAATGCATAATAAAACACTACTTAACCTTAAAGTAAATCCTGCCATTTGTGACAAATCAATGAACCTAGAAGATATTATGGTAAATGAAATAAGCCAAACACAGAGAGACAAATATTACATGATACAACTTATATGATGATCTAAAACAGTCAAACTTATAGAAGCAGAGGGTGGGATGGTGGTTGGCGAAGGGGTTGCGGGGGGCGGGAACAGGAGTCAAAGAGTACCGAGTACAAAGTTTTGGTTACAAAGATAAGTTCTAGATATATACAGTACAGCATGGTGACTATAGTCAACAATACTGTATATATACTTAATTTTTTGCTAAAAGAACAGATCTTAAGTTTTCTTATCACAAAAAAAATGTAATAAGAGGGGAAACTTTCAAAGAAGAGCAATAGGATTCTGGCATAGATCGTGGTGATAATTTCACAGGAGTATTTTCTTATATTCAGACCATCACATTATATATATATATATATAGTATGTACAGGTTTTTATATGTCCCAAAAGGCAACAATAAGAAAGGAAGGGGATATGGTGTCAGATGGTTGCAGGAAGCTAAACTACGTAGACCTTGAGGCTGTGATTTTACCCTAAGAGATTGAAAATACCTAAGTCATTGATGTCTACTTCTTATCATCAATCTACTTATCTATACATCCATCTGTGTACCTGTCAATTTACCTATCCATCCCATTATCGATTATCTATTATCCATCAAGCTTTATTTATCTATTTATCCATCTTCCTATCACAATATAATCTGTGTTATGAATACTGGTGTCTGTGACATAGCTTTCCTACTAGATCTTGAGATCCCCGATGGTAGGGGCTATGTCTTACTCATGTCCTTATTCCATGGAATGACTGACACAGTGCAAGCTATCAAATAATAGAGGAATTAATAAGTGCACAAACACATGAGCATTTAGTACAAAAACCTCACTCCTTATGTTTTCAATACAAGAATACAAGAAGATTTCCTTGGTTCTTGGGATCAAAGGCTAGACACCATGCAACACTGTGTAGAAGCAGTTAGGAGAGCCCCAGCTGTTGCTAGCCTGAGGCCCTCCTTACGGAAATTCATCACCTATATAATATGTGGATAATTCAGAAAAAAATTCTCCCCCTTTCTACATTCTCAGCTTAGAGCCCAGAAGCTTTTGATAATAGCAATGCTGACAAGTCCTATGGGTGGCATTTTTTCTTTGACTCTATGCCTAAACAATATAAGTAATACACGCAATGTTGTGGTACACCTGCATGGTTGCAAGGTAGCTACCTGCATTCCCAACCAGCTAGTCCTATTCTCAGCCACGATGAAAAACAGCCACCCTAAAAATCCATGCAGGGAACTGAACTGGATGAGAGAAAATTCCACAAAATAGATTGCATGGCGGAGAAGAAATCAATATGGCTTTATTTACTTTACAGAAGGCAACTCTCAGCCACAGCACAGTTATATGATGTATAAAGAGCTTTTATTCTGAGTTTTATGAACTTCCTTCTCTGAAAAGTAGGCATATAAGTTATTCAGGTAGCCAAACATTATTGAGACCCAACAAAGACCGCCCCCAAAAGCCCTGTCACCTCATAACTAAAATCAACGTGAATTAGTTTGTTGCATAATAGAGGGGGGACAAGAGCAAACGGGAATGAAGATGCAACTGTCTTTTTTAGAATCCCACCTTACAATCTCGAAATATCCATAAGCATTCTTGGCCAACAATTCCCCCACAAACAAGCTGACTTGATTATTCCAGGACTCTAGGCATAAGATGCAAACAGATTTCTTGTGAACTTTTTGTTTGCCTACAGAAATGGTTCTAAAACCTGAATGCCCTTCAAGATCTATTTTGGATGGTAAAATGCACTGGAGAAAAAAATAGTATTTGCCCCAAATTCTGAAAAGAATGATTGGGCTTTTGATAAGATATTTGTGCGCACACACAGACTCTCCTACTTTATCCCGAGCTTGATTCAAAATCCAGGCTGTGAGGGCAGATAAGAGGGTGTGTGTGGTGTGTGTGTGTTTTTAAGACTTCAATTTTGAAATGAGGTCATTTCATGCTTTTAAATCACAGAGAGAGAGCTTTGTAAGCCGTTCCTCCACCGCAAGCCTCTGGCAGGTCTTCAAAGATTGAATTCTTTCCTCGCTGGAGAAACATCTCTGGAACAATAGTGGGAGTTGATTTTTCTCTTCAGTCAATTCTCCCCTTTAACAATTAGGATGCAGAGAGCTGCGTTGGGTCAGGTTGAAATGGTAGGTCAAAATCCATACTGAGTAGATTTCAGCGTATTTCCCAAGATGTTCTTGCTGTGCCCTTCAATTGTGCCTGTGGGGTCACGTCACTATATGTCCTATATTAATTGATTGTTTTTCCTGCTGAAGTGTACTCACCTCCGAAGATGAAAAGACTGTCGCTGAGTATTTTGATTATTTCTGTGTTTGTTTTGTTCACGGCAGCTTCCCTGGAGCATAAATTATTACAGCAACACTCTGCCACGTCATCACCATTAGCGAGCATCTGGACCTGTGTTCTCGCATTTCACTCACAAAGCGATATGCAAAAGGGAAGTGTCATGAAGGTGTGACCGTGTCAAATTCTATACCAGTGGTTCTCAACCTTGGCTGCACATTAAAATCACCTGGGAATCTTTTTAAAATCCTGATATCTGGGCCTCATCCTCCTGAAATTGTTTCTTTGTTACTAATGTTGTGGCCCCACCCCATAACAAAGAAACAGAATTTCCGGAGGATGAGTCCCAGAAATCAGGATTTTAAAAGATTCCCAGGTGATTCTAATGTGCAGCCAAGGTTGAGAACCACTGACATAGAAGGCTTTTTACAACACAGGTGGCTGGGCCCATTCCTTGTCTTAATCAGGGGGCCTGAGGTGGGGCCCAAGAATTTGTTCTTCTAACAAACTCCCAGGTGACTGCTGTCCAGGGCTACACTTTGAGAACCAATGGATTAGCCAATCACCTAGGAAATGTCTGTCCCAATTTTGCTCCCTTAGTTGTTAATTATTAGTAGGAGAAGGGTCCACAAAAAGGGGAGGAGAGCTGGTCAAATTAGTCTGCTGGTTGCAAAGTTTGAAATCATTATTGAGGACAAATGGAAAGTCTGAGTGAAGATATCCACCAACTAGAGTCCTTCTAGCCAAGTTCCAACTACAAGGGATCATCAGTAGAGGGAAAATTGGAAAGGACGGTGTCTTGGTGTGCTAAGGTTGCCAGTAATTTCTCCATAAACAAGAACGCACTCCCACCCTTGCTGTTTGCTAAATCACTTACCAAATTACATGATTTAAACATGTAATGGGCTTAATGTTAGTTTTAAAAAGGTCTAAAGAGTGTCATGTTTTGTCCCTAATTTTTTTTCCTTAGTTGAAATCTACCTGTGCTCATCAGTTATTAAAACACAAACACACACACACACACACACACACACACACACACACACTAGCCCAGATGATCTCTTAAAGCAGTTTGGAAGCCTTGATGCATTGACATCAAATTATCAATAGATTTGCACTTAAAATGTTATGTTTAGAAGTAAATGTAGACTAAGACAAAACTGATTCACTTAAGACTTCCTGGGATATTTAGTCATATGTAGATAATACTTCCTAATATAAATTTTATAAATTCATGGTAAAATAGCAATGAAAAGACAGTTAACAAATCTGAAAGTTCAAACTAAGATTTATTGTCAAGCAATATCCAAAATCTGGGAGGTATTTCCACTACTAAGGCAGTGGAGACTTAAATTGGTGATAACTAGAGAGAAAATTAATAAAATAAAAGATGAGGCAGAGTTTCATTAAACTCCAGGTGCATCAGTTAATGATAGCATTTGGCTGTGGGTAACCAAACGTTTGGCAATTGGGCTCAAACAGGATTTGTTTGTTTATGGGGGTTTTTTCATATGCTGTCCGGAGGTCATTGTTCTCCCATCACTACAGCAACTCTTATCCTTTTAATAAACAATAACTGCCATTGTAAGAAGATGGAGTAAAACAAGCCTAAAATGGAATTTTTCTCTTCAGTCGCAGGTATTTCCTTCAATGTTTTCCCCTTGTGGGTGGCCTTGTAGACTCCAAATGTTCCAGTCAATCAGGTTTAGGACTGGGCCTCCAGATTTCTGTATTAGTAACATCCACTCAAAACCATGTATGCCCTCCCCATATCAAAGTTACTTAAATGTTACATAGCATACATGAGGAATGTGACTACCTAACTCAGCCATTCTTGAATATTATAGTGGGAAGAAAATATCAGAGATGCCTAGAAAATTTTTCAAATTTCAAATCAAACTGCCCATGTCTTCCCATGCAAAGATTTATTTATACCATCTCTTCTCCCCAATACCACAGCCCAGATTTATGTAATCATTGTCACAGTAAGCTCCTGTTAGAGATGGGGTAGGAAAAATACAGAACATATAGCCCAACCAACATCACAATCAAAATAGAGAACGCAAACAGTAGAACACAAAAGGTAATGTTGGAGGCCACTGGATTGCACTAGCCAACTGGAAAAGTCGCTACTCAGAAGAGAAAAAGGAACTAGGAATGCAGGAAATTGATGGAGATAAATTTGATCATTCCTCTGAAAACCAATTACATTTCACCAAAATTCTGTTATTCCTTTTTTAAAAAAAATTCCTACACAGTATAATCTTACAAATAGAAGAAATTAAATGTCAATATTTTGGGAATCAGAGTAAAGGTATACAGGCTTCCCTTGTTCCGTTTTAGCAGCTTCTGCTTAACTTTGAAATTATTTCAAATAAAAAAAAAGAAGATGTTAAAAGGAAACACGGCTCCTGGCCCCACATATAAGAAGCTTAGAAGTCGCCACCCCACCTCAACCACTGAGCAGGCTGAAAAATCAAGACTTTTTAAAATCCATTAGAGAAGGTAGGACACAGGACAAACCTCGGCCCGCAAGACTGAAGAGACAGGTGAGGACAAGAGTCACAACTTACCACAGCAGAGACTCAAGAGCAAAAAACACCACGGGAACCAGCTCCTGGGCAGGAAAACAGAACGAACTTGCGCAATTGCTGGAAACTCAGTGTGGACAACTGAGCTTTAAAAACTCTAGGAGAGATCCAGTCACAGAGGGTTCCTCATAATATTATGAGATTTACCTCCAGGAACTCTGCCCCCAGTAATTTTTGGAGCTTCCTTATCTTCAGGCAGGAGGAGGGGGAAAGAGCCATTTCTAAATCCCCTAGAGCAGTGGTTCTCAACCTTGGCTGCACATAAGAATCACCTGGAAATCTTTTTAAAATCCTGATTTCTGGGCCTCATCCTCCAGAAATTCTGTTTCTTTGTTACTAATGTTGTGGCCCCACCCCATAACAAAGAAACAGAATTTCTGGAGGATGAGGCCCAGAAATCAAGATTTTAAAAGATTCCCAGGTGATTTGAATGTGCAGCCAAGGTTGAGAACCACTGCCCTAGAGCAAGCACTGCTTTTCCTAACAAGGTCTGTCCTCCGAAAAACAAGTTAACCAGAGCCTAACCTGCGGGAGAATTATCAGGGCCTAACTGACATGGGGGAAGGGAGACACCCAACTCCAGCCACTCTAGCCATCCTGCCCCACCCACGAGGGAGGAAAACAGAAACACCTGTGACATTCACAGTCCAGAGGCATAGGCTCCCTAAAGATAATGTTTCCTTTTATTTATTTTGTTGTTAATCTTCACCTGAAAATATATTTTTTCATTTTTTAAAATATATTTTTATTGATTTCAGAGAGGAAGGGATATGAGAGAGAGATGGAAACATCGATGAGAGAGAAACGTTGATTGGCTGCCTCCTGCACGCCCCCTACTGGGAATAGAGCCAGCAACCTGGGTATGTGGCCTGACAGGGAATCAATCCTTGACCTCCTGATTCATAGGTCGATGCTTAACCCCTGAACACCGGCCAGGCCTCCATTGATTTTTAGAGAGGGTGGAAGGGAGGGGAGAGACAGAGGAAAGATAAATATGAGAGACACACATCAATTGGTTGCCTCCTGCACATTCCTTGACTGGGCCAGGATCGAACCTGCAACTGAGGTACGTGTCCTTAACCAGAATGGGACCCGAGACCCTGCAGTCCTAGGGCCAATGCTCTAACCACTGAGCAACCAGCTAGGGCTCTTTTTTATTATTAAATTGATAACTCTGATTTTGAAGGATCCCCAGTAGGATAGACTTATCACAAAGTTATGTGCATAGAGTGTTAAAGTGTTTGTGGTAAGTTTATACTTTTCTGAGTGAATGGGCAGAATACAGGATCTTGATTTTCTAAACCAGTGCTCTTCAAATGATTTTGACTGTGCCTTTATCAATTTTTTTAATTGAACATGCCTTTCTCCACATTTTGTAGATGTACTGCTGTTGCTACTTACTATCCCAATGTACAATATAGGACATTTTATTGATATTAGTGATGAGTCTATATCTATACCTCAAACAGCCTTCCTGATTGGTTGAATTTTTTACAGCAGCTTATCAGATTATTGCTTTTACTCTGCAGGTGACAGCAAAAGACCTCATTCAACTCACAGAGAAGTAGCAGCTGTGCCTCTTCAGGGTTTCCAGGTCTGTTTGTATTATTAGAAGCTTTCCACACTACATTTTCTCTGAAAAAAAATCTTGTTAAGCTATTTGTCCATTGTTGAGGATTACTTCAAGTTGAAACTAGATATCAGGCATTATTCCATCTAACCAGTCACAAGTAAACAGCAGGTGTCATAAAACACTAAAAATAACCTGAATGAGAGCTCTCTGGGCAACCCCACTGTAATTTTCTACTCTGCATTATTCAATAAACCTTGTGTAGTAGGGCAGGTCCTTTTAGCTGCTATTACATAGAAACCCCAAAATGTATTTAGCGTAACACGAAAGTCCAAAATGGTTGTTTAGGGGCAGCTTTCCTCTGAGAAGTAATTTAGAGATCAGGTCCTTGCCATGTATGTCTCTGTTTTCTCCAACATGTGGCTCCCAAGGTCTCCATGTTCACTTCCCCCAACTCATAAAGACCATGCAGAGGAGGTGTGTTATGGGACAACTGGTGGAGAATGATGTGCATCACTCACTTACATACTCTCTTGCCAGAATACAGCCAATGGCCACACCCATCTACAAGAATTTCCAATGTCAACTTTGTGTCAGGAGGAAGAAAAGGGTTTTTGAGAAGAGCTAGCCTGTGTCCAACCATTTCCATAACAGACAGACTGAATTATGGCATCAGTGTCAAAGTGAGTATTAAATATGCCATGCTTAATCTGTTTCTCTTAAAATAATCACGTAATCATTGAGTTTTTTTAACGTTTCCAATATACCAGTAAATAGAAAGATGACAATACAAAATGAATGGCTGTCTACCTTCTTGTCTTCTGCTGACATAATTGAAAATATGAAAACCCTAAAACTCAGGAAAACTATATTCTCCAATCAGAAAACTCATAAGATCAAAGCTAATGTAAAGCAGTGGTTCTCAATCTAGGGTTCATGGACTGCCAAAGATCTATGGGTTTTGTCTCAGGGATCATACTCTTGATATTATAAGCAACTTGTGTGCATGTGGTTTGCTGTGTGCATGGGCGTGTGTGTAAAGGTGTGTGTTTTGCAGAGAAGATTGATATGCATCATCAGAATCTGGAATGGGGGTGTGACAAAAATAGTATTATTTTTTAAAAACAGCAATTAAGAAGTAAACTTTTCTCAAACTGGTCAACAAACATAAATCCATAAATCTATTCTCCAGACACTCTCAGAAGTCATCATACATACATGCTTGAATAATATATTGCTACAGTACTGTTCTATTATTATGACTAAAGCAAAAAAGAAAAAAGAACAATTATCCCATTATATACGAAAGGATGGAGATCACTGTAAAAACATTCACATCCATGTGCTTATATTCTATGCTTCTTACCTTGACAAATATGAGGAACTGAGGGCTTCATCGGTGGCATTCGGAGGGGTATACAGCAATAAGAAGGTCAACAAGACTTCAAATTCTTCTTGGAAGGTTACATTTTATTTAACTCTCAAGTTATCCCCTCACCTGGGAAGAACTTGGACCTATAAGATAATAATCCTTTCCAGAGGATGAATTACTATATAATATGCCTATAGAATCCATTTTTTCTAACATGAACACTTGCCATAGTTTAAAACATAGTAGGGAATCTAACAAAATTTTGTTTTAGTATTTGCAGTCTGGTTCCTTAGTTATTACTTTTGCAAGATTTAAAGTTCTTCTGTAATGTGACTACCCAGTCAGTTGTTTGACTGTTTGGCAAAAATAGGCAATATCATATTTTAAAATTGCCTGATCCTCTGCCACCAGCCCCTTACTAATCTTTGTGATCTTAAAACCCACTCTCTTAAAACAGCAGTGCTTTCTCAAGAGTTCTACAGCAAGCGTTGGCAAAACTAACATCAACCCTCCTGAAATATTTTTTTTTCCTTCCTGATTAGTGACATTTTGGAATAAATTGCTTGAAGGCTATATTTGTAATGAGATAGAAAGAGGGAGATAATTCAGAAGTAATTGAAAATTGGGATTTTCTGACATGGTAAATTCTATGGTCTGAGACTAACTCACTTTGGTCTTGGGAAAGGGAGATCTTCACTTTCCTTAGGAAGCACTGTCATGCCTGCAAAGTTCAACTCAGAGTTAAGGGAAGCCAGAGTCCGCTAAGTTGGGCTGGAAGAATGAGAGTTAACAGAGAGTGGGTTATACCCACACTTTAGGGAGCACAAGGCAATGTCTGTCCCTTTGAAGTTCTCCACTGTCTGTCCTGCAAAGGACAATATGTATACCACTTAGAACAGAAAAATACTTATATGTATTGGGCGGAGAAATGAGAATCCAGAAGAAATCATTTTTTTACAACAGGCATGATTCTGTAATGGGAATTGGGCTAATCATGAATTAGGTAAAAAGTAAGGCAATAACTGGTTTTTAAGGCATATCAACCATCATCCTATGCTAGACTGGTGCTATAATAAACTTGCATTTTAGAAAAAAATATGATTTGATCACATCCCCAGAATATAGTAGGCATAAAAATCGCCTGGAATTAAACTGGAGTGGAACAACCTACTTATTAGAAATATAGATTGATTTTTGTCAATATATATTTGCATGACTTACATTTATATGATGATATTATTTTGTGACAATAACTGAGGGGAAACCTTATTAAATTATGCTCATGTGGATTATCTAATGTTAGCATATTTGTGTTTATTTAGGGAACATACTCTGAGTAGCTGCTCTGTTCCAGACATCATCTGGAAGAGCTTCATCCTTCATCACCACCATTTATGATAGGGGGAATGAAGATGTCGGATTGCATGGGCATTTTAATGCCATCTGCCCCCAGCAAAGCTCCATCACCAACTAATGCAGCTGGCTGATGTCTTGGAAGAACAGCAATGAAATGGCAAAGCCATTCTACCACATACTTTGTAGCCAACAATCCCCCCAAAATAAGCCACCAGGGCCCCTGCATTACATCATCCAGAAGTGTTGCATTTCAACCATCCATGTGCTCACTCCATTTCTTAAGGTTGTCCTTATTTTCTCTGCTTCTGATTTCTAACATTGCTTCTGTTGTGTAAAAATAAATCCTGAGATTCCAGGGTTGATGCTACAGCTCTGATACTTACCTTGTCTCATTTCTTTACACATAGCAATGTCTGTCCCTTACTAATCTTTGTGATCTTAAAACCCACTCGCTTAAAACAGCAGTGCTTTCTCAGCCCAACACAGTCTATCGTCTGGCAACTCAGCCCACTCATGCTGAGTTACTTCACCCCCAACATACATAGCCTCATGGGGAACACCAGCCAAGAAGAACTTTAGGCGAGAAGATGAGAAAATTAAAGCTATTCTCCCAGAGAGGTAGAGGGATGGACCTCTACTCTAAGTAATTCGAAAGGTGCTCAAAGGCCTGAAATTCTAAGTAAACTGGAAAGAAGCCAATAGTTAAATAATTTTTAACTATTTCATATTCTCGGAGTTTCTTTTCTTTCCAACCTGATTTATTCCAGGTATGAGGTACTAATTTGCTTAACTGTGTTAATAATACCCAATCAATGACAAATTTTAAGTATCGCTTTCTAGGTGAAAGGCACTAATTTCCTTTCCAAACTACTTGAGCTACCCAACTCCTTGTAAAATAACATTTTAAAGAAGTTTCTGCTCTGACTGCTTGCATATCAAAGTGAAATAAAGAAGTGGGGTTAGTACATCTCTTAAATCAGGGTTCAAAGACATTTTCTGTAGAGTCAGATAGTAAATATTTAACACTTTGCAGACCATACAATCTCTGTTGCAACTACTCAGCTCTGCTTATTGTGCACAAAGCAAAACAATATGTAAACAAATGAGCTGCGTAACAATAAAACTTTATTTAGAAAAACAGACAAATATGTGGGCCATAGTTTTCTGACCCCTGCCTTACATCATGATTTTTCTTAAGATGTAATACATCCTTCTCATTTCATTAGTTTAAAAATATCTTACCAATGTAAGTGATTTCTGATAAGAGAGATTAGAGGTACCCAAATCTGGGGAGGTTAAATATTATCAGAGAAAACATTCTCTATATCTGGCATATAGAGAAAATTCTAATTCACACCTCAAATATATATATATATTACAGTTAGCCAAATTCTGAAATAACCTTGAAAATAGTTTTATTTCACAACTTTTTGCTACCTTTACCTTCCAATTACTAGACTTTTTTAGATATTCTCAGTGTCTTCATTATTATGCATACCCATTTTTTATCATTATTCAGCAACTATAAGCTTTCATCAAACTGGTACTCTTCAATATTGCTGTATTAAGGGAAATTATAATAGCTTATTGACTGCAGTTCAGTCGATGATCCATTCATTATTCTGTCTTGAAGGCTAAGTTCGTAAAATAATGGATGTGATTATCACAAAAGTCAATATAAGTATAAATGTGAGGATGAAACTAATGATGAGCCTAAGCAGTTAACTTATGTTTTTGCACCATTTCACAAATACATGCAACTGGATCTGGGCATCCTTTCCTACCCATTGTCTACTTCAGCGATCTTCTAAGTGCGATGTGGGCATGTCGATGGGTTGGCATGATGTTTCATTGTGGTGTCAAGCAAAATTTTCAGAATTCCTTTTTATTCAGTTTTATCTCATTTATTTTCTATTTTGTGAATTTTATAATGTACTCAATATATTATTACAGTTGTGCATGTATGTAATGGGTGATCCATATTCAAAAAAGTTTGGATAGCCTTGGCCAGGTGGCTCAGTTGGTTGGAGCAAGGTCCCATACACCAAAAGGTTGCAGGTTCAATTCCTGGTCAGGACACATACCTGTGTCGTGGATCCCTGGTCAAATGTGTATGGGAAGCAACTGATCAATGTTTCTCTCTCTCTCTCTCTCTCTCTCTCTCTCTCTCTCTCTCTCTCTCTCTCTCTCTCTCTCTCTCTCTGTGAGGATTAGGGGGAAAAGGTTCTTCTGTGAGGATTAGGGGGAAAAGGTTTGGATAATTATTGATGGAGTCTACATAGTGCCATGTAAGATTGTCACATGCTCTTCTAAACGCCTAATGTAAATATTCAGAGAAATATTCAAGTTTTAATGCAACTTTGTATGTCCTACATATATATATATATATATGGAATATATATTTTTATAAATGGGTAGGAAATGTAGGAGATGATTTCAATTGCATAATTAGCAGCACTCTGCTATTTCATATTATGATTTGTGTTTAATTTAAGTCTCATAAGTATTTATATTAGGGGTAGAGGCATAGTTGTTATTGACTTTGTTTCCTAATTATTCCCAACTATCTATTTGCTGGGCTGTTCCTGACCTCCTCCCCAGTGGTTGGGTGGAATCACAAGACTAGTTGTGTCCCATGAGGTGTGAAGAGAAGTGGAGAGTGTTGCTTCAGGAACAGGGCATTAAATGGCTAGTGTGAAATACTCCGTGACTTTATTTTCCTTGTGCCAGAGCGAGCAGCATATCCCAAATGGTGGGGCTCCAACACCTGGATCTGGGTGTACATCTTACATATTATGTAAGCAAAAGCCCTTGCTAATCTGCAATAGACTTGCAATTTAAGCAAGAACAAACATTTGTTGTTGTTTTTTGTTTTTTTAATATATTTTATTAATTTTTTACAGAGAGGAAGGGAGAGGGATAGAGAGTTAGAAACATCGATCAGCTGCCTCCTGCACACCCCCTTGCCCGCAACCAAGGTACATGCCCTTGACTGGAATCGAACCTGGGACCCTTCAGTCCGCAGGCTGATGCTCTATCCACTGAGCAAACCAGTTAGGGCAAACATTTGTTGTTTTAAGCTACTGAGATTTGAGTATTGTGTATTACCAGAGTGTAACCTAACATATCCTAACTGATGGGAAAAGGGACAAAATTGCGACCTTCTTCTCCCTACCCTGACCAGCAAATCATTTTTAATGTAGTAATAACTATTGGAAAAAGGGATGAGCACACATGATTTAAGAAGAAAAAAAACAGAAAATGAAAAGCCAGTACCTTGGGAGCAGGAATGGGTAGCCCATACTCAGAGAACAGAAAGAAAGAAAGCCGAACCCTGTGTAGGTTTATGGGCCATTGGCTCACATGCTTGTGTGTGAGCTGCACAGTTAAGAAGAATGGAGGCCCTAGGAAGAAATCATGTATAAAGGGTGCATTCATTTTTGGCAGAAAAGAGCCAACAATAGTAGTTAAAACTATAAGCATAAAAGCGATGAAGCTTCAAAAAGGTAATGAGGCAGAAAAAAAGCTAATAATAGACTGAAAGGGTGTTTTTCCCCTTTATAGTGGCTAGCTGGTATCTAACAAGACTGCATGACAATACTCTGCAGATTCCAGTCAGACTTTATTTCTTTGTGGTCATTTATTTCCCCTGTCACATTTACATAAAATTCTGAATGCATTCGGAATGCTTGAATTTGACTGTCATTTTTAGGGCCTGGATTGCTAAATTTTAATTGAAGAGCAACTCAAGGACTGACGTTTCAAATTTATATTTGCAAAAGTTCCACTGCTCGACACACAGCTATTGTTAAAATGGGCTTTGTGCTGAGGCAAATCACTAAGTTCTTACACTAACTTTCAGGGCTGTATGTTTATTTTTAAGAATACTTAATGTTTTTTATTGTTGTCCAAAACTTTAGAAAATAGAGAAAAAGACATAAAAAAGAAAAAAGACTCAAGTCTTCTATTCAGAAGGAACTAAGGTGACCACTTTGATGAAAATTCATACAGACTTTTTTCTAGGCATTCATATGCATTTTAATATGATTTTAGTATTTAGGCCCCTGCGTTTTCCTTTACACGGCATTTAATCATGAGCACTATTCTAAAAGAATAAAAATGTCTTTAAAATTTTATACAATTATTTATTTAATTATGACTCTGTTATTTTGTAGGTCAGGAGCGCTCTTTCTCTTTTTTTAATGATTATAAATAACACCAGGATAAACAGAAATACTTTCTGCATCTCTGATTATTACCTAGAAGAAAAGAACTAATGAGACAAAGGATGGATGTTTTAGGACTCCTGAAGTAACAAGACCAACTAGTTGCCATAAAGTCTATCCTAATTTGTACTCATTTATATGTTTCTGAGAGTGCCATCTCCTTACTCCTTGCCAGCATCGAGAATTATGCCTTTTATAATGTTTAGCATTATTGTATAGATTTGCAGTATTGCATTAATTTGCTTTATTTGTTGACTAATGGTAAACATAAATATTTCTTCATGCATTTAAAAGTTATTTGAATGTGTTATTTTTGTTTGAATTTATAGTCTCATTTTTTTTCTGTTTAGAGTATCAGTAATGTTTCCACTGATTTTTAAGTTTCCTTTACATAGTTAGGCTATTAATCTTTGGCTATAATATTTATTTCCAAGATTAGCTTCAGATCAGATTCAAGATATTTGGGATCAATAAAATGAAATAAAGTATGTGAAAGTTGCTTTTAAGCTTGAAATGCTATAGAATTGTTTGCTTTATTGATTTTCTTTAGTTTTTTCAAATTTTGAATGTGTACAACTCCTGCTTCTCTTTTGAAAGTATTGAACAACTCAACCTAACACCAAATACTCAATTGGCATACACAAATGTAAACATAATTCCATATCCAGATAAATTTTAGAGTTCCTTAGCATTAGTATTATATTGTGGTGGGTACGAACAAAACTGGAGAGCCAGACTCCCCGGGTGTCAATCCCAGCTCTGTGTTCTATTAGTTGTGTGAACTTGAGCAAGTTATTTAACCTCTCTAAGCCTCATTCACATGATCTGCAAAATTCTCAGAATAATGTGTAAAACAAGGAAGTAGCAGACCTCACAGTATTACTGCGAAAATTAAATAAGATGATGAGGTAACTGGTTCAACTAGATAGCTATTTTAATTAACTAGAAAACCGAGGCCAGGTATCTAGTAAACCTATAAAAGTGCTAGCTCTTGATACGACTTTTTACATGATCATTAACTAGAGATAGGCCTTTTGTTTTAATTTATTATTTAGGTATTTGGAGTGAAATATATTTCTGTCTCAAATATCAATAGTTAACATTTTTTGGATCACTTTGCAAAACTTATTGATATTCACTATTCATTCAACAATTAGTTATTAAATACCTGAGTTGCTAGCTGATATTCTAAACACCTCAGCTGTAAACAAAACCAAGGTCTCCCAGATATGGAGTTTTCATTCCAGAGAGAAAAAATAAAAAAGGAAAAAATGCAAATAAATTAATAAGTTAATTTCAGAGGGGGATAAATGATATGAAACAAATAAGGCAAGAGAATACACTGAAAAATGATAGTGGGCTAACTCTATCAGGTGGTCAGGGCAGGCCAGAATGAGGAAGAAGCAATGTGCTAAACACTTAATGACAACAATCCAATGACTCAGCCATCACTTTTATCCCATTTTATAAACAGAATGATTAAGTTACTAAAGCCAATTCATTCTTGCTTTAATAGAATACATATAAAAGTGCCCATCAGCAGAAGAGTGGTTAAAAAAGCTATGTTACATTTATACCAGGAATACCATGTGGCTGTGAAAAAGAATGAACTTTTACCTTTTCGACAGCATGGAGGGACCTGGAGAGTATTATGCCAAGTGGAACAAGTCAGTCAAAGACAAATACCATATAATTTTACTCATATATGGAACCTAAGGAACAAAATAACCGACAAACAAATATGAAACTGGAAGCATGGATACACGGAGCACACTGGCTGGTGCCGGGGTTGGGGGGGAGTGAGGGTGACCGATAAAGAAGGTGAAGGGATTAGCTAAAGACCAAATACACACCCCATGGACACGGACAATAGTTTGGTGAAGGCCAAGGGAGGGGGAGGCGGGGCTAGGTGAAGGTGGGCAAAGTGGGAGAATAACGGGGACACCTGCAACATTAAAATTTCTTAATAAAAAAATACATATACTTTGCTCTACAATTGGAATGCTTGTTTGTAATAGAAAATATAACAAGGAAGAAAAGAAAAATCAGCTGTGATCCAACGGCTAACACTTTGTGTGCATATCTTCTGTCCTTTTTTCTACATACATTCCTACAGTATCTTTAACAAAAGGATCTTCTTTATGCATATTTGTAACTTGTTTTTAACATTGAGCAATAGTTTTCCATGTCATTAACAAGTCTTCTGAAATATCATTGTTAATAGCTGTATAGTCTCATATTACATGAAACCATAATGGCTTCTTTAATTAGTTTCTGACTAATGGATATTTATGTCATTCCAATTTTCCATTATAAACAATGTTATGATAAATCACCTAAAAATAATAATAATGTATGACCTAATATTTATTCAAGTGCTCATTATATATGGCATACATTGTGTTAAGCAATTGATAGCCTTAACTATCAATTTATGTTTACAACAGTTCTATGTAATAGGTACAGTGATAATACTCCCTTGAGAAACTAAGGAAACTGACAAAAAGAAGTTAAATAATTTGCTCAAGGTCACATACCCAATAAATTACATATCTAGGATTTACACTTAGACATTCTTTTTTTAAAATTATCAGGTTCTTGTCTTTTTATTTTTTATTTTTATTTTTTTCAATATATTTTATTGATTTTTTACAGAGAGGAAGGGAGAGGGATAGAGAGTTAGAAACATCGATGAGAGAGAAACATTGATCAGCTGCCTCTTGCACACCCCCTACTGGGGATGTGCTCGCAACCAAGGTACATGCCCTTGACCAGAATCAAACCTGGGACCTTTGAGTCCGCAGGCTGACGCCCTATTCACTGAGCCAAACCGATCAGGGCAACACTTAGACATTCTGATTCCATCCTGAGCAAACTCTTAACCACTGCATTCTATTTCTGTCTCTGGCAGTATTTCTACAGATTTACAGATAAGGCTTCATCTTCATCAGCATTATTTCTTTAGAAGAAATTTTTAGAAGTGAAATTGATTGTACTTGACTCTAGATCTAATGCTTCTTTAACAAGAACCACAGCTCCTCTCATCCAAACCTAATGACCCCTCCAAGGCACCCAAACAAAAGGATCTGAAACTGTTTCAGATTTCACACCAGACTGGAGCCTGCAGAGAGAGAGACACAGAGCAAGCAGCAGTCTAAGTAAAAGGGATGGCAGTCCCTACAGCCCCTCCCTCCTCTGGTTCTCTTCAAAGCCTTTGCCTAGGAAAGCTGACCAAAAACAAAGAGGGAGCTCCTGAAGTTCAGCCTGTATTCATCCATCCAGGCCATGATCCCCTAAAGAATATTCTCTGCCCACATTCGCAAAATCTAAACACAGAAAGAAATGAAAAGGCAGAGGGAAGACACATGTAGCTTTGAGCTCCTTAATGCCCAGGGCGTTCCTCTTAAGCTGGCCATTGGGCCTTTGTAACCTTCAGTACCTCCTTTCCTCTCTGTGTGGCCCTAGGAGGCTGTGGAACAGAGTAGGTAGCCGATAATTGGGCCCCTGAGAGAGCCGGAGGAGCCCCATGAATGCATCCTGCTAATTGAGACGCACAAAGCAGACCTTCCTGGGTGCTTCGGGCTTGCACTAACTCGAAATCATGACTCACTAGACACCATTTTATCTCATTTTTCAAAAAATGTTTTTGTTCTGGAGAGGCTGTTCGGTCAAAGAGATGAGACAATTCATCTCTGTTACTTTTCCCAGGCTTCAAAGATAACCTAGAATCATGGGTTTCTATTTTGCCAAGGAGGCTCCTGAGTATAGTAAACTTTTTGTTATCTCATCTGGTCAAATGATAGAGGTGTTATTGGGGAGTGAAGAAATCAATTGAGTTATTACATCCACCCTGTATAGAAGATTACCACTCTTCAAAGAAATAGAATATAGAAAAATAAATCTAAAAATAGATTAAAGAATAGGTCATCACTCTTTGATAATTTAGATGCCATTTCTGAATCTTAGGGAGCTTCAAGGCCATCATCACCATCTTAAATTATGGCACACAAAAAACTTCTTACTGATAACCTTGAGTTTCAACAATCTGCTTGGAAACTTTCTGGTGGGAAACCAGAGGTTACATTTGTAATCAAATAGTGCTGAGGACAGCCCACACAAGTATTTTTTAAATCCGTAATGTAGCTGAAGAAAAGTACTAACAAGTCTTAAGACTGTCACTATAATTGTTCATATTATTCTAATGTTTCTGTCAAGAAAGTGTGCTTCAAATAGGCAAAATGAAACACCAGAAACAGATCTCCTGCATCTGGTGGCAGAATCAGGCACCTGTGTTTAGTGTCTTTTGTGGCAGAGCCAGGCTGGTGGAAGAGATAGATTCTCATGAGACTGAAACACTTGGTCATAGAGAAGAGAGAAAAGGACCAAGAGCAGGGGTTATAGCCAATGGTCTTAAAGAGTCACAGCTGCCAGGATAACGCAAGCTCCACGGCAGGTGATTTCCTCGGTTTTGCTCATGTCCGTATTCCCAGACTCTAGAGTGGTGTCTAGGATATAGCAGGTGCTCAAAAAATAGTTTTGAATGAATGAAGGCGGTAGGGGTAGGGGTAGAGAAAAACTGGGGAAGATGAAGCGAGATGCAAGAAATTTATAAAGGATTCCGCTTGCACCACAGTGGAGGATAAATGCTAGGAAATAGAGTCTTGTTGATAAAGTGTCAAATAACAGAGAGATGCTGTAACAGTGTAGGCATATAGGAAACTTAGCCATAAAGGTCTAATCTTCAAGTGAACCAGGCAGATAATGCACACTATTTTCTAAAGATCAGGGAATGGACTCAGGTATCAAGGATAATGAAGTCTATATAACTGAAGTGTCCTCCCATTGAAAAGACGAGAGCCAACAACGATAAGCCTGTGTCATTCTAGACTGATGAAGATGGGGTCAGTATCATGCCGAGGCAGGTAGAAGGGAGCATATATATGAAAGTTAAAGTGCACAAATTAAGACAGTGTTACTTAAAGAGCCACAGAAACCGCTCCCTCTGGGTGCATCAGAGCTGGAGAATTCTCCTGAAGGATAGGCAGCTAGCCCCTATTAACTGTGAAAGTCTGGCCAAAGGGCCAAGTATCATATAGCTCAATGTGGTATTTTACAACCAATTTTAGACACAATCCACCTCTTTAAAACCCTATAGAGCATCTAACTTCATGAGCCTGAGATTATGTTGTAAAAACTAATGACCTTGACAATATGCAATCACAAAGCCTTGGACTGCCACTAAAATTTCAACTAGAGGAGGAAATGTGCACCATGCCCCAAGTCTTCCTCAAAATGGCCCCGTGGCCATCGGGCCATGGAGCAAACCACAAAAGCTCACTCTTTTCTCTTATTGAAGCTGGAGAGAGGAGCACTAGGCTCTGGCTCAGACAGCGATGTCTTGGTGTCAAACATAGGGAGGGCATCACATTTCCTCAGGATGCAGGAAGGAGTCAAGGAGAATGGAATCTAAAGAAGATCCTTGGGAAAGAGGACGCTTGGTGCACATCAGAAGATGCTGTCAGTCTGCAGAGACTCGGGGAAGAGATCGTATGAATATGTGAAGCAACAGAAAATAGGTCAGAGAGAGAGCGTGTAAGATCTCTAATTAAAGGACGGGAGGCAGCGCCTGGAACCAGTCCCCAGACCAAAAGGGAAGCTGCTTGCTTTCACAGAAAGCTTTTTATTTGTGCTTGGGCAAGGAGAGACGTGTTGAAGTTGCCAAAGTTATTTATTCCAAGTCAAGAAAGTAGTCACAATTTCCTTCTCTTAGGAGCTGCGTAAGTGGAGGGGAGAAACGTGAAGGAAATTACATAGGAATTCGGATTTTACCCCAGTCACACCCATACAGCTGAGTTAGCCATTTATTAGCTAACATAACATTTGGTATTTCTGTGGGGCGATCCACCATTTTTTAATCATAATCGACATGTTAGTACAACACTCACCTTCGTGTTCTTAATCCCCAAGCTTTTTCTAATTCAGCAGAGAGAAGCTTAATAATAATAAAAATCTTCTAATAGGAAAGATTATCAGGCTGCCATATTATTTCTTTGAAGAATATTATTCTGGAAAACTACAATGTAGAATATGAAAATGCACTAATTGGATTTGTCATAGAAATGTTCTTTCTTTTAAGATCCAGGATAAAGCAGCAAATGCTTTCAAAGCTGACATTTAATCCATGAATTCAAATCATTTCCAAGATTTATGATCCATTAGAAAGACAGTTTCAATTTCCCTTGCCCTTGTGAGAGCCTAATGCATAGCTGGCGGAAAATGCATTTACACTGCACACGTTCCATGACAACAATATCATTTATTGATAAGGCTTTCCAAGTTTTAAAAAAATGATGTTAAAAAAATGATGGTGCTAGATATGTTCACTTTGATTTGTTTATATGTAAGTAGCAGACAGATGCTTCACTCTGGTAAAGTTTCCTGAAATGTAGCAGAGTAACAGATGTAACAAATAACACCTGCTAAAGCTTAGGACAAATCTCCCACGATAATTATAATAATCTTCAATAGATGGAGATATCTAAGGAGAGATGATTTGTCCATGAATAAATATAGACTCAGCTACAGATATAGGTAAAGATATAGATATAAATGGGATAAAGACTCAAAGATGATAAAGGATGGTAACAAACTCACAATAGGGTATGACCAACCTAGTTTTTTGGAAATTTTTAATATGTTTTTATTGGTGTATTTTTAAAGGCAGGGAGGGAGAAAGAGAGAAACATCACACACATGCCATTTGGGACCAAACCTGGGTCTGTGCCCTGACCAGAAATTGAACCAGAGACCTTTTGGTGCACAGGACGATGGTCAACAAACAGCCACATCAGCCAGAACTGATCAACCTAGTTTTAATCCTTCCCCACACCCCGCTTCTAATCTTCACCCTTCATTCTAAGCAGGGTGATTCTGCCTGTCAAAAATACCAGCAAAATTTATTGGATCCCAAGCCAAAGTTCTCAGAGCACATTCACCTGCCTCAAGTCCCAAAGTCAGTAAAAGTGGATGTAATACCCATGAGAGCAGATGCTCCTCTTCTCCAGCAATTCAGGTTCTCAACATATGCTTACTAAACTGTGCATATATCAATAACTGTACTAGAAGTGGCGCTATGGGAGTGCACAAGACAGTCCTGACTTTGAGGAGCATAACTTCCTTTGACTGTAAATGAGTATATTCTGTTAGTGGGTAAGTTATTATATCTGTGGTTCATTAGAGGAAAAGAAATGTTCTTCTTAGAAACAAGTTGATGCTGGCCTCATTAGGAGTTATAGAACTCAATTTCATACAGAAAAATTATACAGTGCTGGGATGTCAATTTCTTCACTATACGTATGATAAACAGGAATTCTAAAGAGAAAAATTATTTCCCCAAGGACATAATCTAACTGTCAGAGCTGTGTCTGCCCCAGCCTGTATATAAATCAGCAAAACAGAAAGTAAAAGCTTATTGGCTAATGCCAACTCCTTAATTCTGTCTACCACCACCCAGAGGTGTCACCCAACAATTGTACTAGTTATCTATTGTTATGTAACAGACTACTCCAAACTTAGCAATTTAGAACAACAAATGTTGATAATTTTACTGTTTCTAGTGGTCAGTAATCTAAGAATTGCATAGTTGGGTGATTTGGGCTCAGGGTCTCTCAGGTATCAGCTACATAATCTAAGGCTTGACTGAGTCTAGAGCAGTGGTTCTCAACCTTCCTAATGCCATGACCCTTTAATACAGTTCCTCATGTTGTGGTGACCCCCAACCATAAAATTATTTTCGTTGCTACTTCATAACTATAATTTTGCTACTGTTATGAATCGTCATGTAAATATCTGATATGCAGGATGTATTTTCATTGTTACAAATTGAACATAATTAAAGCATAGTGATTAATCACAAAAACAATATGTAATTATATATGTGTTTTCCAATGGTCGTAGGCGACCCCTGTAAAAGGGTCGTTTGACCCCCAAAGGGGTCGCGATCCACAGGTTGAGAACTGCTGGTCTAGAGGATCCTACCTCATTCACATGGCTGTTAAGGGATGCTTCCTCCTGTGGGTCTATAGGGCTGCTCATGGCATGGCTTTCCCCAGAGCAAGTAATGGTCATGGGGAAGGAGGGAGGGAGGGAGGGAGGGAGGGAGGGAGGGAGGGAGGGAGGGAGGGGAGGGAGGGAGGGGGGAGAGAGAGAGAGAGTGAGTCTGTACTATTTTATAACTTAATCTTGGAAGTGGCATACCATCATTTCTACCATAGGCCACTGGTTACACAGACCAACCCTGGTACAATGAGGAGACTATAAAAGAGTGTGAATACCAGGCAGGGATCGCTGGAGGCCACCTTGGAAACTGACAACCACAACAGACATCTCAAAACCCTGGGGCCTTGCTCGTACTTGAGAAGATGCATCACTTTCAGCAAATCGTACCTTTCTGATCCATAGATGACCCAGAACTCTTCCTGAGGAATACTTTCCACACTTTCCCAGATCCAACCTGACTGCCTTACAGTTGAAATAATAAGAACAACCTCAGTTCTGGATGCTTTGTTCATATGTTCACACAATAATTTTTTAGGAACCATTACATGCTAGGAAGTGACTTGGCAGCTGCGAATAAAATTGTAAAGAAGGTGTCATTTCTGCCCTAAAGCTATTTGACAAAAAGAGATAGAGAAGAAAACTGGAGGGTGAGGGAGAGGGGCAGAAGAAAAGGAGAAAGAAGATCAAAGAAATAGTGAGGGAGAGGAAGAAAGATGTGAGGAAGGCAGGGAGAGGGAGAGGAAAGGAGATAGAAACCAACACTGAAGGGAAATAAATGCAATCCTAGAGGTGTCTGCTTGTGATGTCCTGCATTAAAATTCGTCTACTGAAGCTTTACAAGGAAAAATATGGGAAGATGTTCGCTTAACACATAAATCCATATGTTCAATGTACAGTGCATTGACTACATTTAGAAATTTTGCCCAAATGTATGCTTTTCTTACTATGCAAGATACATCTCAAATCAAAGGTTCTCAGGTCTTTGAGTAAATAAACTGGTAAAAGCATTGGACCCTCTTTCATGAAGAAAATGAGGAGACAGGTGCGCACACACACACACACACACACACACACACACATTTCTGGAGTCCCTGTGCCTAAAGTTAAGAACTCCTGATCTTAAAATTATTACAAAGTAACATTACAATAATTCTCCTTGTTAGCTGTCTTTGTGGCTATTCAGGACTGACACTAGTACACGCCTTGCTGGATCCTCAGGAAATGATGATGTCTAGCCAGGAATAGGCAGAAGATTATGGTATTTTGCAATTTAGGATATTTTGCTAAGCTAACAGTTTCCAGCCTGAATGCAAAAATCCGTCTTGGAAGGCAAAGGCATCTTGTTGAAAGACAAGTTCAGGTCAAAGCTAATCAATCTAGATGTAAGAGCCATTTAGTCTAATTCTTTCATTTTACAGATGGGAAAACTGAAGACATGGTAGCTGACCAGGCCGCTAATGCAATACAGCTAAACACTCAGAATTTATGTAACCGTGGTCCAGACGGCAGGAGGCTTATCCACAGGGATCAGGATCACGCTTGGTAAATTGAGGTTAAACGCTCCAATCCAGAAGGAGAGCACTAACTGGAGCCAGATTAGCTACAGATGCCTCAGTCCAGCAGGCTGGTGGGTGGATCTTGGATCAACCAAAGTAGAGGAACTAAGACCAGGCAGACAGTCTTTGGGGTCTGTCCTAGCAGACATTTCTATGATCTTCATTTAACAGTCTGGGTTTCCTCCCCTCCAGAAGACACCTTGACACGTCTATTCTGCACTACAGTGCTTTTCTATTATACCTGCAGGCAAAAGGAAGCTTGGATTTGAATGCCAAATTCTCCCTTGGAAATATAATTGAATGTCTCCAATATGCATAAAATCCTGGTCCGCTGCCATTTCAGTCTGGCATGTATGCCTGGAAAACTTAGCAAATGCTATCAAAGTCAGGTGAGTAAATGGCTGCTATTGCTATCCCACTGCTGAGAGGTTAGAGCTGACTTACAGAGCACTGTCCAGGCTTTGCCAGACCTGCAGTGCCTAGTTACATAGAATCACCCCCTGAAAACACAAACTGCTGCTCCAGCAGTTGTAAACTGATGCTAAAGGGAGCTGTGAGCAAATATCAGGTCACTTTCCAAAACCTTGGAATGAAATCTCCTAAGTCTAAACTAGATGTAGAATGCCTGGTGCTCCACCAGAACTGGGAGGAGTGCTCACCTTTTCCCCATTCCTCCTTAATCCTTCATGGGCTTAAAAAAAGTAAAAATGAAAAGACTCGAAGATTGCAAATTCATTCATCAGCTTCTAAGCCCAATCACAAATTTTTGAACAATTTATTCTCAAATGTCCCCAGGTATAGATTCTCAAAATAAACACCAAATAGTATTTTCCCTTTCAGTTGAACTCTGTCTGCTACCTTGATCTCTGCAGCATTTTGCTTTCTGAAATTCCCAAAGAGCTTTTTCAAATGTCAGAGACCATGCTGTGTGACAGGTAGGACCACACTGGGCTGACCTGTTGAGAGCACCACAATTTTAAACTTTGCTTTGTTCTTTGAGTTGAAAAAAATATGCAGCAAGTCATTTAGATTTTATTTGAATAAAAAATGAGCATAGCCCTAGCTGGTTTAGCTCAGTGGTTAGAGTGACAGTCTGAGGACTGAAGGGTCCGGGTTTGATTCTAGTCAAGGGCATGTAACTCAGTTGCAGGCTAGATCCCCCACCCCAGTTAGGGCTGATGCGGGAGGCAACTAATCCATGTGTCTCTCCCTCTCCTTTCTGCTCTTTCTAAAAATCAATGGAAAGATATCCTCGGGTGAGGATTAACAAAAAAATAAAATAGACATTTTTAAAAAAGAAGTAAGTACGACAGATTTTTTGGGAATGGACTCAGGAATATGCCATGTGATGCTACCTCAAAATCTACACTAATAAAATTCAAAGATGCTAATTGACCGTACCTATGCTACGCCCCAAGCCACGCCCACCAGCCAATCAGAGCGACTATATGCAAATTAACCCAACCAAGATGGCGGCTGGCAGCCACGGAGCTGGAGCAAGCAGGAGGCTTGGTTGCCCGAGCGATGGAGGAAGCCAAGCTTCCTGCCTGCCCTGAGCCAGCTGTGGCCTCCGCTCATGGCAACAAAGTTTCAATTATAGAAGACAAATAAATCCCAGATACCTGCTTCCAGCCAGCCTCCACTGGGAGCTTGGGTGGCTGGGAGCTGTGGCCAGCCAGCAAACAGCCATCAGCCCCTCACCCAGGCTGGCCAGGCACCCCAGCGGGGACCCCCACCCTGAAAGGGCTCTGGCCAGCCTGCAAACAGCCATCAGCCACTCACCCAGGCTGGCCAGGCACAAACAGCCATCAGTCACTCACCCATGCTGGCCACACCCTCATGGAGTGAGGGTCCCCACTGGGGGGCTTGGCCAGCCTGCAAACTGCTATCAGCCACTCACTCAGACTGGCCAGGCACCCCAGCAGGACCCCCACACACACACCCTGAAGGGGGTGTGGTCAGCCTGGAAATGGCCCTCAGCCCCTCACCCAGGCTGGCCAGGCACCCCAGTGGGGACCCCCACACTGAAGGTGCTGTGGCCAGCCTGAAAACAGCCACCAGCCCCTCACCCAGGCTGGCCAGGCACTCCTATATAATAAAAGGGTAATATGCAAATTGACCCTAACAGCAGAACGACTGGGAATGACTGGTCACTATGACACACACTGACCACCAGGGGACAGATGCTCAATACAGGAGCTGCCCCCTGGTGGTCAGTGCACTCCCACAGGGTGAGCTCTGCTCAGCCACAAGCCAGGCTGACGGCTACCAGTACAGTGGTGGTGGTGGGAGCCTCTCCCGCCTCCTCAGCAGCGCTAATGATGTCCGACTGCAGCTTAGGTCTGCTCCCCGCTGGCAAGTGGACATCCCCCAAGGGCTCCCGGGCTGCCAGAGGGATGTCTGACTGCCAGCTTAGGCCCAATTCCCCTGTGAGCGGGCCTAAGCCAACAGGTGGTCATCCCCCGAAGGGTCCCAGACTGCGAGAGGGCACAGGCCGGGCTGAGGGACCCCCCCCCCCAAGTGCACAAATTTTTGTGCACCTGGCCTCTAGTTTATGTATATAAAAGCCTAATATGAAAAGTGTCCCCTCAGGAGTTTGATCACTCGCTATGATGTACGCTGACCACCAGGGGGCGGCACGGAATGAAGGGAGGCCCTGGCAGGCAGCCAGCAGCTGGGGAAGGGAGGCCCCAGCTGGCAGCCAGCAGCCACTAGGGACCCTACTCATGCACGAATTTCATGCACTGGGCCTCTAGTAAATAAATAAATAAATTTGGTGAACTGTTTTCAACATGAGAAATGGAGCATTTCTATAGATTATGTTAGTTGGAGGAGGAAACTCCCAAAATTTCACTAGACATAGTCCATAACTGACAAAATGGAGAAGAGATAAACTTAATTCACTGAAATATAAAGTGAATGTCACTGTCCTCATTTTTGTTGCTGTATATAGCATTCTATTTTATGAATCTACTACAATTGATTTATCCAGTTCTTTCCAGTTTGGAGCAACTGTGAATAATCTAACTGTAAATATTACTGACAGGAGTCCTGATTCACATGTGCCTCGGAGTTTCTGTATTACACAGGCAAGGGAGGAACTGCTGAGGTCTTGCCCCACATTGTGCCAGGGGGTTTTCAAAAATGGTTGCACTATAAATTTTGCTCCCACCTGCAGTGTATGAAAATCCTTACTGCTATTCACTTTCACCAACAAAAAATGTCACATTTCTAAAGTTTTTCAAATCTGGCAGGTAAATGGTGGTATTGTTTAGTGTTTTTTTTTTTCTTTTATTTGCATATTTCTGATTACTAGTGAGGCTGTGCACTTTTAATATAATTTTGGCCATTTAAGTGTCCTCCTTTTTGAAATCTCTGTTCAATTATTTTTCCAATTGTCCTGTTAGGTAGTATAAAGTTTACCTGTTAACTTATATCTACCCTAAAACCCCATGAATGAATTTCATAATAATATTAAGCAAAAGTAGCAAGATACAAAAGAATATAAATGGATATTTCCACTTACATAAAGTTCAAAATCAGGCAAAACAGGAAGACATAGATGGCAGAATATTTTAAAAAGCAAAGAAATAATTACAACACAATTCAGGAGAGGTTTCTTCTGACTGTAAGTAGATTATTTGGAAGAAATAAATTCTGTTTCCTCAGCTGTCATGGTTTCTAAAATTTGGTCAATAAACACACAGTGATCAGGCTCTTGAACACTGGAAACTAATCAAATAAAAAATAATCCTGTTTCGAAAATAAAAAGAATCTCTATATAATTTCATGTGTAGATCAATAGCAAAAATAAAACACATAAAAAGGGTGATGGCAGGTAGTGGTAAAAAATTCCAATATTTAACAACTTTTTATTTTTGTACTTTAAAATACATACTCAAGCATATCATTTACACATTTACTTGAGAATACTTACAAGCATTAATAATGTGTGCTTTTCTCTCCCCATAAGTCAGTGGGAGGGCAGGGAAAGGTAAAGGAGATTTGGAATATCTGACTTGAACTTCAGGCATATAGATTAGTCTGTCTTCAGAGGATAATATAAGGTCATCTCTAGGGCAACCACTGAGAAAACTATTTTCAAAAATTCTAATGTCCCATTGGCATGCCACAGTTATGGGACCTAATGACAGCCCATATAAAGGCAGCGTATTCTTTTTGACAATTCATTTTCCTACAGACTACCCCCTCAAACCACCCAGGGTTGAATTTACAAGAATTTATCATCCAAATATCAACAGTAATGGCAGCATTTGTCTCAATAGTCTAAGATCACAGTGGTCTCCTGCTTTAACTATTTCTAAAGTTCTTCTATCTATTTGTTCACTGCTATGTAATCCAAACCCAGATGACCCCTAGTAACCAGAGATCGCCAAGGATCTGTAAAACAGACAGAAATAAGTATGACAGAATATCTTGGGAATGGACTCAGAAGTATGCCATGTGATGCTACTTCAAAATAAGAATAACTGCCCTAGCTGGTTTTTATCGGTGGTTAGAGCATCAGCCTGAAGGGTCGTGGGTTTGATTCCAGTCAAGGGCATGTAGGTCAGTTGCAGGCTCGATCCCCAGCCCAGTCGGGGTATATGCAGGAAGCAACCAGTTGATGTGTCTTTCTCACATCAATATTTCTCTCTCTCTCTCTGTCTCTCTCTCTCTCCCTCCCATTCTCTCTCTCTCTCTCTCAAAAAAAATCCTCAAGTGAGGATAAATAAGAATAGCCTGTATTATAGCTGGAATAAACTTTGAATTACTGTTCTTTTTTCTTTTTCTTTCCAGCTGTTCTCCTATCAGTCCTCGCCTATTTTAAATTAATTTTTTATCTCCCTCCATTCATCCACATGCTCATCTGATAAACTTAACTTCTTCCCACTTTGAACAATAATTGCTTTTAGAAACTATAAAGTAGGTATAAGAGTATAGTTGCTCAAGATTCAGAATTTTCTTTTAAGCAGAGCATGTATATTATGTGGCCAATGTCTTCACTCTAACTCAGTTATGATACTAAATCCATTCCTCACTGCTCTAACATGCTGAAAAAATCATCAGGGGGAGGAAGATGGATGCTCTGTTGTCCCATCAAAGGAAGCAGCATTATTCTAGCAGCATCCATTCTTGTTTAAGCCTTTCACTGTTAGAGATCTGAGGTTCCATGGTATACTTTATGCTCATAACCAATGTGGCTGGAGAATTGGTATTGAATTTATAGCATCAACAGAACAGAAAATGTGATGTATTTTGTGCATGTCACTAAAGGAATGACCTGTTCTTGTTCCACAGAGAATGGAAATTGGAAGTCAGACACACTTTGTATTCCAAAATAGGGTCTCAAACGGTTTGAAATTTTTTACTTAAATTGTTAGGCATCTTAGAGCTATTAGTTAATCTATCTTCCAATAAACTATTTAACATAGCACTGAATAAGTGATGCAAGTTGTCAATGGATGAGTGATTAACTTATAGCTCTGCTAGTAATTGATTTGATTTTCTTTAATAAAGTTGCATAAGCCAAAATAAATTCTATAAAGATATATACTAAAAACACTAACGTAGAGCAAAATGTAACACAGAAAAATGTTAAAGTAACCCACAGGTAAGGTAGAAAAGGGGAAAGAGAGAAACATAAAACTAAACAAACAAAACAAATAAAGTGACAGACTTGACTTAAATCCTAACATATCAAAAATTACATTAAATATAAAGGGTTTAAATACATCAATTAAAACAGAAATCATCAAAATTTTGTAATGACCCTACTATATGCTATCTACAGGAAACTCATTTGAAATATACTAATACAGTAGCAAATATATATACAACGGAAACGCCAATCAAAAAAAAAGCTGCTTAGCTATCCTAATATCAAATGAAGTGATCTTTAGAGAAAAGAAAATTACCAGATACAGAGAAGGATGCTACATAATAATGAAAGAGTCAATCTACCAAGAAAACATAACAGCCCAGATGGTGTAGCCCAGTGGTTGAGCATTCACTCATGCACCAAGGAGTTGCTGGTTCAATTCCTGGTCAGGGCACATGTCGGGGTTGCAGACTCAATCCCCAGTGGGTGGTGATCAATGTTTCTCTCATCAATGTTTCTATTTCTCTCTCCCTTTCCCCTCTCCCTTCCTCTCTCTCTCTAAAAAAAATCAATGAAAACATTTTTTAAAATAAGACACAACAATCCTTACAATAACAGAGCTCAACAACAAGATGAAAAGGATGAGGAGAAGTTAATGTTCATGTTGGGGGCAGCTAATGTATGCAGCTAATAAGTGCTAGACCCTGTCTCAAACATTCCACATCCATATCTCATCTAATTTTTACCCAAAGAAAAATAATTGCCAAGTGTACATTGCTATCTCCATTCTGCATATGAGGAAATTAAAACTCTAAAGAAGTTAAGCATCTACCACAAGGTCACACAGTTAACAAGTCTCAGGTCAAGTTCTTTTCACTCTTAATTCTACCTCCTTTAAACACTTTTAGAAAGTAAGCAGTGTGATTATCACATATAATACTGCAGTTCAGTATCTCTTCTTCTTGGCCATAAAGCCTCAGATCAACTTTTAATGAAGAACAAATACTGGATTCTCAATGAGTCACAAGAATAAAGTGACCCTAGAATTCATCAATAGGTACAAGGAGGAAACAAATAGAGTCTGTGGCAATAATCAGCTAATTTTGGGAAAGATAAACGTTACATTATGACCACAGTGACCCAGACAGTCAAGACTGCCACATAAGGTTGGGAAAGCTGGGCACGGCACCACTCCACGGGTGCCATGTACACAGACCAAAAACCTACTGTTGTGTAAATGGTATCACTGGGGTCTCAGTCCACAACATTCCCTGCGCTATTCATGGCATCTCTGACACTAATTATGCTTTTGAAAGTCATATACTCAAGTCTGCAAAGATGAAAAATGACCATTATAGCATCTGTCTAGACCCTGGACTCTAGAGCCAAAACAATTGTCCGACTCAGTGAGCCTAAACCCTGGCAAGCTGAAAGAGCAGTACCCAGACGGTTGTATTGAATGGGCCAGGAAAAGTGCCCCAAAAGTGTAATGAATCAACAAAAGATTGCAAAACTTTACCTTGCCAAGCAATTGTTTTCTTCTCAAACTGTCATTGTCACCAACATAATTTCCTGAAACAAAATTTATAAACACATTTTTCTTATTTTGCCAAGACTTGAATAATGTAATCATGGATCAATATTGGTCTATAAAAGAGCACCTGCAAACCACTAAGCTAGCAATTCAGGATGGAAGGACCAAAGAGAAAAGGCAGAAAGAGGCCTTTTTCATTTGTATCTCTTCCCCACAACCTTGTGCTCTTCTGCAAAGTCAAAGAATGCTCATTAGACTTTGGAGATAATATCTAAGACTCATTCAGACATTTAACCCATAAACCATCTGAAAAGCCTCACTTTAATGGCAGCCATCAGCACCAAACCTGCATCGAGTCTTTCCAAGGGTATCATCACCAACACTGTCACATGGAAATGTGGGCTACAACAGACCAAGATTGTCTAGGAGAGTCCAGGACCAAGGATGGCAGCTAAGATGGAAGTTTTCTGTATATTAAGAGTGTACTATAAGCCTACTCTTTTCCATAATACACTATCTGGGGTACTTCGGAGCATTTTAACACATCATAGGTGTTCAAAAACGTTACTTGGGTTAATTACAATTGTTGAATTGACAAAGCAAGGCTACCGAGGTCATTTAAGTAACGAAATACCCAAGATTATCAAGACCTTGCAAGTATAGAGACAGAGCCCAACATTTTTAAAAAAGGTTGGGGGAGAGCTGGAGAAAGGAATGGGGGGCTATGTAAGTGAGTTTGGATGCTGGCCTTGGTTTAGAAGCTGTGTGCTCTCTGATGTGAACTGTTTTTGGCCTGCAAAGTTCATTGAAGCCTGAAAGAGGTAAAATCTCTGCAGTGGATCTTCTGCCTGATGAGCACACGTGGTCATCGCTTCCTCTGAGAAACCTATCCTCCCCCTTTGACTGTTTCTGATGGCAAGGAGCCATTGCTTCTGACGCTGTTGGTTACATTTGTGCAGTATTTCAGGGGGGGAAATTAATCCAGGAGAATTTAAAAAGCGGAAATGCTGAAGTCAGCCTTTTGATTCTGAACTCTGCCACTTACTTAATATGAGATCTTGAGGGAAAAAGTCAACTTCATAAAACTTCCATTTTCAGCTTGTGGGAGATAAGAGTAGCATCTACCTCACAAGTTTTTGAAGGTAAACGAGATAATCCATGTTAAAGGCACTTTCTATGCTGAAAGTTTATGTAAATGCTCATTATTGCTACCCTTTGGATAACCCAATTGATCAGGGATTTGGAAGACAATTTCTGAGCTCTGATGTGTGATAGCAACACTGTCCTTTTAAGACTTCAAAGAGGGATGAGAGGGATTTGAAGCTGAACAGAGATAAATACCACAGTAAGAAATTTAAAAACATCATTTCTGATAGAAGGATAAATTGACAGGTTGTGTTAATCTCTATTAGTGCTATCTATTAATTAATATTATATTTTCATTAAAAAGTCAGAGGAGTTTTCATGGCAAAGAAAACACTATTCATTCCTTTTGTTTAATTCCCACTGCCATGTGAAGAGCAATTCATTTCAAGTATAAAAAAGCTCTGACAGACACTAGGAAAGAACGCTTACATTCATTACCACCTGATGTAATACTTCCAGTGAACAGCTTCCTACTTTCTTGTAATAATCATAGAGAATTGGTAGGATTCTCCACCATGCTCTGGGGTAAATTGAAAGTGATACTTGTCACCTTTTCGCAACAAAGATTAAAATGAGCGACCCAACACCTCCCCTAGAGAACGCCCCCTCCCCCCCAAAAAATGCCAAATTAAAGTGGGATAATAATGATTTCACTTGAATGAAAGTATTTCTCCCCTTGCTTTTCCCAAAAAGAATTTAAGGCAAATAGATAAGATGATATCCTAGCTAGAGAACAGAAAGGTATATGTAGAGAAGTTCTGTACATATCTACACAAGCAAGACAGCAGCTTCTAATTCTTCCTCCCCTTTGTTCCATTCCCCACCACACCATTTTAAAAACTCTAATAGTCCACATAGTACAAGCTTTTTAGCTGGTGACAGTCCTTCAGGATCTCAGCTTCAGCCATACTGAACTATTTGCTGTTTTTCAAAGAAGTCCTATTCTCTTCATCTGGGACTTTGCTCGCCTTTTTCCTTCTGCAAGAAATGTGGCCTAGGGCTCCCATCCTCTACCTGGATAAGTTCTCTTTGTACTGCAGGTCAAAAAATTCAAAGCCTGCCTCTTCATGAAGCCCTCTTCTAAACCACCACTTCTGGCCCTCCCAATAGAATATGTGTTCCTTATTCTATACCAGTGATGGCGAACCTATGACACACGTGTCAGAGGTGACACGCGAACTCATTTTTTTGGTTGATTTTTCTTTGTTAAATGGCATTTAAATATATAAAATAAATATCAAAAATCTAAGTCTTTGTTTTACTATGGTTGCAAATATCAAAAAATTTCTATTTGTGACATGGCACCAGAGTTAAGTTAGGGTTTTTCAAAATGCTGACACGCCGAGCTCAAAAGGTTCGCCATCACTGTTCTATACTAAATTCACTTTTAGAACATTTATTTTGTGGTTAAGCTATTGCTATGTGTCTATCTCTTCCACAAGACTGTTAGCTCATTGAGAGAAAGTATTATATCCATTATACTTAGATCTATAGCATCCATACATAGTAAAATTTTACACACTTAATAAGTGTGTCTTAAATGAATGCATAGTTCAACATTTGACAAATTACTCTGCAAAGGACAAGATAGTAACATTTTAGGTTTTGTGACCCATTTAGTCTCTAGTAATTCTTGCTATTGTAGTCTACAATAGAGCTATGATAGAGCAAAAGCAGCCATAGTTGATATATAAATAAATATGATGTGTTTCAATTAAGCTTTGTTTACAGAAACAAGGAGTAGGTCAGATTTGACCCATGGGCCATAGTTGGCTAATCTTTGATAAAAGACAGAATTAATGAGAAGGCCCTCAAAAGTTCTTCTCTCAAAGAGGATCTTAAATCCAAGAGGAGATCTGATTATACAAGAGTAGAAAATGGTAACAGGGCCCTTTTAAGTAGAAATAAAAGAGAAGGAGTGACACTGCAACATTCCTCTGCACTTATGCTGGAAACTAGGAGTAATCTAGGTTAACACGCACACATCTGGGAAAGTACAGGTCCATCAACAGCCTTATGAAGCCTGCCAACCTAATGTTTGCTAATACCATATTCTCATAATTAAATTTCTTTAGTTCATAGATTAAGAGTGCCTACAAATAGAGGGTAATAGACTGCCCTATAGGATGCAATTTTTTCCTATGCTCAGGGGGAGCTAAAGACAAAGGAAAGATGCTAACTACCCAACACATGATTGTCTATACCAGAGGAAATGAAACAAAAGAGATGGAAATTCCAGTCACAGTCTCAAAGATGGGTGATATTTGGCAGAATTCCAACAAAGAAAGTTTGGACAGGTAGCCCTCAAATTAAAGTGCGTAGGCAATGTAGGTGACACCAAGAATATGTATCTTTTCGATTCCAAGCCAAAATACCATGCTAACATTGTTGGATAAAAGGTACATATGCTCCAATAATGTTTTGTTTTAAGGCATAATTCTGATGCATATATTTTTTTCTTCTTCATGTTATATTTTCTTGGGAAATTTCTGGGGCACAAAAAGGACAATCAAAATTTAAAAAAGGAAACTATGAAAGAAAAGTGTTCACTTAGGTTTCTATCCTCCATTCAAATGGAGATCCAAACTTTGAGATATATTTCCAAATGCAAACAACACAGATAAAATGTTGGAGCGGTGCCTGGTCCCATATAATCCCCTTCTCTGGAAGGTAAAACATCTGACAGCACTACAAATGCAGCCAAGTCATCATGTTGGAAGCAGCAACATCATTCCCAGCAGCACCACCTGGTTTCTGCAGGATGGAGTGGATTTACGTGTGAAGGGGGATCTGGAGAATGGAGTTGCACAAACATAAAAAGATTTCAGCCATAAAATAAGCTAAGCATGTTTACTGCCCTTTCAGGAGAAGTGTCTGAACAAATCAAATGTTTGTGTATATTTCCAGCCTCCACACTTCCCCCTTTTCCTTCTTTCTCTAAAAAAAGTATTTCCAGATCTCAAAAGAGTTGGACCAAGCTGTATAATCCGTGACACACCAATTTATCACAAGAGGTCAGTGCCTCACGAAAAAAATGTTGATACCTTGGCCTTTTCTGCTTAATGGGCTTCAGAGGACACATCCTGACATGCCATTTAAGCATCTCTGCCCCTTTTTTTCTGGAAATGCCTTCTGTGAGAGAATTAACTCACTCAGGGAGCACAGTGGAGGCAGCCCATTGACCGCACTTAAATGGACTTCTTTTAGTGAAAGGCCACTATGGTAAACCACTTGGAACCCAACGATGAGCTTTGGCCTGAATTTCCTGGACTAGCTGTTAGTACATCAGAAACCCACCTGCAATTTTTCCACTTTGGCTCTAAAAACACAGCAAAACATAATGAAAGCTTTGTGGAGCCTTAAATCCCATTCTCTTCTCAATGAAAAATGCTTCTAGTAGTCAAAGCCATGAAAATATCATCAGTCTATTTTACCATTGAGAAGAGAAGAGCTCAACTTTGGTTAAGAACTTCTTAACCTCTTTTCTAAACTCTGAGGCCACACTTTAGTTAGTAGTCCTTAATTTTTATTTCTATGCTATTAATGTCAAGGATCATAAATTAGCATACCTTTATGGGTCAAACAGAACAAAAAATGAGTGAGGTAGGATAGATGGAAAAGTACTTGAGAATACAGTAAACCCGAGATAGAGCCACTAGTTAGTTCCAATCAAATATTGCCATAAAAGAGTGTGTGAAAGTATTGTCAGCTATTTTGACTTTCAGGGATTTCAAAAATCTAGATTGTTATGTATGCGTGTAGATTTTAAATATTTACAATAATTTTTTAAAAGAAAATTTGGTCCCCACTGAGGGCCAACAAAAAATATTTAAGATTCAGCTATCCCTCATGATTCATCTTTCCTTAATGTCAACAAAGAGATAAGTGACTACAAGTTTATCTATTGTTAATTACGTCAAAAGTGAAGAAGCATAACAGATAAAACACAGGGGCCAGTGCTTGAATTTACCACTATCTAACCTTGGGTAAGTTAAAATAAGAGCCATAGGTAACTCATCTGCAATGTATTATCAATAAGATTTTTTTTAAAAAACTATCTACAGCAGCAACTAGCAGAGGTCTGATTTTTTAAAATATAATTCCCTTTGAATCTTAATGTTTTAAATGTCAATGCAAATGAGAGCAATGATTTTGAAATTCTGAAAATACAAAGATATTAAACAAGATAAAGAAACTCACCAAGTATACTTAAAGTTTACCTTAAAATGAACCTGCCTCACAGTGATAGAGTAGTATGTTCTTTGGGTTCCAAGTGAACAAAAAGTATTTATTGCTCACAATCAAATATGTGTATGATGCAAATTGTATATATTTATAAACAATATGCTCTAAGAGCTTACACAAACAATTAACAAAAATGATTCATTGCCACGGTGTCTAACAATGCATTCTATAAACAGGCAATACCTTTCAAAACATTCAACAAAATTATAAAAATTCATAAATTGTCAACCTTTTATTTTGCTGGGTATCTCTTTCTATGATTGCCGAGAACTTTGCCCGACATTCAGAATCCAGTTATTAGAAGATACAAGATTATTCAGAAGTTAACCTCAAGGTTCTCTAGTAAATATGTTTCCTTTTTCAATAAGCTTGGAGCTGAATGAGGTGGGATTATTCCTACAAGTTTAGCTCCTTAATCATTGACATACAAAAGAGAAATGACATATCAAGGGGGCCTTAAAATGCATGAATTAGCATATACAACAGATAAACAAAATATACCAACTATCAACATTCTAAGGCCACAAATTCCCACATATACCAGTTCCTTGTCCTGATACAGCTTCTTTTATTCCATTCTCACATAACTGAAGCAATCGAAGGGTTTAAACTCTTATTAATTTCCATTCAAACTATTTCTTCTCCTTCCTTCACAGAACTCTAGGGATGGATCTTAATACCAGACTTTAGAACAGTGTTCAGAAGAGACAGTCTCTGTGTTAAAGACAGTAGGCTAGAAACACATCTGCTTTAACAAGTTTCCATCATAGGAGAGCCATTATTTTAAGACCACTATGGCCACTGAGAACTTCGCAAAACGGTGAAAAATATGTAGTTCAATATATTCTTTCCTCAAACTTAGTATGACTTAAATGAGCCATATTCAGTCTCATTGAGTCTCATTATGACTCAGAATGAGACATCATTCTTCATGATATCTTCCTCCAGTCCACCAATCTTCTACTCACTATGCCAAACCACAGCACCTTTTTTACCTTAGGATTTTGTTTTTATTGTGGAAAAGTCTACATAACAAAATTTACCATTTTAATTATTTTAAGTGTGCAATTCAATAGCCTTAAGTTGAATTGCTTAAAATAATAATGAACTGCACACATTTATATTCACTAATATAAATGTGCAACCATCACCATTATCCATCTGCAAAACTTTGTCATCCCAAATTGAAACCCTGTACCCATTAAATGCTCATTCCCTATTTCCTCCTCCCCCTGCTTCTAGCAACCACTTTCCTATATTTTTGTCTCCATGAATTTGACTATTCTAGGAGCATCATAGAAGTGAAATATACAATATCTGCCCTTTGTATCTCACTTAATTTCACTTAGCCCACAGCATTTTCTTGGACTTCATTACACTTACTTTGCACTTCACTCAAAACGTTCTGTGAGGTCATCCTTCTCTATTACTTTGCACATGTTCTTCTCTCTCAACTTTCCCTCACATGTCTCAATTCCTGCAAGAACTTTCTAACAGGTGCCACAAGTTTTCTCTCATTTCTTTACATTCAATTCTACATAAGCAAAACCTTCTGGAAACATGTTGCCACTTCAGAATTTGTCAGTGTCCCACAGATGCAGAGGTAAAAGTTCCACCTCCTCAGCCTGGTATGCAAAGGCCTTCACAGTGTAGATTTCCCCTGTCTCTGGCCCAACTGCCATTTACCTCCCTGGCAAATTTGTGATTAATTAAGACAATAAGCCCTCTCACTCTACAAACTCATTTGGATATTTTTTTGCTACCCACCCCACCTTCTATACTCAGGTTTGCTTATCTATATTGATAAAAGCCTAAGCGATCGCCTGACCATTCGACCATCCGACCAGTAGCTATGACATGCAATGACCACCAGGAGGCAGTTGTTCAACACAGGAGCTGCCGAGCTGCGGTGACTTGGCAGCTGCGGTTCTTGGGTGACGCACCCGGAACCAGAGACGAAGGAGCCCGATTCCGGGTACGTGACCCAAGAACTGCCCTCTTGCAATCTGGGACCCCTCGGGAGATGTCGGAGAGCCGGTTTTAGCCCAATCCCCACAAGCCAGGCCGAGGGACCTCACCCATGCACGAATCCATGCACTGGGCCTCTAGTATTTATATAAAGCATGCTCTAAGACTTCCCTGTTTAACCTGTCCCACAGGGATCACTCTGTCCCCAATGAACTCCATGGCAGGTATTTTCTCTAACAGATGCTTGGAACTTCCTCATCACTGCCTCTGCATTGTGGATACTTCCAATATTTGCCTGGTCCTCTCACCTATGTTATGATTCTGAACCTTACACCCACAGCTCCTGACATAGCAGGAGTGCTCAATAAGCATTTATTTAACTTATGCAATTGGAATTCAAGACTTTCAGACAGATGGTTGTTACCTTGGTTACCTTTTACTTAAATCTTTCTCAGAGCTTTCCTTTTGGTCAAAGTAGGAAACATCCAACTTCTTAACTTCAAGTAACTCACATCTTCACCAATACCAGGGGTCATGGTTGAAGAGTAGAACTGGTACGGGAGCTGCTATGTGAAAGTTTGGCCATTTGGCAAACTGCTATTCAAGTAAGTGTGTCATCCTAACACCTATAGCTGCTTCTATGGATGGGTTTGCATTTAACTTCATTTAGCATATCTTTCCTGGGCTGAATATTTGGATTTTATTGAAAACCACCTTCTCCTCATGTTTTAATACAGTTCTACTTGCTTACAATTTATTATGCCTCTATGGACTCAACAAATATATTTGTAACAGTGTACCATTACACAGGATGGTTGGCACCTCAGAGAAAAGTGAATTTGTGCCCTATGACAATGATTATGAACTTGGCTAAGTCATTGCCAATGAGATATCATTCCTCAAAAAATTCATTATTTTACTTGGCATTAGCCTGTCAGATATCTGCTGACTACATTTCCCTTCTGTATGCTTTTCTTTCGCTCTCTCCCATGTTGGATTAGCATTTGCTCTTTTTCTCCTAGCTTGAGCTGGTCCATTTTTTCTACACATTCTCTCTCAGGAAATAATGCTGTTGCAAATGCTGGATGCCTTCTAAAAGTACACACACACACACACACACACACACACACACACATCCTCTCCTTCCAGCCCTGCTCAATGTGAGCCAGGCAGTCACATTGGGATGCATAACCTCAAGAGGTCTAGGAGTCAGATGGCAAAAACTATCATTTGAAAAACAAATCCATGCAGGACTGTTTTGGGCCCATCAGCAAAAGAGCTCCTCACGCTGCAGACCAGAGTTAGCAGGTGAATTGTTCTCTTGTGCAAAATTTGAGCTGACTCCACTCTCTTAGCAAGAGTCCCATGGAAGAAGCCTGAAAACGGACATAAAGGAAAAGGCTTCAAATGCTTTTATTTTGCAAACACAAACTACCTTTTCTACAGCCTCCCACATTCTACCTGAGGGAGCTTGAGGTCCGAGTAAATATATTCTATCCTCAGTGATTTACTCACCAATCTAGAGTTATGCATTCACTTTTCACCTCTGTCCCAATCATCCACTTATCCTCCCTCCCTATTTGAATCCATCCTCAAAAGCCCAAATGTTCCATGAAGCCTTCCCTGACTGGCATCCTCCCTTTTCCAAGTCTTCCAGCACTTCCTACCTCCACCAGTAATTCTGACGTTGTTATTTCCTGCCATCGTATGTGTGGTTTCTGAGTCTATGTCCTATAATATAATCTCCCTGAAAGAAGAAAACCTATCTAGTATTTTTTCAGGTTTTACACCAATGCCTTACCTAGGATAAAAATGTACAAAATATTAGTTGATGGGTTTTTATTCTTCTCCACAGTCCAAATTAATCTCTCTTGCCCCAAGACTATGTCAAGAATATATTTTGTTACAATGTGTCTTTATCACAGTGAGTATGTGTGTAAGTGTATGTGTTATTTCTACCAGACAAAGTTTTGATTTCAAAGAGTACAAGGACCAGCAAGCATGGATTGCATGAGTATGTAGCACCCAGTTATGCTGCTCGGTTTATACGACCCCTTTAGACCAAGTATCTTAGAATAAAAGCATCCTGGTAAGGAATTTACTGAAGCAAGGGACAAGACAATAGGTGAGGGAGTGGACAAGACTTCAGGTGAAAAACCGCAGAGACAGTTTTGGAGAAAGTGAAAAATTGAGACAAGAAATCGTAATAAAAAGCCCCTAAAGCAGAATAGGGAGAATCCAGGCTGCTGATCTCGCCCAGTATCTCACCGGTTCCTTAGCCAAGACCACTCAATGACAAGAACATATTATAGATCCTTCAAGGTCTTCGTATTTGAGAATTACACATCTTCTTCATTCCTTAGTGTGAATTCTAGTTTATCAAATACTCAGAGAGGAAGCAAACACAGCCACATTGTGTTCTCATTGCCTCCTACCTCCTAAGTGACAAAACGCCTTCCCTGACTATGCTGTGGTCCCGTACAGGATGCTGGACACCTAAAGGAAACCAGTGGAGTTTACCTGGAGCATAACCTCCCCAGCCTTGGAGAAGCTAAGATCTCCTAAGTGATAGGATGGCCTATTAGTGAATTACATACAAACAGTGTAAAGTACCACACTTTCCAAGTCCATTCTGCTTGGCTCCAGTACAGGAGAGGAAACAGGAAAGAAGGCAAAATTAAATAAAAAGCCAATCAGTCAAAAACAGAAACAATCATCCAAGTATAACCATCGAGAGAGTGTGTCAAAGGGCTCTGGCTGGGAAATTCCTGCAGAATAACATGCCACCTTTAATATCTTACTCCTTTAAATCTGGAAAAGGTAGAGAGTGAGACGATAGCTCCTAATCTTTTCTATTACTGCTAAACTCATTTTAGTCAGCAAAATTAAGCAACTTTTATTTTCTTGGCAAGTGAATAAAGGGAGAACTTTAAAGCAGTTGAAGCTTTAAGCTTTCATTGAAAGTTACAGGTAACTGCCAAAGGAAAATCTTATCTGTTGAAAAAGCAAGTTCAGCACTTAGCTGCAGAGCTAGGAAAGTCTGAAGATAAGAAGATGTGGTATCATTTAATTAACAGCCACCCAATGATGGCTCAGGAGAGATTAATGTGCTTCTTAAGAAGTTAAGAACAACCTTGGTCTCTGCCACAAAATGTATTTTAACCTATGTTGTGCCTTCACCTTCTTCCTCCCTCCTTCTTATGCTTTAGACATTTTCATATTCTCTTTTCATCCCTTTTCCCCTGTCTCCTTTTTTTCCTTAATAAAACCAGTCTTTAACTTTTTTAAAAGTGTCTATTTTCAGTCGCTCAAATATTTCTCACAATGTATAAACTTCTTGATTCTTCTTGTGAAAATAAGCAGCTGTCACTAATGACTGGTAAGAGCAAAAAAGAAATCAATTTACTCAAATTTATATTTTTAATGAAAGAAAAGAATGTTCTAAAATCCAAAGGGATGACAGACATATAAAATTTTTTACTATAATGACTAAACCAAAAATGAAACTTTCAACTAAAATATATAAGAAACTGCCATCTCAAAGAAAAACCAGATTTATGTAGAAATACATAATGAAGAAAATTGAATAAAAGTCTCACAAGTTTATGAAAATAAAATATAGCAATATAATATCATAATATGCTAATTAGACAGGACATCCTTCTGGATGAAACCAGGGCTGCAAGGGAAGCCCAGGTCCCGGGTGCCAGAGGGAAGCCGGTGCCGGCAGCGGGGGGAAGGAAGGCCTACTCTTGCACGAATTTCATGCATCGGGCCTCTAGTATAATATAATTAATATAATTAATATAATTAATATAATATAATATAATATAATATAAAGTCAGGAAAAAACATAGCATGTCACTTTGGTATTTGTCTCTCTTCCTTCTTCTCCATTTGGCTGCTTCTCTCCTTCCTCCCTGGAGGATTTCTAACCTTGTTGAAGATGCTTCCCAGGAGTAAAAAGCACCCAATAACATTTATATGTGCATGTACCAGAGATTCTACTGAAATAGATGTTTTCTTAAAAGAATAATAAAACCTAAAATAGAGCCATAAATATTTTATTATTTGAGTGACAACAAAAATGGATGTGTGTATAAATCTGAGATTCCTCTCCTGAGACATGATTCAATACACTGTATTGAAAAGGTATTACAGTCAGGCTCAAGAAAGAGTGAATTATGGGGACCAAAAGAGAACCTCTATCCAGTAACCTACTTTTGTGGATGTGAATCAACATGATACTAATAACTATATAAAACAAAACCACAGCCTAAATAACTCTTAAGTACACAGAGACCACATTATAGGAGGTATAATAAAATTTAATTTAGCCACTAGAGTATTCCCCTGAGCCAAACATAATTTTTAAAACACACGAATCTTCTTCTTTACGCAGCTAAGTACTGGGTTTAGTAAAATTGGTTAAATATATTCCCGTATTTATCCCTTCTCAAACCACTGGGCAATCTTACAGCTTCCAAATTGAAATAGAATAAAGTTTGATGTCTAGCAGGTAACAGACATTTTGACTTAACTAACATTTTATTTTTATACTAGTGGCCCAGTGCACGAAATTCGTGCATGGGGGGGGGGGGTGTCCTTCAGCCCGGCCTGCACCCTCTCCAATCTGGGACCCCTTTGGGGATGTCCGACTGCCGGTCAGGCCTAAACCGGCAGTTGGACATCCCTCTCACAATCTGGGACCGCTGGCTCCTAACAGCTCACCTGCCTGGCTGCCTGATCACCCCAACCACTCTGCCGCTGGCCTGCTCACCCCCAACTGCCCCCCACCTGCCAGCCTGATCACCCCCAACTGCCCTCCCCTCCTGGCCTGATCGCCCCTAACTGCCTCTGCCTCGGCCCCGCCACCATGGCTTTGTCTGGAAGGACGTCCGGAAGGTCTCCCGGTCTAATTAGCATATTACCCTTTATTAATATAGATTTATATACTATATTAATATGTTTATAAGTACCATATTTTATAGCTTTACTATTTCTATTAATCAAAGTAAGAAATGGTTGTTACAAAAATATTAAAATAAAGATCATCAGTAATACCACTAAGCCTACTATTATCACTATTAACATGCTAGAGTAGGAGTATAATCTTCCAGATATTTTTCTCTTTATATATACATGTGCCTTTGTACTTATATATCTTTTTTTACAAAAAGAGAATCATAATAGATAGACTATGTGTAATTCGTTTATTTCTCTAAGAATATGTAATGGATATTTTCCACATCAATAATATAGATATATATAATAATTTCAATGTATTATATTGTGTATTTGTACATAATTATAAAAACCAATCCCTTAGTGATAGACATTTGAAATTCTTTACAAATTTTGCTATTATAATCAATGCTTCAATAAACATCCTTATACATATCTCTGTGTACTATATATCTTCACTTTCAAATTAAACATGAAATTTGTGTCTCACAAATATTTCAGGCAGCAACATTTCAGAAGTCCCCTTCACTGATGTCCAAGTTTTTTCATGACAACTCTATACATGGATAAATTCTTGGTAACACACAGATAAACGCGCGCACGCACACACGCGCACACACACTCACACACAAGATTCAGAAAAATCAGGGAGACATCTTTAAAAATGAAGGGAAGATGGGTGACAACCCAAAATATAAATAGTAACTATTAAAGGTATTATATTAAGTATGATAGAAATTTAGCCCTGGAGATACTAGGCATTGCATAAACATGGCTATGGCATAATAATGGCCTTCCAAAAGGGTAATTTATTATGACTCTTTAAACCTAAGTGTATGTTGATGTATGAGGAATGATGTATGCTAAATGAGGAAATGTATCTGCAAAAGCTATTCTGATTTAAAGATTTCAGATTAATACTCCAAAACCAAACTCTGCACTATCCAGAATTTAAGTCTGAAATATTTGCTATCTTTTGGTCCTTCACAGAAAAATTTTGGTCTGTACTATTCTAGACCGTGATAGAGATTTTCTATTTAATCCAAGTGTAACCGGAAGGTGTTAAAGGTCTCACATGGAGGGAAGAACTGAGGTACATGTTTTGAGTATCGCTCTCCTTCTGTGCAGGGACTGGATGCAAGAAGTGGAAGGGGGAACACAGTTTGAGGCTAGACCAGTAATCAAGGTGAGAGACTTAAGTGGCTCAAAAGAGAGAGCTTCTAGGGTAGAAGGACTTGGAATAGGAGCAAAGAATAAGAAAACACTGCAAGTTGTACTCTATCATCTAAATATGATCTGAATTGGAGGTCTCTATCGTTTCAAAGCCCAAGCTGAAGATGAAGGGGAACATGATCCATAGATGATTCAATGACAGGTGATCTACCCCAAACATTCATTGATGCTAGTTTCCTCTATGACTTCCTTGATAGAAGGCCAAATTCTGCTCAAATAGTTTCAGAAGTGAGAAATCCATTTGTGACATAAAGCAATAAATATGGTGTGTGCCTTGTTTGGACAATTCTAAAAAGGGGATCACATTAGCTGGTGTTAAAAGATAAGGGATCCACCACCAGAGAACATACAGGAGAATAATGGATATCAATTCTTAGAGCATCATAAACGTGTCAGATCTTCTTTCTTCTGCTATCGTGAGTCATTAGGTACTGCTACCATTGGATCAAAGTCAAAGAAGGAGAAGGAATGTGGGGACAAAGAAGAAATAAAGGCAGGAGTGTGCAGAATATAGCCCGGAAAAGATTGAGGAAATAATAACCTGAGCCTAAGATTCAGCTAAGATGAGAGATGAGTAGCAGAAAATTTTGAGCAGAAACAGAGAGCTAACTAAACATAGGGAAGAAGAGGAGAAAACTAATAGTCGAGTCGATGGAGATGAACATAAAAAAAGGAAGTCATAAGTGTGAGCTTCCAGGCACCAAAATGGCACCTTCCTTACCAGTGATAATGTCATAAGCAATGTTTATGTTTTAATTCTTATTTCCATAATGTCTTTCAGGCAGGCTCAACACTGAAAAAAATCCAGTCATCAGTATACATACATAACTGATCTTAAATATTAGGCGACAGGGAAAAGAATTTTTTTCTATGGGTTGTAAGAGCCTGATAGCTCCTCTCACTGCTATCTATCCCCCAATCTTCCTCATATTCACTACAGTTCAAGAAATTGACTTTACCAGGGATATTATCTTACACAACTGGTATCACCCCAAGGCCAATCACAGTGCCTTCCCATTATAGCAATTCATTTAATGGATGATAATTCATTGAGATATAGTGTCCACCCAGGATTTGAGATAGTTACCTCAAACCTCTATCCAATGTCCTCCTTTCACTACTGTTGAAGCCAATTTTTTAGGCACACATATCTCAAGTTATAATAAAAAGTAACATTTGATTAAACATACAAATATTCATTTTATATCTTATTATAGAGAACACATGTAATTTATAAAGCAAGGTCAAACTGCGTCCTTATTACAATCTTTCACTGGGATTGCTATCAAATTTGCTGATGATGAATTGAAAGTCAGTAACTGTTAGGATGAGTACATTTCTGTTATTACGTGTGGCGATAGATACAATATTTTTTAAAAAGTGTGAATTGAAAGATGAGTTTCAATAGTTTGAGATGGTTCCATGAATAAGATAGGAAAATGTTTCGTGATATTTAGTATTAGAATATAAATTGATATTCTTTCACTTCCTCTCTTTTGAAAGATGTTCCATTAATATAGATGATGATATTATAAAACACTTTTAAGAAGAGATAACAATAAAGAAAAGAAATGATTAATTATGTGAGATCTTCAAGGCTTATTCTTGATTGCTTTCATTGTAACCAAAGTAGAAAATCCCTTTAACATGGTAGTTCTGATTATTCAAAATTATCAGATTTATCCTTAAATACTGAAAGCAATGGTAGGGAGAAACAAAGTCCAAATTAATAAAAAGAAGAAAAGAAAAACTTTTCTCGGTAGTGAGATGATAGCTAATCAGGCCATTCACTTTTTTTTTTTCAGTGCTATGACCCCCAACTCGCAACCAACTCTCTGAGTTGATAAACAATGGAGGAAATTAAGAAATAAACGTAGCCTCCTTTTCATGTGTCTTAGGTTTGTTATTTTGCCTTTTAACTGCTCTCCAAGCAGAATTAGCATGAGTCAGTAAACATATTCATTAGACAGCAGTGGATACTGCTCACAATGACACAGAATGTTCACATACCAATGCAAACATTTTACTCCAAGCACATAGCAATAACAGACAGAATAGCTTACAAAGAAAAACAAAAAAGCTATCAAGTTCAAATACAAGTTAAAGGTCTTGGTGACTGAATCTGTGAAAACTCCAATATGACCACTGGGTAGAAAATTCGAGGCGCCAATATTATCAGATGTCACTAGATAGAGAGCTCCAAAGGCTGGTCAAGGCAACATCAAATAGTAATTACAAAACTGATAAAGCATGTTAGAGTAAATTGAAATATTAACTATAGAAAATAACTAATATTTGTGAGTTTGAAATGTCTGGATGCTGATCTCTAGGCAATGGAAACCTGCTAAGAATTATGGTGAGGGGAAATGCCATAACAGAAGAACTTCGAGAAAACTCCATTTGGAAACAACATGTAAGTTAAAAAAATCTGTATAAATATCTGCCATCATTTTTGGATTTGCATTTACCCCAACCAGCATAAATTTCATTTGCTCATCCATTATCATACTAGTACAGACTTACTCTTTCATATCAGATACCTCTGGGAATGTGATCCAGAAAAAGTAACAGTGAAGAAACAAGAAGTCAAAATTCCCTCTTCCTAGGACTAGAAAAAAGTGCTGGGTGTTGAGCTCTGTCATCTACCTCTTCTGGCACATGTCATGGCTATAAGAAACTGAGTCAACTTTATGAATGGACAGAATTGGCTTATGTCTTCTTCTTTCATTTCAGGGTTCCCAACAGGCTCTTGGCTTCCCAAGCATTTCTCCACCAGTTAGGTTGCTGCCTAAAATAGCATTGCACCATAGAGGTAACCCAGCCATCTCCCCCATTTGTCATAAACTTACCGATAATCAACTTTGTGGCCAGTGACCTCTGGAAAATTTTAAGGGATACTAGCTAATAAAAATTCTCAATCTCCACTTAAAAACTATAACAGTGTCCTTTAACCTAATTCAATGGCTCAAGAAGTAATAGAGTAACATTTCTCTGCTGAATCAATACTGCATTAAAGAAAGGTGCTATCATTGAAAAGTTATGAATACAAAGCAGCTCAATGATGAATTAGTGTCATTGCTTGCTGTCTCTTTCAGTTTGCTTGCATTTCTGAATACAAGCTGAAAAGAACCCTTCTCAGGTTCAGATGTGTCAGTGAGACCCGATTGGTATTCCATTCCACCCAGTGTAAATATGTTTTACATCTTCCATTCAAAGCACTGCAGATTACAAAGAAGCAACCTAAATATCGGAACGACCATTGACGTCTACTTAGTATTTGTTAGTACAATCTTGAAGAGTTCATGTTTTAAAAATCATTTAGTAACTTGCTTATCAAAGAAGGCAAATTATTCCTGCCAAGACAGTCTTTGCTTTGTGATCCTGGAAGTCACAAAGGACTTTTTTCAAGGTTACTTAGTACAAACTCAGATAGAGGTTACAAAAATTAAGCTTTTAAAGGGTCCATATTATTGATACAGAGCTCTTACAAATCAATAAAGAAGAGACGAACCCTAAATAGCAGCTATAATACCCTGTGGTAATGCAGATTTTTTTTAAAAAGGCAATCTTATCCATTGTTGTTGAATGGTAGCAAGATCTTTCTGAAAAATAATTTGGTAACTTTAAACCAAGATCCTTAAAAATGCCTTACCCTATGATAAAACAATTTCATATCTGGGCGTTTACCCAAACAAGGATGAAAAAATTTCAGGCATAGGTAAAAAGGCTAATGTGTAATATCCAACAGCATTCATTAGATCATCATTAGACCCCTGGAAAATTAGGCATTACATTAGAAACCAACAGTAAGAGATTGTCCTGAGCAGGTATTATATATAGCCCACTATCCAGCACAATATTGGACATGTAGGAAAAAAAACATTAATTAACTGGTTAAATATAAAAATGAATGTTCCTTTTGCAAACTAGTGCTGCTCAAAATGAGGTCCACAGATTGGCAGCACCAGCAGCACTTGGGAGGTTGTTAGAAATATGCCCATTTGGGAGCCCCAGCCGAGACCCACTACATCACAACCTTTGGGGTGGGGCCAAAGAAACTATTTTAATAAGATCTCCACATGATTCTGATGTAGACAACACTTGTGAAGCATTAGGCTAGAGTACCATGCAACCTTTAAAAATGAAAATGTCCCATCTTCATTATACTTTTAACAATTTTTTCTACTTCAATCTCTACCGGCAGAGTAAGCTATGTAAAATTCTACCAATAGCCAGAGACTACTTCCCCTCTAAGCCCAGGTTCCTCTGGAAACCAAACACGGATTGGAGATGAAAAATTGGAAAGATTTCATTAAACTTCCCTTGTCAAATTTTATTAGGATCCCTGCCGGGGATTGTGACCCCAAGTCTCCACATCTGGTCAACAGAACTTTGTTAAAACTCTGGCTGTACTACTTACTAATTTGGCGCCTGAATGAATTATTTAACTTTTTTGAGTTTCAATTTCTTCAGCTATAGAATTGGGCTAAATATACCTATGTGCCAATGTTTTAGAGTGGGGTTTAAATATTACAAACTCTATAAAGCTCCTTAAATAACACATTAAATTCTCAACAAGTATTAATTCCCTTTCCTTAGATCACTGCTGGTTTCTTTACAATACTATGCAGTGGTTCTCAACCTTCTGGCCCTTTAAATACAGTTCCTCATGTTGTGACCCAAACATAAAATTATTTTCGTTGCTACTTCATAACTGTAATGTTGCTACTGTTATGAATCGTAATATAAATATCTGATATGCAGGATGGTCTTAGGCGACCCCTGTGAAAGGGTTGTTCGACTGCCAAAGGGGTCGCGACCCACAGGTTGAGAACCGCTGCTATAGGGTGTCCCCAAAAATGTATACACACTATAACAGCTGATAGCTCAATGTTGAAAGTGAAATGTATTTCCATAATTATTCAAAGTGTGTGTAGACACTTTCTGGGACACCTATATATCTATGCTTAGTAGGCAGGAAGTTATGTAAAGGCATGTCTTACCATTTTTGGTGTTTGTCACAGTGTTTGACAAAGGCTAGGCTGTTTATGAATACTCGATGATTAATTGATTGACAAGTGTGAGGCAGGGTTAAAGAATTTGATCCTTTGAACCACACTGCATTAAACCATGTAAAAGAGAAGATGAATGCATAAGCCAGTTACCATTTTAAGAAAAATATCTGTGAATACAGTAAAATTCACACCCCTTACCATGCACTGCTATCCTCCACTATCTGTGATTTCCTTCTTCTAAACAAGATCAGATCTCTTCAAACATCTGGCAGGCTGCCATTAAAGCAGAAAAACCCTGGATGGTATTTACCAAGCCGTAAGAGATAACACATAACTTCCAGATGTCCTTTGTATTGGCAAATGGAAGTGTTGAAAACACTCGAAAGAGAAAAACTAAAGAAATTTAGTTTTTTAATTTTTTTCTCCTAATTGGCAACACAATTGAAAAGATGACATTATGAGACCAATTTCAACATGAAACAAAAAAGTCTATCAAAATGTGGCACCAACTTTTTTTTGGTGGGGTGGGTCATGTAATACTTTAAATAATAAAGAATTTAAATTTTAAAAAAATGTGGCACCGAATCCTTCTTTGGGAGCCCATTACAAGCCAGGAGATTTTTGTGGAAAGAGACTCTATCCTTCAAAATAATGAATGCTCCACATTGTAACCTAACTCCTATGAGAAGAAACATGTGCACACACTATCAGAGACTGTGATGCGAACTGAGAGCAGATGGACAAAGCTGTTAAGTACTCACTATGTCCCTACCACTGCAGTAGTGCTTGGGGGTTAAAAAAAAAAAGTAAGACATGGTCCTTGCATGAAGGAGCTTATAGACTGATAGGGGGCACATAAACATGTGAACGAAATGAAGAATTGCAGGCACCTTTGTAGAGGCTGGATTAGGATACAGCAGATGCACAGAAAAAAGAGTCAAGTCTACTAGTAGAGGGGGAAGGGGGATGCTTAAATGGCTTTTCTTGAGATGAATCTTTAAAGATGAGTGGGTCCTCAGGAACCTTGCAGTTCAAAGTGTGTGTGGTCCGTGGACCCGCAGCATCACATAAGAGCTTGCTGGAAATGCAAAACACTCAGGCCTTGGTCCAGATCTACTGAGTCAGAATTCATTCCTGCATTTTCACAAAATCCCCAGAAGATTCATGGGCACATATACCTTTGAGAAATGCTAGTCTAGTGCAGTTTCTGAGGAGTGTTACAAAAAGAAAATTGGTTGCAGTAGGATGGTTGAATGAAATGAGATAGCAAGGTAGTGTGGGCCAAGTTAAAAACTGGGTTCATGATATATATTCAGCCCACATATGTACTACATTAGGAATGTACAGTGTTTCAAACATTGAGATTTTCAAACAGGAATCCAGATTTCCAGCTTTTTTTAGAAAAAAAAAGACAACCAAATTGAACCCCCATTCCCATATGAAAATGGAGGATAAAATGTCCATTTCAGACAAATGTGAGCCCACAATTACCTTCAATTCAGCCTTCTTCACTCATTGTGTTTAATACCTCTTGTCTCCAATAGACATTTGAGACTGTGACCCCTGGAACCACCTCTGTTTTATAGAAACTGAGCAAGGACTGACTGAAGAGTAATAGGGCAGCAAGGAAAGTAGAATAAAGAGTTGATAAAGGAATTCTTTATTTGAATATGTTTTAGACTGTGAACAAAATGGCAATAGAAGAAGACAGGGTGGGTATGTGGGAGAGAGGAATAAGGAGTATGATTCTAGAAGAGAAAAGAAACATAGAGATCCTCTTAAGAGCACAGGCAGCTTGGCCCACCCCCTCTGAGGTGGGTGGAAGCAGATGAGGGGTTGCAGATATGATTTTCCAGGTGCCCACGCAGAGGACTAAAGAGTTGCTGCCTGAGAGCTCCAAACTACCTATGCAGTGGCAAGATGATCTACTGAATGTGAGGCAGCAGTATTGGGAAATTCAGAAGAGTGGTGAGCATTTAGGTTAGCAACCCACTGTAGTAACAGGAGCAGGAAATCACTGAAGCTAGAAGGTGAGTTTTCAAGTAATCTTGGAAGCCCTGCTGAAGTCAGGGACAGAGCAGATGAACAGCAAGCTCTGTGACAGCGTGATGTGCTGGGGTTCTGCTCTCCAGCAACAATGAGCATCACAGGAATGAGCATGTGGATGTATGGTGGGCCTACATTTGCAGGGTGAATATAGAAGGAGGTTAAGTAGGTATGGTGCTGAGAAAGTTGATGAGAGTGGCTGAGCTGACCTATCATGAGGCCCGAGTACACTGGCAATGAAAGAAAATTCAGGAAGTGATAATACACTTGCGAAGGAAGAGGAATTAAGGGAGCTAGAGGTTCCAATACAGAAACTCAAGAATAAGGGATTTAAAGAGTCGAGCAGTGGTCAGAACTTGAACTCAGGGCATCTGACTCCAAAATCTATACTCTTTCTACTATAACTCTTCATCTCTATGAGTTACACAGAAATACAAAGAGAAGCCTCCACTTTTCTGACATGGTGCAAGGGGACGGGGGTCTGTTTGCCCTACAGTCCCTAGTTGGAATCACTAGGAAGTCATCTGCATGTGGTTAAAGAAACAGGGTGCTTTCACTTATGTTACCTCCTCTGTTCCTTTTGATTTCCCATTTCCTCATGTCAACTGTTTTTTATATTCTATTAAAATCTTCAAAGTAAAGCAAGAGCAGGGATATTTATATATCATCATCTCTAAACCTGCCAGTTCAAAGGAGGATAAACAACTGTTATACAAGTTCCGTGTGTTGTTAAAGAGGCAGAACTGTCAACACTGATATTTCTGGCTTCAAATTACCACCTTTGTAATTATAAAAATCTCTATTGTGCATCCTGCAGATTCATTGAATATCATGATAACAATAATAACCATTATTTTTATTCTCACTATTCACACTGAAACATTTGAAACTTCAGAAGGTAAATATAAAAAAAATACTACCTTGATAGTGGGCCCACTGAAATAAAAGAATACATGATTTTAAAAATACACTTAACTCTATATCAGTGATTATTATTGTCATTAAAATACTACTTGAATTTACATGGTTCTTTCTTTTTTTGTCCAAAAGACTTTCTCATGCTTCATTTTATTTCATTGGGTTCATGTAAGTGATTATCAAATGTCATTGCTATATGTGTACTCAACTCAATCATCAACAATTAAAAATATAGTAAGTGCATACTTGGAAGAAGTAAAAACAGTAATAGAGAAAATTCTCAGTCTGAGAGTTTAGAAATTTTAAATGGCTATAAATAAGATAATAGATGAGCAGGTCTCAGTAGGTTTATGTTTGTGGGTACATAAAATAGAGTTTATTTATCAATTATTGTATTATTTATTTGTATTACAACTACAAACCTACTTTTGCCCACCCCTGTATAAGCAAGAGATATTAAGTCATCAGGATGAAAAGGGGGTCCAGGCCCACCCAGTTATTTAATCAGCCACCAGTTTTTTATCCATAATTAGTGAGAACTTTCTCCCTTGGGTAGTCTGCTCCAAGAAAGAACTTTGACACATTCATAGGCCTTTGGACCAAAAGTAGACTGAATGGATGACTGAACTGGTCTACATTTAGTATTCTTAGTTTTCTGCTTTAAAAAAAATTCAGTTTATTAGAATGGATTCAGTTCTTCTCAGCTAATTCCTTTACTGTTTTACTACGCACTAAATTTTAAAGAGAATGTCTTCAAGTGTTCATTAAAAATAATTATCTGGACAATATTTATATTATTCTCTTTTTTTGTATTTTCAGAATTGAACCAAATGACTCTTATAAACATCCCTGGTCCCTTTTCTTTGTGTCCACCAAATAAATAGATTCCTTTATAATATCAACTGATAAGCAACCTGATTTTTAAAAATTTTTATTATTTATTGAACTTATTGGGGTGACATTGGTTAATAAAATCATATAGGTTTCAGGTATACAATTCTACAATACATCATCTATATATTGTGTTATGTGTTTACCACCCAAGTCAAGTCTCCTTCCATCACCATTGCAACCTAATTTTGATTGGTTTGGATGAGCTATCTCCTGCCCAAGTCTCTATGGTAGGTATTATAAATTTAAAATGGGTGTAAAGTGCAATTGCTGCATCAGAGAACATGCAATGTGGCATTCGAAATTAAATATTTCTATAAATAAGACAATAGATGGTGAGGGCTTCTGCCCATCCCTCCAGCTCTGCTTTTTACCACATTATTCTGCCTATGCTCCATGAACTCAGAAGTACTCATAATTAACCCAGAAGTTTGTGCTACTACAACTCTCCATGACTTTGCTCATACTATAGACTTTGTCAGGAATAACCTCATTTTCCACAGAAACCTCTACCCTACCAACTTGTAACCCTTGTAATTCAGGCATTGTCTCACCTATGAAGCCACTTTTGATCTATAATGAAAGAAACTACTATTCTGTCTTCTCTTCCTCTATTATATTCTATACTGGCTTCTGTAAACTAGCACCTTCAGAATCCAAAGCAAGCAAACTCTTTGTCCACCACTACAGGCAATTGGTGGGAAATTATCAGGAATCATCTGAGAATGTTTATGAAATAAATATTCCAAAATTATTCCTCAGGGGTACAAAGGAGGGAAGCATTTATTCATCTATTTGTCCTCCATTGTTCATGGGTAGCCAAGTGGGCATTAACTCAGTCACATTCCATGTTGCAAATATGTGAATGCTGAGCACATGTTCTCCTCATCAATATTAAAAGATCTTCAGGGAAGGAAGCAAGACTAGCATAGGTACAAAGGAAAACACTATCAGCTTGCTCCTACATGAAACCTGTCAAAATCTACTCGGACCTGGTCGACACAGCAGTGCCTGCAGTCAAAATGAGGCGGAGAATGTGGCACACAAAATCACAGTCACGATTATGGATCATTTACCAAATGATCCCCCAGATTGTCTCGCATTTCACCACAATAGCTCTGATGTAGCTCATGACAGAAAGTCTATCATCTAAGAGAAGGAAACGCTCATATCCAGCACTGTATTTTCTACACCCACTAATTTTTTCTGTTTAAAATGTGCTATGTTTTGACTCTGTCTAATTTCTTTCAGGCCCCAACCTTTTAACATTCATTATGTATTTTCCAAGTACTATTTGATAGGGATACATGTTCCTATCTCCTTTATAAACACAACCGATGAACCCACTTTTATTATCTTTTCTATAGATCTTGTACAATAACAGAGCTTAAGGGCTAGTACAGCCAAGCCTAGAGTACATTTCAAGCCCCAAGAAGAAAATGTCCATCCTGCTTTCTAGCGTCATACTCTTCCTCTGTCTTGATCTATTTCCCTTCCAACTCCCTCCTTTCCAGCCCCACAAAGAAGTATATCTTCATAAAATGTACCCCTTAATCCAATTCCTAAAAAAGTAGGTTTGAGCAAAAAATGATAGTTTCCCAATAAGTAATATAATGCCTTCGAGTTAGTTTTTAAGCACAAAAGTTATAATTGTATACGAGCCATGCACAATGAGGATTTGTAGACTTGTTTTCTCAGTTCATTGACTCATTCTAAATACAAGAAATTCTTAAATTGTGCCTGGATTAAAGATGAAAGGAGATCCATGAAGGGACAAAATATGGACCAAAATGTTCACATCTGGCTTCATCCCCCATAATAATGTCTATTCCTGGTGAGAAGCTATAAGCAGTTCAAAACTAGGCTAGGAAGATTTCTTGGATAAAATCCTCATTCTTTTCTGGAAAATGACATTACCAGATGCCTTTCTTCTGCTCCCATATTCCCTAAATAGATCAAAGCATCAATATAAATAAAAAGGAAAGGGGTAAGGAGGAAGGAAATGTCTCTAAACCCTGCTGGGAAACAGGCCCATCAATGATCTTGATGAAGTAAACCAGCAATTTCTCTTAATAAACTGACACCCAGCCCTTCTAGAAACCATTTAGAAGCAAGGCCCATTTTTCTTCAAAGGCTAAGAATTCTTACATCTGCATATAAACATTTTTTAAGAAATTCCCAGTAGGTCCACGAGAAAGTATTTTTATTTCTCACCCTTCAAGACAGAATATTCTCAGTCACTAGATAACATCTGGTACGGTGTAAGTCCCAACATACTACCCCTCTCTTTCACAATCAGGAAGTGCTAGGAGACCAATGGATGAAGTTTCTGTTTCAATAAATGGGGAAACAGCACCCCCAAAAAATGCATGGACAAGAAAGTTTTTCAAAGCCTGTTGTTGTTTTTTTAAAGAAACTACTTTACTAATATTGCTAAGAGCAATTGAAGTCAGCAAAGATGAGAAATTCTAACTTCCTGCAACCTACAAGAAAATAAATCTGGTTGATTGAATACTTAACATTGAGTGCTTGAATTCCTGACTTTAATGATGAAAGGAACAAAGGAAGGAAAGAAAAGAAGGAAGAGGGGAGGGGGAAAAAAGGAGGGAGATTTTTGTTATCATCTACTATGAGCCTGGTGACATATAAAATATTTTCATATTCATTATCTCATTTTAATCCACCTAATTGTTGTATGGTGGGCTGAGCACCTATCAAAGGAAGGCTATAAAATTGTGGAGGAAGTTCATTTTTAGAGAAACATGACAGGAAATCTACATTAAAGACTAATGTGTGAGATAACCTTAAGCCATTCACAAAACCTCTTCAAGCCTTTGCACCCTCATCATTAAACTGAAGGAGTCGGCCTACATAATATTTAAGGTCCAATATTCTATGGCTTAATGATAAATTTCAACAGAAATCTATGATTTGAGCCACTTTTGCATCTTCCACCTAATTGGTATTATCAGCATACATTTCACTAGGTTAACTTCTTTTATTTATGCAATAGCAAGTGTTTCAACTAGAGAGATGGGAGCCCCTGACTCATTCAAGGGCTGGTTGGCAGAGGCCACTTCCTGAGAATGGGACATTCAAGACATTTTCCTTCTAACCAAACCCTGTATTCTTGTCTCACAGACACTCTTATGCACCAACCATGTTTTCCCAAGAGCTATTGTGATCACCTGTGGTTTCGTTTTGTTTGTTTTTTTAATCCTTACTGAGGACATTTTTTTCCATTGGTTTTTAGAGAGAGTGAAAGGGAGGGGGGGACAGGGAAAGGGTGTGTGTGTGTGTGTGTGTGTGTGTGTGAGAGAGAGAGAGAGAGAGAGAGAGAGAGAGACATCGATATGAGACACATCAATTAGTTGCCTCCTGTTTTTAAGCAAGTTTCAGGTACCATGGTGTTGAGCTCTAGAACAGTCTTAAACAGGGAACAAGGTTCATAGGAAGAACTATCCACTGCAACAATGGATGCAGATCCTTAACTCTCTCTCTCTCCCAGGAGGACAAGTCTACTGACCCCAGCCTTCTAAAGCAGAAGAAAATTTATTTGTGGTGCATGGAACAAGGAAGAACACAGATTCTATCCCTGAACATAAAAGAGGCTATGGCCCTAGCATCCTCCAAGGTGAAGGATGTGGGTGGTGGCAAAGGCAGTGATAATGAATGGATCCTCCTGGCTCGCAGACTGGCCATGCAGGTGCCCCACCTTATGACTCCTGTCATGAGGAGACACTAGAGCTGTATCTCAGGCAATTACTGAGACAGAAAATATGTAAAAGTCACCAGGCACATCTCTAGTGAATAACATCTAGGGTTCAGTCCTTTTCTCCTATGCTTAGGTTAAATAAAAATGATAGCAACAAAATTAATGAATTCTTGGCTGTGAAAAGAACAGTACTAATTGCTTTACATGCTTTGCCTTATTTGAATCTGGCAATAACCCTCTCAAGGAGGTACTATAATTATCTCCCTTGAAGTGTTTTTATCACCCTCATTTTATAGGTAAGAAAACTCAGTATAAAAGAGGTTAAAGCAATGGCACAAAGTTATATTGCTAATAAAGGCAATATAAATACTCACATCATCCTTTGACAAAATGAGTTGTCTCTGCAGACAGAGTCTGAAGTTTTACATGTTGGCAAAGCTTATTTTTAAAAAATATTTTAACAAATTAAAGTGAGATTTGTTGGACATCCAGCTTGAGGGTTAGAGGTCTCCAACCAGCCTGTTTCCCTTCCTCAGTTGCCCTAGATGGTGTTCATATTGCATGCTAGGACGCTGAATTCCTTTTATCTTAGATTTTTGTTTACTTCAGGTATAGTAAACAAAGCTGTAAATTCTTTATCTTTCCCATTAGGCTATAGACATGGGAAAACCTGAATAGAAATCCTGACTCCAAATGGGAGTTTAAAGTACTGGTGGGTAAGTCAAGGAGATGTAATGTGCAACATGGTGACAGCAGTTAGTAATACTGTATTTCATATTTGAAAGTTACTAAGAGAGTAAATCTTAAAAGTTCTCATCCCCAGAAAAAAATGGTAAGTGTATATAGTGATGAAAGGTAACTAGATTTATTATGATGATCATGTATACAAATATCAAATCGTTATGATGTACACCTAAAACTAATAAATGCTAGATGTCAATTATACCTTAATAATATATGTTAAGGCCAGTGTGGTTCAGTTGATTGAGCATCGTCCCATGCATCGAGAGATCACTGGTTCAATTTCCTGTCAGGGCACATGCCAGAGTTGTGAGGTCATTTCCAGGAGGGATTATGTAGGAGGCAGCCAATGAATGTTCCTCTCTCTCATTGATGTTTCTCTCTTCCTCTCCCTTCCTCTCTCTCTAAAAAATCAATTTAGAATGTACAATTTATATATGTAAAACAATGGGCCATTGCAGGCCAAGGCCTCATCAGATGAACCATTGATACATTTTCTAATGTTTGTTTGTTTGTTTATATCAGAGAGGAAGAAGAGGGAGAGAGAGATAGAAACATCAATGATGAGAATCATTGATCGCCTGCCTCCTGCACAGCCCCTACTGGAAGAAGAGCCCCATTTGCAAGCTCATTTCTGGTAATGTGTGCAGGTCCTCTTCTTTGAGAACCAGGCCCCATGTTACCTTCTCTCATGATGCCCACTGGGAAGATAACAGATATTTAAGTGGCTGAAAAAAGTTGCCATTGATAATATGACTTTTAAGTCTAACTCTGACAATGAATGTCATTTAAACAGACAAATAAAACTCTATTTGTGTGTGTGTGTGTGTGTGTGTGTGTGTGTGTGTGTGTGTGTGTATACTAGAGGCCTGATGCAGAAAGATTCGTGCAAGAATGGGCCTTCCTTTCCCTGGCTGCCAGCACCGCCTTCGCTCCAGCCCGGAGGTGCCTTTCCGCCTTCCCACACTGCTCAAAGGCCTGGAGGGGCTGGGGTGGTGCGGAATGCCCCCGGCTGCTCAGTGCCTGCATATGCAAATTAATCCGCCATCTTTGTTGGATTAATTTGCATACTCACTCCTAATTGGCTGGTGGGCATCGCAAAGGTACAGTCAATTTGCATATTTCTCTTTTATTAGTGTAGATTATACATAGAATAGATAAATATACAGTATATAGATAGATAAATACAGACATAGACCTGGACACAGACACTGATATTGATATAGACAAAGATATGTGTTGTCAGGGTTCAAATCCCAGTTAATAGTTTCCAGGTCAGATTACATATACTTCCTAAAGTTCTGAACCTGTAAAATGAAACTATGGTAACTATATGATTAAGAGGGGTTATAGTAGAGATACTTGGAGCTTTACTAAGTAAACTCCCTTGGACATCTGAAACCTGCCTCATAAGTTTAGTCTGCACTCTGTGTGACATCATACATCCCTTTCTATCTCTATGATATTGTGTAAGTCTACAATATTTTATAAACTTTTATGCTTAGGATATGGTTTGTGGTACCAGTATTTGCTCTGTAGGATCAATGTGATTTTAGCATTAGCTTCTTCTTTGATGCATTGATGCTAATGTTGGAGAAGACATTACTCTCTGGGTTTTATCCCTGGAGCCATAACAGAAGCACCTTGATCCAGAGAGGAATTGTTTAATGCGCTGATTGTCTAGGGCAAATGTGCTAATATCTCAAGGGCCTAAACATAAGATTCTGAATGAAACCCTAAAAATAATAACTAGATTATTTACCCCCTTTTTCTCTCTTACTAATGTTTCCCATTGTGTGTTTTCAGATGTGGGATAATATGATGATCTGAAAAAGCTGAATTAGGAGGGGTATCTAAAGAGACATTTTTTTCTACATAAATAGAATACTAATGCTACGTGGAAGGCTTTTGGGCCAGCTAATCACAACAACTGTTTCTCAACTCCAGTTAGTGACTTAATTAAGCCTCATTGTTAGATCATCCATTGTTGTTTTTCATGAGGCACAAATCAAAATTTATATGGAAAATCTATAAATTTTTAAATACTGGCAACCATCTAAAATTATTTTTTAATAAGGTGAGCACCACCCATTCCAACCTCTGATATCAATTATTGTAAATGAGCACTTCCCTGAATTGGGGGTGATGAATGCCTGTGTGCCTTGTGAGGGGGATAAAACTCTCATATGCTATGAGCATAACTGCCTCTTTCCGTGAAATTGCAGAAACCATGCCTATTGGAGGGTCCCAATTTTAAACAATGCCTATATTCCTAGTTCTACTGAGGATCAAGAGCGATCCCTCCACAAAATACTAACCAGTACTTGGTATATACAGTGCATTCTATGAACATTTGTTTAATTCCTCCTTTGAGCTATTATGATCACTTTCCAATACATCTTTGAGTCATTCATCACTGACTCCCATAACTACTTAAGTCTCTTTGTGGAAGAGAATTGTGGGTTCACCAGTAAACCATTTTATGATAGCATCTTTGAGATTAGACTTCGACATGTGACTAGAAAATTGCAAGGTGGCCTTTAAACACAATTAACACAAGAACTCAGTCTGCAACTGCATGACTTTTTGTCAGCAGCAGGGAGACGGCTGTCCTCAGAACACCTCCATTCCCTTTCCTGTATTTTAAAGGAACTTCCACCTAAAATGTCAGTCATGTGGATGACATCTTTTCCCAAGAATAGATACTAATTATATGTTCTGTCAGTACCAAAATACTTCACTGTGCTTGTACAGATACCTTAGCACCTGAGCAGAAGCATCTGCAATGTTCTGGGTGTCAGCAGCAAAATGATGAACCAGCACCAGGCACAACCTAAGGGTAGAGACAATACCCAAGGTTAGTACAAACAAGTGCTCAAGGTCTGAAATATTTGAATCCAGAATGAGGTTCTAATTATGAGGGGGGGGTTTGACTTCAATTTTTTTGCCAACACTGAAATGGTTCTGATTAATTTCTCATTTGTCTGTGTTAGATCAAATTCTCTGAAATTATAAAGTATGGTATGCCTGCCATAGTCCTGTATCATGTTGGCAAACCAAAACCTGCAATTTTCTTTCAACTCTCATCTCCACTGAGAGTTAAATGGGTTTGTCCTAGCAGAATTTTCAACAATATGTCACAAAGAAACCCTTTTTGAGACTGCCAGAGAGATAATAAAACCCAAGGCTAAACAGGATCAAAAGCTGCTTTCAGTGAGTAACTTTTTAAGCAAGTCCATAGATGGAGGGATTCGGTGGGTTTAGCTGAACATCCTGTCTTTAATTCCAGGTGAACTGGCTGTAAGAGGAGTGTGTGCAGTAGGCAGCTAACAGTTAAATGCCATCAGCTCTTTGTAAACATGCTGAACCCAACTTGTAACTATTTATTTCATGCTATTTTCCTTATAAGCAGCTGAAATGTGACCAACGGCAGGAATAAAAATGTATCTCCTATTAAATCAGCAGTTGATATATAAGCCAGGCTACAAGAAAGTTTATACAAGTGGTATATCTCAGGTTCATATGAGCATGGAACTCGCCATCTTTTGGTGGATGTAGGACAAAAGAGCACATGTAATATCCAAGTCCATTGATAATCCAATGAGACTCACCTAGCTGATAGTTTGACCTGTCGTTAGCAATTTGCCTTATCTGTTTTGAGTTTAGTAGGTGCTAGGAAACATTCCTCAATGCTGACTAATGCCCTACAATGAGATTTTTGCCCAATTTTTATACTGAAAGCATTCTCTAGGAAATCATAGGAGGCCTAGTGATCCCAAGATTGAAAAACCTTTTCTGATTTTGACGTTGCCTTTTGTCTCATATTTGACTCTGTTTCTCCTTTCTTCCTCCCTTGGGTTCCTTCTTCTCCGGGGTTTCTGGATTATGCTGGTTTTCTTTCTCTCTCTGTGACCATTTATTCTTTGTCTTCTGGTGATTCCTCCTGTGACAACTTACACATATTCTACCATCAGTTTTATAACAGTAACAACAGCTAATATTCATTGATTTCAATAAACTGCATTATATCCTTTAATGCTCACATTCATTGTATTAAGTAGGTGTTACTGCATTATGTCAGTGTTGTAACTAAGGCTTGAAGGTTAAATAACATGCCGAAGGCCAAACAGTAAGAGGCAGAAACAATGTTTTAACCCAAGTCCATCGAACCTATAAGCTCAATTTTTAACATTGGTCCTATAATGCCTATTTTTTTCTCTTTTTAAAGATCACAACTACTTTACCTACTACCTCTTATGAAATCCAAATCTCATTTTCTCCTACCAATAGCTTTCCAGGGTATCAAGCCTACTTTTTACATGACTGACACCTCCATTAGATGTCCTCTTATCCTTCAAATTGAATAACAAAATTGAGCTCATTTTCGCTCTTCAGTCCCCCTACATCCCAATTTCTGTTAATAGTATTCACCCAATCAGGCAATTTGGTAAAATATGCTTGGGAAGCTATTGTGTTCTTTTATCATAAACAAAGGGTCTCATCATAACTAGGTAATAAAGAAAATAATCAGAGTGGTGCTCTAGCCAGTGAGGTCACTGCTGTCTGTTCATTGAATTCAGGACTGCCATAGGAAGCATTGAACTAATTCCAACTCAAATTAACAGGGGACTTCAAGCTATGCCCAGGATGACAGAGGACAAATAAGTATATAAATTGAGAAGGTCTGCCTTCAACCTTTACAAATCAAGGAAGCTCTAGGCCATGGGTGGGCAACCCTTGGCACGCGTGCCAAACATGGCACTCCAGTAACTTTTGATGGCACGCGGAACCCTCTCTTATAATCTTCCATTTACAATTTTTTTCTTAATATTGACTTTTTTATTTTTCAGATAAATTCAGTGTAGGTGCATCTTAGATAAATAAATAATTTTACATAACAAGTTATCTTAAAGACCATAGACATGGATTGATGAGAGAGGGGAAGAACAATTTCTATGCCTCTGCCTTAACTCTTCCTGCCTTCCTAGATCTGACCAGTGTTTTGGTTTCATCCACATACGCTTGTGAATCTTTGTTCTCAGTGATGAATTTTGTTAAGTCTCATAATAGGAGTAGCCTGACGGATGAAAGTAGTAGCTCGTGCATATCTCTGAAGGTCACAAAATATAAACCTGATGTAAAATCTCTGTCATCAGTGATGCAGCAGCAAAAGTCCCACTGATAATATCAAACAGAGTCATAAAGTTTTCTATCGGACTATCAGTGTACATGTATACATTAAAAAATAAATGTTTTTTTCATCATCATATACTGTGTTTTTGTCGCTCGAATGAATTTTATTATTTCTTCAAGGTTCTTCACATACGTACACCTTAAGAGATATCAAGTAGGCGTAACATGTTCTCAAAAAATTAGGGTTGGCACGCAGAAGAATTTTGAGTCAGAGATTTTGCTGGTTTTGGCAAGCACTCACAAAAAGGTTGCCCACCCCTGCTCTAGGCAATACAAACCCAGACAAAAACAAAACCTACAGAGGTCAGCTAAGAGCCAGCCAAATTGGTTAAACAGCCATTCATCCCCTCCAATCTGGACAAAAATGACAAAGTCACCTAACCAAAAGTGTTATGAGCAAATCCTCTATGAGACCAGAAGCCATGGCTCCCTGGACAGAAGCTAGAGTTGGCTTAAATAACTTATCCCAAGAAACTAGAAACACTAATCAGAAAGGATATATGTACCCCTATGTTCATAGCAGCACAATTTACCATAGCTAAGATTTGGAAACAGCCTAAGTGCCCATCAGAAGATGAGTGGATTACAAAACTGTGGTACATCTACACAATGGAATACTACACTGCTGTAAAAAGGAAGGAACTCCTACCATTTGCAACAGCATGGATAAACCTGGAGAGCATTATGCTAAGCGAAATAAGTCATTTGGAGAAAGATAAATATCATATGATCTCACTCATTTGTGGAATATAATGAACAACATAGACGGATGAACAAAAACAGATCCAGAGACGCATTGATCAGACCGTCAAACCTCAAAGGAAAGGCAAGGGAGGGTGGGGGTAAGGGGATGAGATCAACCAAAGGACTTGTATGCATGCATATAAGCCTAACCAATGGACACAGACACCAGGGGGGTGAGGGCATGAGCGGGGGTGGGGGGCAGATGAAGCACTAGGGGGATAAGGACAAATATATAATACCTTAATCAATAAAGAAAATAAAAAATAATAATAAATAAATAAATAAAATAACTTACAATATTTTAAACAAATCATTGAATATTATATTGCATCTAAAAATACTTCATAATATGTATTGACATAATCTAGTTATCTAACCATTTTGGAAAGCTCTTGCAGCACAGATTAAAACACACAAAAATGTTCACATTTTTAAGGTAGTTAATCGCCTTCTAAGGAATTACAAAGAACCTATCTAAAAGAGAAAATACATGTATATAATTTACCTATCTTGGCCACATTACTTAAAAATATTCAAAATTGGTAAATAACCTAAATGGCCAATAGGGATTAACAACAACAACAACAAAAACTTGTAGTGGCAGAGTTGTAGATATTTTCTAGTTCAGTTTTCATTTTCATTCATGTTGCTATTAGGTTGTTTCTGCAGCAAATTGACATTTGCAAAAACAATTTGTGTGCACCCTATAGATAAGCAGCCCCAAAACAATTGTAGGGAGCTTTGTAGATGTGGCTGAACTCTCCCCGCCCCCTCCTCTCAGGTTTCCCACTGCTATCTGAAATTGCTCCTCAGCACAAGATTGATTTACTTCTAACAATGTGGGCTAGCTTAGCTTCTGAAGTCATCAGAATAAAGCGACCAGAAAAATGAAAGAGTGACATTTGGTAATTAGACTGTAAAATGACTGAAAAATAATATTTCTACTCCCACATAGGCATTTTCTACCCATCTATTGCTTATCATTAACCAATATCACTAGGATTCAACCATTAAGTTGCCTTGTGTCCTTGGACAAGTTATCTACCTTCTGTCTCCTTGTCTATGGTGCATGTGATCAACTGCACACACAGATGTAAGTGCTGATCTTGAAAGTCCTGTTCTAATCTAGCCTCCTATAATTGCTCTGTCATCTTCATAAAAATAGAATATAGAGTGCTGGAGGAAGAATAAATTGGCACAACCTTTCCTGAGGGCAAGTTGGCAATATATATCAAAAGCCTTAAAAATGTCCATTCTCTTTGACATAGCAATGCCATCTCTGGAATTTTTTTTCTAAGAAAATAATCACAGATGCCCACAAAGATTTGTGAACCAAGAAATTTGCCTTATGCATAATGACTCCCCAAAAAAGAAAGAAAACAAATGCCTAACAGCTAGGAGTTGGTAACTCCCCTATAGACATATGATGTATTTCAAAATCATTAAACATAGGTTTTAAAGGAAAGTTTAATGACATAGATGCAATGTTCAGCATAAAATATTAAGTAAAAGATGGGGGTGGGAGTTGGGTAAGGTGGAGGGGGTCAATGTGGGGACAAAAGGAGACATCTGTAATACTTTCAACAATAAAGATAAATTTAAAAATGTATTCAGTAAAAGAGCAGGTGGCTACAATCATAATATATAGAGGAGTTTATTTATAGATATATTCATGTATGTATTATAAATACATATATATTACACATAGATAGAAAGAAAAAGGGAGGGGGAGAGAAAGGGAGGAAAAAAGAGAAAGATGAGGTTTAAATCTCAACTTTGCTACTAATTACCAGCTACGTGAACTTTGGCAAGTTATTTAGATTGTCTGTGCCTTCATTTTCTCACTGTAAATTTGAGATAATAACAGACTTACCTGATGGAACTAGTTTGAGAATTGAGTTAATAATTTAAAGTTCTTTATCTCCTCCCAGCCAATACCAAGGACACAGTAGATATTGGCTGAGTACTTAACAGAGACCATGGGAAACTATAGCAAAGATCCTTTAATGTCTATGCACTTAAAGAACTTTCACACACCAGATTTATTAAGGTCTCACAACAATCCTGAAGAGTTATTGGGCAAAGATTCCCATTCTAGGCTTTAGGTGAAGAAACTGAGACACAAAAAGGTATCCTATTTGGACCAGTTCCACCAAATAAGTCAGTGGCAAAACTGGGAGTAAAATCTCTTTTATTCTTCCTTTCTGAGCTCTTGCCAACATTTAAAACATATACTAAAGAATAATTTACACTATTTGAGTTTTCACCATTTGCATATATTTGCTGATCCAAAAATCTTCATGTTGACATATTTTTAAATGATAGCATGTTAAGGTAACATGCAATCTCATTTAAGGGAAGAAATGGATCCTGCTACTGGTTCTTTGCCAACCTGCCAGCCACCCAACAGTACAAGGACCAAAGGCATCTATTACCTGACAATCTTTCCAGGTGTATCCAGGCTCTATTAAATTCTAAGCACACAGTTCCTGTAAAACTGAGTATTTCCTGTAAGGAATAAGGGAGAGAATGTTGACACAGATTAATGGAGATTCCTTCATGCCCCATGGATCCCTGGTGGATCACTTCAGAGGAATTGAAATGGGACAAGATCCTTGACTATTGGTAACTGTCTAGGAACACGTGAAGATGACAGAAACTTGCTTCAGGCATTAAAAGTTATCTAAAAACCCTACCGAGTTCACAATGTCTTAGTAAAAAAGATTTTGCCTAATTTTGTCAGAAATTACCCAGTTGACTTGGTGCAGGAATAAAAGTCTGAGTGTGAAGCAATGGCAAAGGAAAAATAGGCATGACCTTTGACAACGTCAGGTACAGCAGGGTTCCTGTGTTTGGTTGGATAACCAAAAAAAGCATTCTGCATGGGACACATTTGGGAACCCCTTTTTTAGTAAATGCAGTATAGTAGGTGGAATTCTACTGTAGACTCAGGTTTTTTTTAAGTGCACTGAGCAGTGTTAAATTAATCCATTCATTCCTCTGTGTCACACTCACCAATCAAGAAACCAGGCTCTCTCCTATTCCAATGGTCCTGTAAACAAATCAATGGGCAATATCAAAGGCTCCCATCAAATTGGAAGTTTGGATGGAGAGACCACTTAAAATCTCTACTGCAATAAAATACCACTTAGAATGGGAGAAAATAATATAGAAACATTTCTTTCCTAGTTCATGCAAATTTGCTGCTGATGTCAAGGCTGCTGAATGGAATAATAATGTGTCTGATTCACTGTCGCAAAATGTAAAATGCAAAAGAAATAAGCGGAGGCAGAAGAGGCAAAAATCATTATCTTCAAACTTGAGAAGAATTGGACTCATAAACTCCTCTTCTCCTGCTATCCATCAAGGATTAAAATGCTTTCAGCTCATTGCTTCAACCACATCAATGTGTCTAATGCTACACAGGGAAAGAGTCTGAAATCTAGCAGCGCGTGCCCATAGTTCATCTTGGAGTATGAATGGGAAGAAGGGAAAGGAGTATTTATTTGGTTTAAGAAAAAAATCTATTATCTTTACTGCACATAATTTCTTCCAGAAATATAGAGTAGATAGTAGAGTACAGGTATAAAGTATATGGCAAAAAGCAAATATACGATTGGTAAAAAGCAAAATAAAATCATTACCCAGGAGACGTATGACAGTAGCTCCCTTTACCGTCTCCTCCATTCAGTTAGCAGCCTCACGACCTCCCAGGGGCCATCTATGATGGCATCACAACCTTTCTCCCACATCCAGTGGTCACCAGGTGGCTCAAGGCTCTCACATCCAGTCCTCCTCCTCCTTCCCCTCCCCCCATAAATGCCTGATGTCAAGCCTTCACCTCTCAGACTCTGGCTGTCCAACTGTCTCCTTGCTCAAGTGTCATCTTCCATACAATAGAGTCAGTTCCTTGAGTATAAATAGTTGTATGTTCCCATTTCTCCTTCTGTAATTATAAGCCACTAGCAGATGGACAGACATAAGACACAAACCTTAAACTGGCTCTTTTTGGCCGCAAGATGTTTCCAAAAAAAATTTTTATTAGTTGCCAGCATTTAAGTGTCATGAAAGCTCACATTTTTTTAAAAAAAAATGAGATTTCAGTCTTCTCTAAGAAAATTGGGACATCTGGCCACACAGAGTTCTTACACTAGAGAAGCTACTATCTGTGGAAGCAGTAGGCTGCCTTCCTCAGAAGGGACTTTACTACCCAAGTTACCACAGCCACTATTTGGTCAGTGTCGTTCCTTTATATTACCTTCCTGGCCTCTGTCTACAACTGAGTCTATAACCTATGACCTACAATATCAAACACAAACTCTTTATCATTACTTTCCAAGCTCTTCAAAATATTGCTCCAACTTAAATCTGCCAAGCCAAAGTTCCAGCCACACCCCTCCCATAAACACCTGCCACCTCGCATCCTTCCCCAGCAGATGTCATGCCTCTGTGCTTATTACCATGCTGGCTTTTATGGTCAGAGTATCCTCCCCATCCTTGTGTTGCCTTGTAAAATGCATTACTCAAACCGCCGTGGATCAACTCAGATTACATCACCTCTTCATCATCTTCCCTGGTCATTTCCCCTAGAAGGATCATCATTTGTATTTATAACATTATTATAGCATTTTCAAAATGTGTTTAAAATGTTAGGGGGTAGTATCCCTAAATTTTGGTGCAATGGAGTCTCATCTTTTTCTCCATGGAGTCTAGCGTCAGTATGCTCACTACTAGATGTTCTAGAAATATCTGTTCAAATAAAATTAGATACTTCCCCACCTGTCTCTTTCTTCTACTACAGAGTTTCAACCAAGGGAAATGGCTATTGTATCGTGCTCCAAATCTCCCCAAACATGAGGTTCATTCCATAGTGTCCTTGATCCAGGTCTTCTCTTTGAATATAACAGTCTAGAGGGAATTTCATCTTAAATCCCTAGTTATCTGAGAATGATTTAGTTGCAACTCATTGCCATCTGCCAAACAGAAAACCGAGTAATTCATGGAGGCTGCAGAATGCTGGCCAGAGGTCCCTCAGTGGCCTGTCTGTAGGGGGCAACAGGAGCAGGCTTTGTGCAATTTTCTCTCCATCCCTGTCACTAGCAAGCCACACTCCCGTCCTCTGCAATCATAATTGACTCAAATCTTGTCATATTGTTCTGCTGAGACAAGAATCGAGATCATCACAACCACAGCGTTAAAAACGTTATAGGCTTCATAAAAACAATCACATCAGCTATAAAACAGTAGGTGATCAAGGTTGCCGCTCCACTTTCATCATAACTTAGTTTGACGTGCCTGGATGGAGAAACAAATTATAGGTAATTCCTAGCCCACCTTCCATTAGTGTGCAAAATGATACATTGCACCTCTTTCCAGGCAGACTGCCACAGTGGTAAGGAGAGAATAAATGTTTTCCAAATGATAGGAAATAGGACTTGAAAATATCTTGCAGGATAGATTTAGCGAACAGTATCTGAAAATTGGAGCCATCCCCAAAATGTTCTGTGGGAAATGGGGTTCAAAGAGATAGCTGAAAAATCTTGATACCCACAGCCCTCATTTATCATGGAAATAGCATACAGTCTTAGAATCTGACACATCTTAAATTGTCCAAGGTCACATCGCTGGTTCATTGATTGCAGGTATGACCTTGATTTTTTTGTAAAAAATAAAAAATGTGTATGCCTTCATCTGTTTAAAAAAAGGAAATCAGAACCCAGTGCTGCTTAAGTTCTTTTAAGGGGTAAATAAGACAATGTGCACACAAGCATTGGCCCAATGCATATAGGAAAGCAGGTTCTAAATAAATCAGTGTTAGTGACCTTCCACCCACATCTCTGCCATTCAAGGTGAACTGCCTCCCAAGCCCCTCACTCTCACATACACATAAACACAAAGGCATATAACACTCCCATCCCCACATCCTACCCTTCTCGTGCTTTGTCCCACCATATACGTAGACAAGCCCCTTGATGTATGAAGGTATACTTACTAGGGTTCTGTACAATATGCTTCTATCAGCCTATCACATCAAATGAAAGTCAGATGTATGCATTTTACTTCAGGATATTTAAAAAGGTGGGGGGGGGGTGTCAGGAACTTAGAAACCTTGCAAAAGCAACTCAAGGCGGAGTGACTCAAATGTCCCAGGCTTCAACTTTTCCACTCTCCAGCCTCCCTAAAAAATTACTTGGATGCCCTGTCATGTCTCATTGCACTACCTTGATCACTGCTGACAGATCATGGGACCATTTGGAAGCTGATGAGGTAAAAGTATTATGGTTCAAAACTCGGCGACACAGGTATTACAGTGACAGATGGCAAGGCGAGGCAGAAGAGATAGAATGCATAGGGATGCCTGACTAGTGCAAGGCCTAGTAATGCAGAGTGACTGGTAATTTGGAGACTGTCAGGAAAAGTTAAACCAATTTCATAAATCAGAATGGGGGGGAGGGGATACTATTCTAATGATAACTATAGAGAATGGAAATGCAAACAGTGTGGGGCTGATCCCTGCCTGGTCCCAATCTTTCAATAACAAAGAGTGTGAGTTTCATCTATTTGGGTGGTGGGGTACCCCCACAGAATAAATCTATTTATTTCCCTTGCTGGGTACTGTCCCTAGGTGGATCCATGTGATAAAATTCCAAGCAGAGAACATTGAGGGAAGTGAAAACCCTTGTGTTGCTAGCTGGCACTGGTGGAAAAGCTTGGTGTCTCACTGCACAGAACTGTTCTATCTGGTGGGACATTCCTTCAACCACAGAACTTCCACATAGGCGCTTCCGGTTCCTCAACAGGCAGGTTTTACCTTCCTGCCTCCTCTGATGATGGATGTTTTCTCTGGATCATGGAAGTTTCAGGCCTGCGGTTAGGCTTTTGTGTCCCAGGTCATCTTTCCCATATTCATTTCTGTTCCTGTGTAGATGCAGTGGGATGGGTTTCATGCCAATGTTCAGGGACAGAAGATGATGTGGGGCGATAGTCAACTCCAGGGTGCAATTTGCTTTTTGACTGGTTTATCCTTAGCTTTTGTCATCTAAATACATTAGATATCTTATTTTTCAAGGGTGAATGATCTACCAGTAACTACTGGTGTCTGCATATGAGATTCCTATTTTCCCAGCTACCACTTTTTTCTGGACCTTATTTTGCTAAACGTATACACACACACACACACACACACACACACACACACGCATGCCCTCCCTATGTTTGAAGTATAGTGCAATAACTCCTTTGCATTAAATCTTCCCAATCAAGGAAAGCCCAATTCTAAGGGGGGTACACAGTCAAATAAGGGTAAAAGCAGGCAGTTAGATGGGCAGGTGCAGAGCACAGCTGTAGCTCAGCCTTTCATCTGAAACAGAGACGGCTGAATGCCAGATAAGAAGAATGAAGGGGCCTGCAGGGGAAGTAGACAGGGCCAGCCCAGGTCAGACAGCTTGTGACAGGAGGCTAATGTACCCATAATGGCAAGCTTCAGTCAATCGTTCAGCCAAATCATTTTTAGTACCACCTAGCAGCTTCCCTTGGGTATAGAGCAGGGAAAAAATATTTCCAACCAACACCTCTAGTAAGATATTCCTAAATTTTTACTAGGCTAAAATTTCCTTGGTTACAGGCCCAGGTGTGGCTACTAGAGCTTGGATGAAAGCTGGGCCACTTGGGAAAAGAAGTAGGAAAATGGAAAAAAGCATTCTTAGCTTTCTCTAATATCGATCATTGTTATAGCAATTAATATCAGTAAGTATAAGCTGGTAGCGCTGTCAAGTAAAGCACAAAATAGATACACTTCAGAAATATGTTTCAGTTTCTTTATTAGTATTAAAATATAACTGATACATAATATTGTGTAAATTTAAGATACACAATGTCTATTTGATACACTTACATATTGCAATATGATTACCATCATAGTGTTAGCCAACTCCTCCATCACATCATGCAATTATCATTTCCTCTCCTGTGATGAGAACATCTAAGATCTAGTCTCTTAACAACTTTTAAGTATATAATACAGTATTGTTAACGATAATCACAATGGTATTAGACTCCCACAACTTATTTAACTTCTAGCTGCAAGTTTATACCCTTTGACCAACATCTTCCCAATTCCCTACCCCCAGACCCTGGTAACTACCACTCTGCTCTGTTTCTGCAAGTTTAGCTTTTTTAGATTCCTTATGTAAGTGACAACCTACAGTATTTGCCTTTCTCTGTCTGACATTTCACCTAGCATAATGCCTTCAATGCCCATCCATGCAAATAGCAGGATTGCCTTATTTCAATGGCTGAATAATATTCCATTGTATATATGAGCCACATCATCTTTACACATTCATCCATTGATGGACACTTAAGTTTTTCCCATATTTTGACTATTGTGAATAAAGCTGCAATAAAGAGAATGCAGATATCTCCTCAGGACCCTGTATTCATTTCTTTTGGCTGTATACCCAGAAGTGTGATTGCTGGATCATATTGTAGTTCTGTTTTTAAGTTTTTGAGGAACTTTATACTGTTTTCCATAGTGGCTGAACCAATTTACATTCCCACCCATAGTGCACGAGGTTTCCCATTTCTCCACATCCTCACCAACTCTTACTTCTTGTCTTCTTTTTATAGCCATTCTGACAGGTATGAAATGATAGCTCCCTGTGGTTTTAATCTGTATTACCCTGCTGATTAGGTATGTTGAGTATCTTTTCATGTACTTGTTAGACATTGTATGTACTTTCTGGAAAACTATCTGTTCATTCCTCTTCACAGTTTTTATTTAGATTGTTTGGGATTTTTTTGTTATTGAGTTGTATGAGTTCTTTATATATTTTGAATAGTAACCATTATCAGATAAATGGTTTAAAAATATTTTCTCTCATTCAATAGGTTGCCTTTTCATTTTGTTGATTGTTTCTTTTGTTGTAAAAGGCTTTATATTCTGATGTAGTCCCGCTTGTAGATTTTTGTTTTTTGTTTCTTGTGCTTTGGATGTCTTGGCTAAAAAGCCACTGCCAAAAACAATGTCAAGGAGCTTTCTCCCCATTTTTTTTCCCTAGGAGTTTTATGACCTAAGGTCATATGTTTAAGGGTTTAAGCCATTTCAAGTTAATTGTGAGTTTTGTAAGATGGGAGTCCAATTTCATTTTTCTGCATTTAATTTCATTGTCAAAGAATAGCAGCAGGATTGCTCGTATTGGAAACCACGGGAGAGAGAAACCAAGATATGCAGGTCTAGTTAGTTGAATGAGTTTTTAACTGGCTGATTACTATGAATGTTTCTCAGTCCTGTAGTAAGATTAAGGCCAATCAGAACCATTTTTTCTAAATCTGATTTTGTAGCTATGTGTGTCTAAGAAAAAGACACATTTTTGAAATTGCTCCCTAAACAGATCCATCTGTAAAATAAACATAGCTTACCTGCTACTCTTGCTCTAACAGAGAGAATATAAATACATTTTCTTTAGTGAACAAAATTTGTACATATACTAAATAGTCAAGTACCCATCTAAGTATGTTTTCTCATTATCATGCTCTAGGCATGACTTCTACAGATGTTATTCCTGGTTTGTAATAGTTGGTAGGAATAAGAACATGTTGCCAACTTCTCCAAAGAAGAACCAAAATAATCTTCTCCAAAACTGAGAGCTAGCAATTCCACACAGCAAATCAACCCATTCAGCTACTAACAGGTACATTTTGTAAATTGCTTTACCTTAAAGAACTCAACCGAGAAATTTGCTATTAAAATTTAAATATTCTATGGGAACTTTGTTAACACTTCTCCATGGCTGAAGTAGGCATTTGGAAATATTCTCCAGATTAAAATGGCCATGCTCTGTAATGGTCTCAGGTAACCATTTTTTGTGAATTGGAGCAGATTCTGTTTTCCTTTCCAAGAAAGAAAATGTCTCTTCTCAGCCCACCTTCCTGACAGGTTAAGGTTTTCTCCTATCAAGCTTTTCAAATTTCATGATGTGAGAAACATGGGACTTGGTTGGAAAGTCTGTAAGGAGGATTCTCCTAAAGCTTGGGAGCCTCTTAGGGGGACCTTGCCGAAGGCGACAGCCCCTGCCTTGACTTTTCCAAACAAGTCCGAGCCCCCAGGTATTTTGCTGGAATCTATGTTTAGTCTTTTGGACCCGACCTTGTAGAAGCATGTGCTTTCTCAAGGGTACTTACCCTGCGGGTTGTATCTAGAGGTTAATTTTAGTTCCAAACTGTTGTTACAATAAAAGTCTAAGAAGGCCGTCAATCAGGGCTGTTTTGGTGCCTCCTGCCAAGCAGCCCCTTATCCTCTCTTTCACAGAAATGTGTGTCAGAGTAATCCATTCATCCATTGCTCAGGGTCTGCTGGTCAGAGATGAGATGTCTCATGGGATGTCTACATTATCCAAAAAGCAGCAGAACACTAAAACCATAATAAGTGTGAGAGTATATTTCCAGTTCAAGTGCTTGTCAGAAAGTATAATCTCCAATTCATTGACACTTAGGACTTATCAAAATTTTGGTCAAGGGAAATAATATTTCTAGAAAATTGCCTAGAGAACAAATAGTCCACCCAGTCCTCTAACATTCAAAACAGCTTATCCTCAAACTGAACCATATAACTACAGGTATACGTAAAGAGATATATATTACTTCCTTCTCTATACCCTCTTTCTCCAAGGGAAAATTAAACACTTCTTTTACTGAATCACACTGGTATTATACCACCCACACACACTGGGGAATATTACTAAGGAATATTGTTGAGAACATCATTCATGACATATCCTATGTCATCATAAGAATGACCTACAGGTAAAAATTATTTTCAGCAATTAATAGATTGCTTCCTTTGAAAAAAAATGCTTTGTTTTACTTTGCATATGTGAACTGTTTTCCTCTTTTAATGATTGCCAGAAAGTTCAGAGACAAATATTGGGGCAGTCCCACCAGGATCTTACAGTACATATTCTGTGTTTTAATTTTACCCCTAGCTTTACTTTTTTATATACAGGGTGTCCCCCCCCAAAAAAAATGTATACATACTTTAACAGCTGATACTCAATTTTGAAAATGAAATGTATTTTAATAAACACTACCTTTATAATTATTTGAACTATGTTTATACATCTTTTGGGACACCCTATATATCTCACCGTTTTTCTCTTAAAGGCACATAACCAGCCTTACCATGCCATACTGAGGGAGTTGGCATGGTGGTGAGAAGGGAGGGGAGATAAGACTTATCGTAACATAAAATGAAAAGTATTATTTAATATGTTGAACTGGACATTCGAGCTTCTTAATCAAAATGCTGTCTTTCCATTTAAAGAGACTGTAGGATGATCAGTTGTCCAGGAGTGACCAGAACATCTATGGATCATGGTGGGAGGGAAAAGTAAAATCCAATATTAAATAAATATTAACTGGACAATAGATATAGTGGATGCTTTTCATGTTCCATCCAGACCCCTTCAGCAGGTCACTGCACCCACCCTACTGTGTTGGCTGTTCATGGCTCACAGCAGCCTCCTCCTCCAAAGAATTGCCTTCATCGGAACAGAAGCCACCTAACCCAGATTACATCACTGTCCACCACCACCCACAAGCAGAAAGCGGCCAATGACAGACTCAGAGTACACAAGGTGGGATTTCAAGGAGGAGCTCAGCTCCATGGTGCAACATGTGCACCACAGATGCCCATGGGATGAGGCTCCACTAAACTTCAGTTAAGACCACATCCTGTCTTCTTCCCTGGCCCTGCCTTGCTTTCTTCATTCTTCTTTTTCTAAATACACCCCCTAACAAGGTTGCTGGCACAAGAATCTGCAAGTCAGGCTCTGCTCCTAGAGACCCCTACCTAAGACAAAAACAAAGTCCCATTTTCACTAGACCATACGCTGCCTAGAACAAATGGTTTGCCATGAACGCAAAGACAGTCTCATCTGCTGGCTGATGTACAGTCCGGGTGCCCTGCTGGCTATGGCTCCCCCACTCTTCCCATCCACCAAGTAACTGTGCACCAGCTTTTCTCTGGGTCCAGCAGAGAACCAGCCTCTCTTCATTATCTCCACATACCCATTTGCCTTTAGACTGTTCTACATTTAAAAACAAATTCCATTTTTCAGTTTTATCATCATAGAGAGTTCAACTGTAAAATTTTAACATGTTCATCTTTTTAGGACAAAAAAGCTTATATTGTTAATGTGCAGAAATTTTGGGTAAATATTGCACTGAGCATTAGGTGTGGGCTCCAGACCTCTTCAGTGTAATAATACTATCTCCATCTGGTAGACAAGCCCTGGTCAAAACAGGCACTACCATAGAGCCAGGACAGACAGATGGGTCAAGTGCTACTTCCAATATATTTCTCAGATGAGCCTGGAAAAAATAATTTATTACATTAAATAAAACAAGAAGCCATACTGAGGTCATGCAGCCACTTACAAATCAGGCCATCTGAAAATGTGACACGTGACGTGTGCATGGACCATCAGAGGACCAGCTCCATAACAGCTATAGAAGACAGCTAAAGTGTGGTGCAATTATAGTTAATTTGGAGGGTTGTGTTTTTTTTTCACTATACTTTCAATGATTGAGGTTAAAACGCAATTGTTATAAAAGCAGCTATGCTGCAAATGTCATTGTCCTGTAGCTCAGGAATCCATTTATGTCCCCTGGGATGGGATCAAAATTCTAGAAACCACAGTCACATCTTTCTGGTGAAAATTTGCCTTGGAAGTCGTCAGACTGGACAAAATGCAGTGGCTTAAAATAACTTCTCTCATGGTTTCTGTGGGCCAGGGAAAACTTGTCTTTGCTCCACAAGGTCTGTCTGGGCTCTCAGTTGGAAGACCTAAAGCCTGGGACTGGAATCTTTTGAAGGCACATTCACTCCCATGTGGCAGGTGCTGCTGGTTATCACGTGGGAACATTACCTTCCCTCACACAGATTTCTCTATGTGGTCACTCTGCATAGGTTAGTTTGGGCATCGTCACAGCATGCTCCTGGTTCCCAAGGTCAAGCATCCCAAGCAGAGCCAGGAAGATGCTGTATCCTTTTGATTACCTAGTTTTGAAGTCACATCGCATCACTTCTGACACTCACTGTTTGTTAGAGCAAAAGTTCACAAGCTTCCCACCCAGATTCAAGGGGAAGAAATATAGGGTCGCTTTTTGGTGAAAGGAGTGTTAGTCGCATTATAAGAATAACATGTGAGATATATATATATATATATATATATAGTGCAGCCATATTTGGAAAATATAATATGCTACATCTAGATTACTAAAAAAAAGAGAGAATTTTGGAATATCCAGCTCAAATGTGCCATTCAACACAGAAAATATTACAGAAAATATTAGCAAAAAAATGTAGGTGCTAATAAAGTATATTATCTATGAGACTCATGGCAAAGTCAGCTTTTTATCTTGTCCCCATGTCTTCAAACACATCCCATCATATATCTTTTAGAGACTTGCATTTTTAAAACCTCTGAAGAAAAAGTGCCCAGCATGTTCTAAAACTTGTTGCAATAAAACAAAGCAACGATAACCCGGTATTCAATTTTATACTAATATATCTTTGACCAGGAAAATATTGTCAACTCCAGGTCTAGATGCTCAGCTATCCAGTCCCTTGCCTACTGAACAAGTTGAAAAAATTGCCCATTTCTGCATCCAGATCATTAATTGAACTGGTATGAACTTTATCAAAATTCTTGGACAGATTTGCAGTGGGAGGCAAAAGCCATCATCACTTGAGTAGCCACAGTTCCCATTGTCACAGCGTGCTCTGCACTGGACAGGGTGATTCATGCATGGCCAGCTGTTTTTTACACCCAAACAGAAACTTGCAAGAAAAGAGCATTACCACCTTGGTTGCCTCTGCACTGTTCCCCTCAGTTCTCCATGAGGGTTGAAATGGAATGCCTGCCCAACAGCCTTTTGTCTGCCCTGCTGCTGTTACACTGACACATGCTTTATGCCTGATGCAGTGAGGGAGGGAGGACAGGCACCCCTGAGATGATGGAGAGGTTCCCTGCCTTACCCTTTGAAGTTGCCAGGTTCCTATTACACCTGAGCAATCACTGATGTGACCTGTGAAGTGTGACCCAGTGCTGGGTGGGCACAGGCTGTGCATTAAACTTCAGCTCTTATCCAAAGAGTATGTTGGGAGATTTAAAGCCAGAAGTTCCTAATTTAAAGGGCATGAATGCATCACGTTGATCCACCCGACAATGTTACGAAACAACTCTATGACCCATAGACATTTGCAATTAGTTAAGGATTAAGGAGAAAAATTTTTCTGAAGTCCAATCTTTTTAAATATTTGAAATATCCCAGGGTAGCTAAGACAATAACCCTTGCGCTCATTAGTTTCAATAGTTATATTAAAACAAGAGTGCCATTTAGAAATAAAGCTAATGTGTGTTTAGGTAGTTTTGTGTATTGATGTTTTTTAAGAATAACTGCTTGGAGCATTTGCACATTAGAAACTGGACCCCAAAGTGACAGATCTAGGCATAAAGAAGACTTTTAAAAGAAAACTGTGACTTTTATAGAGGTCAAATGCCAAAAACATCTATTTCTCTCAGCTCTAGTGAATATTTTAGGTTTAAACATTAAGAAGATTATGAATAAACAGATATAGATTAGCCCAAGGAAACAGCTATAATCTATAATTTATAAAACTCTTTGACCTTTACACGTAGATTTGAAGCTAGCCCCAGAAGTCATCTTGCTGGCAGTTAAAATGATTGCTGCATGGCTGAATAAGCACTCTTTATGTGGAAAGAGTTTGCCAGCCTGTGGGCTGGGGAACAGGTGTATTCTACAGTCCCACTGCCAAAACCCAGATGACTCAGTGAGATTCAGTAATGAAAACAGTGCTAGTCTGTATCTGTCCCTGGCTGATAAGATCCAAGTAAATGCTCAAATATTTAAGGTTGTATTCTTCTCCCCTTACTGTTCTCCAAGACAGCATCTGGGTATGTTAGAAGTATGGCTTGCTTGCATGACCTTGTGGCAGTGTATGTGGAGGAAAATAAAGTCCTCACATTTTCAGTCTTCTCTGAAGACTCTGTGCTGTAAAGAATTGGTCTCTGCCTTTCCCTGCACTGTGACACTGAGCCAATGGATAGGAGAGGAGCTAACACTCATGTACTTACCCCTACATGGGGTCCATGGTTTTGACCATTTACCTGTGGTCCTCTAGCATCTTCCCCCTGAAAACCCTTAGCTCTCATGACTCTTTTGCATCTCCTCCACAGAGCACTCAGGAATACTCTTGGTTCTCAGCTTTCAAACACAGAGGATGGGGACTGGGAGTTCTGTCCAAGCTCATGTCTTCCTGCCTTCTGCCATCACCTCTGTGCCATTACTCCCAGCCTTATTGCAAGTGACGCTAAACAGAATCTATAGTTCTCACAGGAGCCAAGAGCTTCCCCCTGACTTGTCCCAGGAAAGTGGCCCACTTGACCTTATGTCTTCAGAGGTTCACGACTTCTCTGGGTGTTCCTAAAGCCACTCCCTCACACAGAGGTCCAGCCTCAGAGGGTCAGGTCAATTCCTTCTCATTTGGCCACTGTTTCTCTCCCATAATCCACTTGAATGATCAGGTCCATAAGGCCTAGATTTTGACATATTATAAAATTTCTTTCTCAACACCAGTTTTCAGACCTATTGTTTTGCTATGAAGGTTTTAAGATAAATACATGCATTAAACCTCAAAGCTGGTGGGTTTACCTTGAAGACTTTTAAATTTCTGGGAAAAGTGCTTCGGCATCTGTATTGATTTTTGAAAACTCATGAGATAATTCCAGCCCAGCCTCTCCTTCCCTGTGACATAAGCCTCCTGGATCTGGGGATAGAGAGCTACAGAGACACATATTTTAAGAGGCTAGAGATTTAATATTTACACAACAGAATCTCTGCTAATCTCTTGGCATAGGAAGATATCTGAAATAATATCCACCTAATATTAACTATCACTCTATCAGGATAGTGAAATTGGGGATGGATATTTTTGCCCTTATTGTCTTACTTTTCAAAATGGTTCTTTTCTTAATTAATACCCATCATTTTTATCAAATAAATAATACCTTTAGAAAGTAAAAAAACAAAGTATGAAAAAATCACATTCATAAAGATAACCCAAACAGTGAATAATGAAAAGTAGGTATTGAAGGTAGTCAATAACAAGGGAATAGTTAAATATAGCCACTTAATGAAATAGTATGTTTCATTAAAAAGTATCATTATGGCCCTAGCTGGTTTGGCTCAGTAGATAGAGCATCAGCTTGTGAACTGAAGGGTCCCAGGTTCGATTCTAGTCAAGGGCACATACCCGGGTTGTGGGCTTGATCCCCAGGAGGGGGCGTGCAAAAGGCAGCTGATCAATGAATTCTTTCTCATCATTGATGTTTCTCTCTCTCCCTCTCCCTTCCTTTCTAAAATCAATAAAAATATATTTTTAAAAATATCATTATTAAGTTCCATGTAGCAGCACAGAAAATGTTAAGTAAAACAATGGGAGTAGAAATTATATTTCTAAAGTATATTTATAGAAGCATAAAAACATAAATATTGTTTACAATATCCCATTGCTTAATATTTTAATTATTTCTCCTCTCCCGAAGTTTTAACTAGTGAATTAAACATTTCAAAGTCATCAATCCCTAAACATACAAAATTGGGTGTTCTATGAGATAGCAATGACTTACTTGGGGACATATTATCTCTCAGCAGAACAGCACAAATCAATATTGGCTACAGTCACCTCTTTGACACATACAGATGCAGTTAAATTAATTCAGCTATAGGAAATGTGGGAGCTACTTTGTAAATAGGAAGAAAAGAAGAGAAATGGGGTGAATCCAGGAGAGTGGCAAATACTGTCTTTTTACAGGGGTGAAAATCTTCCAGGAGAGTAAGGTAGGCAAGTCTTGTTTTTCTGTGGAGTTTCAGTCATTGAGAACTTGTATCCACTGAAATAAATTATTATATCAACTAGAGGCCTGGTGCATGAATTTATGCACAGGTGGATCCAGCTGGCCCGCCCTGATCGGGGCTGATCAGGCCAGGCCAGCCAGGAGGAGGGGATGCGGGAGGTTGGCTGACAAGCCCTGCCCCCAATGGGGGGGTGCTCAGGGGTGGGGCCGACCTCAGCGAGCAACCGAGGATGGTTGGCGGACTGGCCCCATCCCTGATCAGAGTGAGGGCAGTGATCAGGGATGGGGCCGGCTCGGGGGAGGGGCTGCAGGCAGTTGGCCAGCCCTGCCCCCTGGTGGAACTCCTGGTCAAACTCATGATCGTGGGGACAATTTGCATATTAGCCTTTTATTATATAGGATAATATTAAATTAAATGCCAAAAAGGAGAAACTTATCACACAGAATTTCCAGGTGTCTTAGACAGATGAAATAGAGGTTTATCCTTTAAAATTAGTGTGTGAGCCTTGAAGAGTTGGGGGGAGAAAGAAGGCATAATTCTAGGCATATTTATCTTCACAGGATAAATAGAAGAGTAGGAATGTGATTTGGCACTTAAAGGGAAGGAAATTTAGACAGATGAGTAAAAAGTAAGTCAAAAGATATGAGAAATGATGAGTGTCTACAGTGTAATTATTGAACTATTAAAGATAGCTTCTGTCATCCTAATTTAGAGTTATTACACCAACTCTATGTCAACTCTTATGTCAATATAGACAGCCCCCATAACATGGATCTTACTGGAATTCTTTAACCTTTGAGGAGGCCACTTGTAGGTGTTGTGGACCCCAAAAGCCATAACATCTTGACAGTTACCCCAACCCCTTTCTTTACAAGGGCTCTAGTAACATGCCTGTACAAGTGACTTGGTTGCAACAATGGCTAGAACCTTGTCATCTTTCTGGTACTCTTGCCTTACAGGCAAACAGTATAAAGGAGGTGATAACTTTTTATCCATTATAATTTATTCAACAAATATAAGCTGAAGTCGGACCATGTTTAGACTATTCTAATGCACTGGATATAGTGGAGAACAAGATAAGTTTCAGTTCTCATGATGCTCACATATTAGCAGGAAAGAGAAACAATAAATAAGCAATCAAATAAGTTTAACAAGGGTTAGTTTCACAATGCTGAAGAGAAGCCTTCAATAATTTCACCTTAAAGCTAATTTGAGAAGGAAACAGTCAACCATACTGATCACACTATGCCCTTTGGATGGCAATATCTTGAGCAGGTAAGTATGTGTGAGTATGTGAGTATATGCCTGTGTGTGTGTATTCAGTTACTGTAACAGAATCATAACTTTGCTATGAAATTCAACATCATCATACCATCTCATACCAAACCTGTTCCAGTTTTTCTGATTAGCAACCTAAGAGGCATTGGACGAGGTACTGTGCAAAATATGAGGTGAGTAGTATGTACCTCAATCCTCCATACACTCAGGATCTAGTGGTGGAAACAGGCAAGTTTATACGTAACATAATAATAGAAGAAAAAGTGTAAGTTCTAGAAGAGAGGTAAAGTCCACCTGTCACAAAAGCAGTGAGGCCAAGAGTGGTAGGGAGCTAGAAGCACAGCCACCACTTCTCCCACATTTCTGGCGCCCCAGAAAATGTCACACTGACAGAATCAGCATCTTTCAACAGCCTCACATTAGGATCATTCCCTCTTACTGGGTCTCTTCCTTGTCTGTAGATCTAGAGTTGATCCAATAGGTAGATCTAATAAAGTCAGTAGCTAGAATAGCAAATTGGAAGTTAATGGGACTAGATTCTTCTAGGAAATTTGGTAAATCTTTCACTCCTGTTTTTATTTCTCCATCTACAAAATGAGGCAAGAGATTGAAGCCAATCCTCCCTCGTGTGGGGAGAAAAGGGGAAGAAAACTAACAGAGACTGGCCCCTTATTTTACAGGAGACCCTGCATTAGACCTCATATCACGTGTCACTTAATCTTCACAACATCTCAGAGTGGTGGAAATGACTCCATTTGTGTAGATATGTTAAAAGAGGTTGAGACCCTTGCCAAGGTCAGGCAGCTGTACTAGAGTCAGGATTTGAAGGCTATTGTCTGCTCCTAACCTCTGTGCAGCTAAGCACCCACCTACTAGAATAATTTGAGCTCCTTATTAGAAAGGCATTATGTGGGTCCAAAACATGAGAAGCAATATCAGCTATGTGAAAAAACTCTGTTATAAATGTGAATAAAAGGTCCTCTGGGAATTTTAATTTTAGGATGTAATCACCAAGATAATATGTTTTATAAATATACAATTTAAAATAATTTTCTACTAGTAAATTTTGTTTTAAGAAGTTTCCTATAATTATGTCCACGAAAAGAACACTGACAGAATTACATAACCTCTGAAATGAAGGAAGGGTATAAAGAGAACATTGTTCTGTCTGGAGGAGAAGCAGCATTTTAAATATTCACACACCAAAGTGTCTCCACAGGGGCCAACTTCTCTCCCTCCCTCTCCAGCTCCTCCCACTCTCCTGCTGTCCTGGGTCAGCAGGATTCACCTAGCTCTTCTGGCTTCCTTTTACAACCTAGCTACCCCTCCATTTTTCTCTCCTGCACTGCTGTTTAAGGACCTGGAGTATCCAAGGATATAGAAAACTTGATGGCAGATGGGACCTGAATAAACACAGCCAATTACAACCTGTGTAATTATGAGCCAATTATTTCAACCCTCTGAGACTCAGTTTCTTCGGTTATAAAAGGAGAACATGCTATCTACCTCTCTGTGTGATATGATGAGGGGGGGGGGTACTTCTGATGTTTGCAGCTCAGGAAATGCTTTCCCCTTTCAGAACCAAAATTTCCAGGTAAGAGCCAAAAATACTGAGCATGTCACTTCTATTTCCTGATGTTATTCTACTTATCCTCAGTCCTATGTAGAGAGGAAAGAAGGTGGTAAGGTTTTGGTAGGTGGAACACTTGTTTGCTGCTCTCAAAATTGGCAAAGGCAACCCTGGACATTTGCTACCTGAGAAAAATTTACTTTGTTGATTATGGTTAGAAGCCAACTGAGTCTTTGCTCCAACACTTGGCAGCCATATGACCTTGACAAGCAATATGTCAATCTGTAACTTGCAAATAAAACCACTACTGGCCTAGCCTCCCTCAAAAAGGGAAGGTGTGGTGTCTGATGACATCGGGGACGTAAAGGCACCACCTATGCTCTAGTCATAACTTTTAAATGATTGGAACTGCCTGGGGCAGAAATTTCAGAAGGAAAGGTGGACCTGTTCCCAGTTCTGGAAAGCAAATTACTTGTACCCCTGAAGGCAAAGAGTAAGTCAGAATTCAAATTCTTAATAAGACAGATGACTTCCAAACCTTTTCTCACATCTACATCAGTACTGGTTCTCCAAAGACAGTCTGAAGTTCACTTCATAATTCACATTCTCTACTTTTCTTTTATACAATGCTGATCAATGCAGCCAATGTAATTTCAAAATCCATAGAGGAAATAAAAATTAGCACTCCAATTACATCTTACTACACATAAAAACCTTCAAGTCAGGAGTCTTACTCATCTTTTCATCCAGTATTTAACACAGTCAGTACAAAAATAAAATCTCAATAAAAAATTGCTGAATGAGTGACTAAATGAAAATCCGTGTGTGTGTGTGTGTGTGTGTGTGTGTGTGTGTGTATGTGGTGTGTAGTGGATGTCAGTGTAATAAGCTACCAAATGTACATCCTGGGAAATTTTTCAAAGTAATTAGACATTTGAGGTCTACCTAGGGCTGAACCTTTACTTCTTACAGCGCTTGTGTGAGCACTTATTACAAATTAATAAAATGTTTTAAATGAATCAAGAATTTTCATTAAGTACAGTTGACACAATTAAAGAGAAAAAAAAACATTAATCATACTGCTTACTCCAACAGTTCTTCAGCTTTTCAAGCCTTAATTTCACTTCAACAAATTGTGTCCTTTCTCTATAACAAACATACAGACCTTGGCAGAGGAGCGGGTACCAATATCGCCATTGTCTTTGGAGCATTATAACCATACCAACTACCCAGCCAGTCAGCTCGGACCTTATGTCCCTCACAAGCTTAAGGACCTCATGCCATAGATTTTAACACTTTTTATGAGGAAATAAATCATGGCAATGCCAGGCCAGATATTCACATGGTACACAAGCTTTACAATGCTCAAACCCAGCATCTGTTCCAAGGAATGCTGCCTCAGATGCTATATGTGAATAGAGATGTAGCCTTCACTGTGTCTGTGTGGAGTACAAACGCCCTTTGACTAAGTAGTGGAGGCGCTGGCTAAATATATCTGGCCACCTTTGCATTGGAAAACTTCCCCAGAAAGTTTTTTTCAGAATGATGCCTGAACCAGCACCACTGGCTACTATACCACAGGAGTTAAAGAAGGTGTTCGGCTTCATCCAGCACTTTGTATTGATGAGACTTACATTGCTGAGTGCGAGTAGAAGCCATTCAATGACACTCACCAGTTAAAACCACTTGCCTGCATAGCAACCTGCATGTCCTAAGGTTGCTACCCACCAAGGGTAGAACCGAACCGTAAGATAGAAAACCAGTCCCATTTCCCTTAATTTTTAATTACACTTTTTTTACTTTCATTTTTCATTTACTCTTCAATGAATCAATCAAATTGTATGTTGGTATATTCAATTTACTCTCTTAATGTCTGTTTTCTTCTCTGCTATTCCTCTACTGAAAAAGTAAATTCAACAGCTCATTATGTTGCAGAGGGAAGATACCAATTTCCAGCTCTCACTTATGAAATATAACATTGGGTAAGGAGTATTGCTTTTAAGAAAACGTGGGCAGAGGAGAATCAAGAGAACATGAATCCTGAGTGGGCTAGCCTCTGGTTGTGTAAATGTAATAGTGTCCCAATCCTTCTGTGCAACACTGAGGACTACAAATGAAATGAAGCTTATTCATTTGTTTTTATGATTGATTTGATGTCCCTAAACTCATTGCTTGATGGTACTGAAAGAGATGTAAGAATGGATTTCAGGGAGTGTCCTTTATCCCAACAAAAACAATTAGAAACACTTTATGTAAATTTTTATCAAGTTTTCCTTTGTCAGAACCTTCAATCACTCAAGCATTTCATTCATCACTTTGGGTCAAATCCTCAGTGGAAGTAAATATATGAGACAAAGTCCTTTCTTTCAACTCAAGTGGGGAAAAACAAACACATAAAATAATTAGATCATAGAGAAGGAGTACTTAAATTTAGCTAAGAATTAGGTATGACTTTTCAAAGGTATTCATGTCTGAGAAGTTCAAATTTCCTTATCAGCACCTCACGGAAATGACCTTAGACATGTGGCAGAAAACCTCTGACATCAATTTGATTATTTGTAAATTTGAGATGATTATACCTACCTGACAAGGTTCATGTCAACAGAAATGATAGATGCTCATCCAAGTGTCACAGGAGTGTTACCATAGTTAATATACTCCTCTGATCTTTGCCCACCACCATCCACACAGAAGCAAGTACTTTAGAAAGTGTAGCACCTGTTCATACAGCTTCAAGCATTTGAAGAAATGAACGTATTAGCACAGTACCTAAAATTCAATATCTTGAAAAATTTAATTGCTTCTTATTTTTGTTCTAGCCTTGTGCATTTTTTTTGAAGAAATGAACCATGTTTTGTTGAGGGCAAGGCTATCATATTCATCTACACAAACCCAGTCAATATGCATTGATTTGTGCTCTAACATTCATAAAACAATGGCTCAGTTTAAAAGTAATCTCTGTATTTGGGTCTATTTTATGCCACAAATGAACAACTAATAGAACTCTAGTTAATAATGGCCACATCCGAGAGAACACTAATGCAACAGCCTGACTGACTGCAAGGAGCCTTGGAAGAAACATAATTCATGTTATATTCTCATAGCAATTTACTTTTCCCCTTACATTTTTCTGGAACCCACTGTGTGTAGACTGATAAACTGGGTAATATTGGGAGATGCAAAGTATCCTTAGAAAAATTCAAACAAAAACAATCACAAACTTTGATATCGCTCCCTTCCAGGGGTGAGATCTGTAACACCACTTCCTGGATAGGGGCAAGCCTGTCACTGCTTTGATCAAAGAAGTAACATTCTGTGATCTCTGAGGCTAGGTCACCAAAGGCCATGCAGTTCCGCCTGGCTCTCTCAGAATCCTTCCTGATGCTCCCCCTTGGAACGCTCCCACTGAGAGCTCAGCCGCCTCACTACAGAGGCTCCTCCACATGGAGAGGCCACGTGGATGTGCTCCTGTCAACAGCTCCAGCTGAGCCCAGCCTTTGCATCATTCTGGCCCACGTATCAGACATAAAAATAAAGAAGTTTCCAAATAAGTCCAGCCCCTGATCATCTGAGCCATTGCTCAGCCATTTAAGTCTTTCCAGCTGAAGCTCCAGAATTTGAAAGAAAAAAACATCCCCACATACCCTGTCTGAATTCCTAACCCACGTTTGTTGTTGTATTGCATGTTGAGATGCTTTCTTTTGCAACAATAACTGGAAATGGTGGTCCATGTATGCCATAAATGGCAGCGATTAAAATATCTAACATTTAGGTAACCTAAAGAGATATGTGTTTTCATGCTGGAAGCTAGAGCTTGTCTGAATAAAAAGGGAGGTTTCTGGAGATCAAGGTTGATCTCAATACCAATAAAAGTTTTTAATGAGATGCTGGAACAACTCATTCCCCTCCCCCCACACACACACACACACACATACCTTTGGATGCACACATAGTATTTTAACTGCATTTGCTAATTTACCAGTCAAGTCAGAAAGACAAAAAATAAAAAAATCAACATTTTTTGACTGTCTTGTCTTGGTCAGTTCAGTCCCATCATCTAGATATGAGAGATAAATTGGAAAGCAAAATGCACTTGAGTGGCATATGTCTAGTAACTATAATGTCAACCCTGCTATTATAAAATTACTTAAGAAATAATATCACCCTAACCGGTTTGGCTCAGTGGATAGAGCGTCGGCCTGCGGACTGAAGGGTCCCAGGTTCGATTCTGGTCAGGGGCATTACCTTGGTTGCGGGCACATCCTCAGTAGGGGGTGTGCAGGAGGCAGCTGATTGATGTTTCTCTCTCATCGATGTTTCTTACTCTCTATTCCTCTCCCTTCCTCTCTGTAAAAAATCAATAAAATATATTTTTTTAAAAAAAGAAAAAGAAATAATATCATGGGTTCTTCTCAGTGTTGTACAGGAAAATGCAAACTCTAAATTTTAAAATTTCAGATCTTAATACATGTAAAGGACAAAGACCACAAAAATGTAAACTAAATAATATTCATAACTGCAAAAATCTCAGTCTTTTTTAATGAAAAAATACCTTTTCATTGTTAAAACTTCCCCATAGCCTCAGTTTAACTCAACATTTTTTTCCTAAAAGACTTTTCATTACTAATTAACTTCCATAAAAGCAGAAGACATCTTCCTTGTGCACCGAAGGTTGTAATTTTCCAAAGCTTTGACTTTTGTTTAATACTCCGTAAAGAACATTGTGTATTTTTGCTGAATTTCAAAATGCTACCATTCTATGAGGGAAAGAACTAAGTGCTAAGTGAAATGTGAAACCAAAGTCTTCCTTGGAAACATGCTCCTCTAAGAAAAAAATTAGAATGTGCCAAATATATCCCTACAAATAAAGAAAGGACATTCTTCCTGATATCTACTCCAAGAATAACCTCCCTGGGGAGAATTTTGAAAAGATTTGAGCATTTTAAATGCCCTGAACTAAATTAGCTAATTAAAAATATGGGTGAGCAAAGTCCACTGAGGTTAAAGGGAGAAGAATAGTCAGCAATCATTTATAATAGTGCCCTGTTCAAGAATTTCAAGATACCTGATTAACAGTGGCAATTCTCATTTAGATTCATTATCTGATGGAGCAAAGTTGTTATTGATCCAACAGTTGACCTCACTGCAGGCTTGGGGTGTGACAATAATAATTTCTCCATATACGGTGCCTGCAGTCATTGACAGGTTGAACAATGATTAGATGAAACAGATGATTAAAGAGCCAGTTCCCAAAAACTCTCATTCCATTTCTATTGATGTTTCAGACTTCCCGCATGCTTCATTTCTTACCTTTTTTCCTTCCTTCTTTATTTCTTCCTTTCCTCTCTTAAAATGATTTATTAAGTTTCTGAAAAGGAAGTTTTAGTAGAGTTAAAATGGTCACCAAAATGGTTCGAAATCTTTTCCTCTACCCACATAGATTCAGTGACTGGGGGAATGCAAATTTAACTGGCAAATGACCCGTCAGCAGGAGAAAAAGAATACAAGTGTATTAACAGTTAGCGTGCACAGAAGTTCACAGAAAAAAAAAGTGAAACTCAAGCAGATAGACCCAGGGGCTTATATTTACCATTTTAACAGAGGGAAGTAGGTTGGACTTTGAGGAACAATAAATTGTAGAAAGGTGACTAGGAAATATGGGGGAAACTAATGGGGGAAAAAGGTTATTTTAGTAAGGTTTGGTAGTGCAGACCCAGTGCAGAGCATGCTGATAAGCGTTGCTCTTCCATTCCTGGTACAGGGCAGGAGAGGGCAAAACACTCTTCTTATATCTTTTGGTTCTCATTTGCCTTCCACTTAAAATAATCCTTGTGCCAAAGTGGCATATTTGCGGTTGAAAAAAATCTGGACCCCTTCAAAATTCTTACTTTCACTTCAACATACATATCTTAATAATAGTGACTAAGAATGTCTCCTATATCCACTATATAAAATGGCAATTTAACACAAGGGGGGGAAACTTGACCAAATGGTCGGTTTAAAAGACTATCATTTTCATGAATAATGGAATGTAGACAGGAAATCAATGCTTTCAGAACTTTTTCTACTAAAAATTCATGAAATGTCTGAGAGCAATAGGCTTGAGCTACATCAACACAAAGCTGAAACATTTGGAGGAGAAGAACAAAATGCAAGCAATTATCCAGATACCTTGTCTACACAAAATTCAGCCATCCAGATGTTTGCTTTTCCTAGACCAAACATCTAAATGATTGATGGAATTCCCCTCATTTCTACTTGTGTATGTGAACATCCCTTACCTACTCTTATTTTAACAATGAGCACATCCCCTGAAGTGGGACACTAATCTGTCTCTTCTATACAACTCTTTTTCTTCTTTTAATTCATGTGTATTTTTGTAAAGAACCAATTAAAGAAAAAACAGTAAATTGTCTGTATCTTCTTATTTTGGAGTACAGTAACTATAGAGCAATGGCTGGGTGGTTTGAATTTTCCTTGCAACATCTAGCACACCAGGTGTAGTCAATAAACATTAAGCCATCAAATAAATCAGAATTCCAAGCTGTGGCCTGCATTGAAGAATATGTTATAGTTAGTTGCTTTTGCAGTGGGTGAATTTTGAAAAAAAAAACACTCAATTGATTTGCTTTTCTCAAACCTTAATGTGCATACAAATCTCCTGGGGATGTTGTTAAAAATGCAGATTCTGATTCAATAGGTCTGGATTGAGGCACTACATTGCGTTTCCATCAAACTCCCAGGTTACACTGATGTTGCTGGTCCATAGCTGAGTGGCAGGCAGGTTTATTATTGCCAAGGAAAAAAGACTAAATCTGCCCCTTCACCAAATCTAAAGAATGTCCATTGTAAATAATAGTCCAAATATATTTAACTAGAGGCCCAGTGCATGAATTCGTGCATGAGTGGGGTCCCTCAGGGTGCCCTGTGGGGATTGGGCCCCCACTCTCATCCGCCTTGGCCTGGCGCCACCCACTCACCTGCCACCACGCATCCCGCCGCGGTCCCGCTCTCGTCGGGCCCATCGGGG
>NW_005871056.1:134829-138874 GCF_000147115.1 Myotis lucifugus
AAAATAGCCCAAAATAAATAAGAATTATTTTAAAATCTAGATGGTAAAAATATAACCCAACAGTTTCCTTTAGTACAGATCCCGAAACCTGCCTCCCCCACCCCGCAAAAAAACAAACAAAACATAAAAAAAAAATAAAAAAAAAAATCCTCAGTCTTTTAGGCCTACTTATAATAAGAAAAATGGAATTATAAAATAGTTACAAGTCTAGAATAATAAACATCATAAACACATTCATGATTTCAATAGATTAACAGACTGAATGGCAAATTTTGAGAAAATCTTTATGATTCCAAATTATATAAAGTGATTTCTTAAATTGTTCCCTTTACCATTCTACCACAATCATCAGTTAGTGTTTCAAACAGAAAAATATATATATATTCATTTAATCAGCATTTGACTCAATCACTTTGGGAAAACACTGTGCTTGGCACTCTCCGGAGTTGTAGTGCTGATCTGACCTGGATTCTATGATAGACCTTGTAGTGTAATAGGGAGAAAATATGCAAGCATAAATAACTACAATATAAATTTAAAGTGTAATTGACAAAGCCCTTGGAACTAAGAGGCAAAACTGTGAATCAAATCCAGCTGGTTGGAATGCCATTTTCAAATCAGCTTCTGATTTATTCAATCCTGAAATTAAAACAATTACTTACTTGGCTATATCTTCACAAAGAAGAAAAGAAATTCTAGATTTGCATGCTTCTTTTAGAACATCACTTTGTCATGCAGGGAATACTGATTTTGTGTACATGCTAATGTAAATCAGATGTCAGTTGGGTATCCCTCATCTCTTTGGAGATCTCAGAATAACTGTCTTTAGCTCTCAACAATTCCATGACCTAATAGAAGGCCAAAGTATGGCTCTAAAGTTTCTGCAAATTTCCATGGTTCCATTTCTCATGGCCTCCTTTGCCTTCTGGGCTTATGGTTTCTCTCTAACACACTACATTAACCTAGACACAAATGAGGCTCAGCTTACCCAAAACAGGTATACTCTCCCAAGTTCTTAAAAAATTTTGAAAATTTTTATGAGGAAATGGGAAGGAATTACTTCGGAGCAAAAGCAAACAATACTTGCAATTAAACTATTGTGTTTTTTAAATATTTGTTGTTTCTCCAACCTGTGAATTTTCACTGGCCCCCATCTTCTAACCATCTTTTGGCTCTTCACCCTTACTCCTCCTCCCTTCTCTTTCCTCTTTCTATCTTCTCACCACCTCTCTACTGGGTATGTGACCACAAAATTCTTTCCTCTATGCTCATAAAAAAGTAACTTTCCTCTTGCCCTAACTTCTTGGTATCACCTAATATCCTTAACTATGATATACCAGAAGTGCTTGGAATGTGTGTGTGTGGGGGGGGGGGGGAGGGAAGAGACTCTATTCCAATCTTTACCTATAAAGATAGAGCATGCCTTCAAAGGAATCCAGGTGAAAATAATATTCTGTGCCTCATTAAGCAATTAAATAGCTCAATTAGAAGGTAATTGCATTTGCTCAAAAAGAAATGATGGCAACTTGGACTAGGGTGGTGGCAGTGAAAATAAGGGGAAAAAATGGACCAATACAAGAGATCATTAGGAGTTAGAAGCCACAGGTATTGGTGCTTGATTGAGCAGGTGGGGATGGAAAGGAACAATCAAGTACAACCCCTATTTCTCTGGCTTAGGCAGCTGGAGAGTTGGTGGTCCCATTTATAAAGATAGCGAGTCTTAGGAGGGAGCAGGTTCAGAAGGAGCATGATGAGATTGGCTTTGGAAATTTTGAATATAAAGTGCCCATGAAACAACTTCTGGGAGATGCCTCCTAGACAGTTGCATGTGTGAGTTTGGCACTCAGAGGGACAGTGACAGTGAATACAGGCTCAGGCTTTGGATTCAGAAATATCTGGCTCCAAGTCCTAGCTCTGCTATTTAATAGGTGTGTCCCTTGAGCAAGCTACTGAAACTCTCCATGCCTCAGTTTCTTCATCTGTACAAGGATTACTATTATACTTCTACTAGAGGTGCATAAAATTCGTGCACTCAGGGGATCCCTCAGCCAGGTGCGCCCTCTTGCAGTCCAGGAGCCCTCGGGGGATGTCCGACTGACAGCTTATATACCAGAGATAACATATATGAAGCTCTCAGTTCAGCTTAATAAAAATAAGTAATTCAAAAGCTGTCAGTCGGACATCCTTAGCACTGCTGTGGAGGCGGGAAAGGCTTCCACCATCGCCGCTGTGCTTGCCAGCTATAAGCCCAGCTTCTGGCTGAGCAGTGCTCCCCCTGTGGGAGAGCACTGACCACCAGGGGGCAGCTCCTGCATTGAGCGTCTATCCCCTGGTGGTCAGTGAGCATCATAGCAACCAGTCATTCTGCTGTTGGGCCGAAACCGGCTCTCCAACATCCCCTAAGGGGTCCCAGATTGCAAGAGGATGCAGGCCAGGCTGAGGGACCCCACCAGTGCATGATTGGGGTCGGGGAAGGACGCAGGAGGTTGGCCAGCCAGGAAGGGACTGCAGGAGGGCTCCAGGGTGTGTCCGGCCCGTCTCACTCAGTCCCAATCGGCCAGACCCCAGCAGCAAACTAACCTACCGGTCAGAGCGTCTGCCCCCTGGTGGTCAGTGCACATCATAGCCAGTGGTTGAGTGGCCTTAGCATTCATTAGCATATTACGCTTTGATTGGTTGAATATGCTAAGTGTCTGGCCAACCAGACAACCATACACTTAGCATATTAGGCTTTTATTATATAGGATTTTGTGAAGCTATCTCAGAATACCAGAGATAACGTATATGAAGCTCTCAGTGCAGCTTAATAAAAACAAGTAATTCAAAAATATTTATTCAGTACCTCCTATGTACCAGATACTGCTCTATAAATATATATGCACTCATTTAATCTTCACAATCTTATATCATTGATAGTATTATCTCCATGTTAAAGACGAGGAAACAAATGCAGAGAAACTCACAAAGCAGGAAGTGACTGATCTGAATCCCAGCAGTTTGGCTCCAGAGTCTACATGCTTAACCACAGCACTGGAATTTCTCTTAATGATGTTAGCTAAAATCCTAATTACAACTTTGGAAGTCACCAGAACATAATGTGTGAGCATGTGGGTAATTAAATATTGATTATATTAATCACTAAATTTTATTGAGTGCTTATTCTTTTAAGACATATTAAATGTTTTATATAGATATCTCCTTAAATTTCCTCAATGTTCTATGAAGTAGATATTATTTCTCTCATTTTGAAGATGAGAAAACTGAGACAGGAAGAGGTTACTGGAGAGTAGCCTGCCCAATGTCACAGAGATATAAAGTAATGGGGTCAGACACAAACTCAGACAACTTAACTCTCACATCTTAAAATTGATGAAATATTAGAGTGGCTAAGGATATGTAGAGATGAGACAAAAGCAAAAGAAAGGGGTATGAGAAATGCATCATTCCATTATCCTTTTAAGAATTCTTTTTTAAATACAAGCAATCACCTTTCATTCGTAGTCAAAGGGGACTGGTAAATACCATCCACCCAGCACATTGCCTGTCCCTGGCCTAAAGCACCTGGTCACTGTCATCATCACACATGCATTTGTCCCAGCAGATGTGAACCTTGCCATGGCAGGAACCCCTCCCTCATCACTAACTCCCCTCTAATATCCAGTGCCTTTTACAGGACCTTTTAAATGTTTGCTGAATTAAATTGACAAAAAGTGTTAAGAAGATGGAAAGCAGGGAAGAGAGGCACAGAAAAAGAGGCAGGAGAAGGAGCAAGGAAGAAGCAGTTAAGAGAAAGCTTCATGCCCTGTCTTCACAGGGGAACAGGGGGAAATCTAAGTAAACGAGGATGAGAAGTGACATTTCCAGATCATTCTGCCACCTGGTAGGTGTGGAAAATCAGGAAGGTCTTCAAAGAGGAGGTGATAAAGCAGCAAAGTCTGGAAGGAAGAAAAAGAGCTTCCCCCCAGACATGGGAGTGATGAGGCATGGAAGGAAGGAGGGGACTCCAAGGCATATTTGAGAAAGCCACTCTTTATTTCTTAATAAA
>NW_005871056.1:138974-140440 GCF_000147115.1 Myotis lucifugus
GCTCAGTGGTTGAGCATCAACCTATGAAGCAGGAGGTCACTGTTCGATTCCTAGTCAGGGCACACACTGGGATTGTGGGCTTGATGCCCAGTAGAGTGCGTGCAGAAAGCAGTCAATCAATGATTCTCTCTCATCAGTGATGTTTCTATCTCTCTCTCCCTTTCCCTTCCTCTCTAAAATCAATAAAAATATATATTTTGAATAGTATATTATTCAGATTCTTCACATATAGTTTACAGCTTATGAAATTATTGACATACCCTATTTTGGTTTTTCATTGTATCCTTGATTAAATGAGTATATTCTTAAGATTATCCATGCCTTTCTACCAAATGGGTTCATTACTCAGGAGCAGCCAACCTGAAAGAACAGTGGAATGATCTGTTAAAGGTTCAGCTAAAGTGCTGGCTGAAGAACAACACACTAAGGATTTGAGTGTCCAGGATGCAATATATGTGCCACACCAATAATTAACACATGGTACTATGTCTCCAATAACTTGTATACAAAGGTAAAAGAACAAAGACATATAAATAGAAGTGTCCCCTCTCACCATCATACTCATTCACTTGTGGTATTTGTGCTTCCTTTCCCAAAACCGTAGTCTCTGTTGGGTTACAGGTCCCAATTCCCAGAGGAGAGAAACACTTTTACCAGAGACAGAATGGTGATTTCATTGCACTAGAAGCCATATCTACAACTAGGATAGTTTGACCTCTTCATGACAGTGGCAGTCAAAGAAAAGTTACTAGGCTGGCTGAGAAAATCAACCTTGATTATCATAAGAAGTCGGGTTGCTTCTCAGAATGTGGTCAGAGGAGCATGCCTATGAATACAGGATATTCACTATGTTATGTCTTAGTATTTCCATGCCCAGTAATAACTGTCATTGGCCAACTGTTACAACCATAATCCAATAATATCCAGGAACCAAAAGGCTTAGAATCCTCAGAATGAAAATCGAGGCAAGTGGACCATGGGAAGTGCTGGCAGAGGGTGAGGGAAATCGACAATGAATGGTGGAGGAGAGAGATGATAAATATCCCTGACAGCCTCAGGACCAGCTGTAGCAGCAAGGATTGTACTTGCTTTTCACTGACCCTCTTGGCCTGTCTCTTCTAGGAAAATGCAACTTCAAGGTGATTCTGACTGGTTGGACTTTTACTTCCGCTTTCCAGGAAGATATAATGTCCTCTTGTTCTAACAACAACAACCAAAAATGTTCTCATATTTTAGTTGTAAACCAGATATAATTAGAGGGCATAAATGGATCTTAATGTGCAAGGGGGAGACTGTAAGACATCTTTTTGTAACTTTCCAGGTTGTTTTGGCATCACAGACTCTGCCGCTATAGCCAGCCCCGAGAAGTTTTGCTACCTGCAGCCAACCAGCCATACTTGAGTCTCTGTCTTCTCACACTTTCTGACTCAGATTCAGATGAAATAAAACATCAGGACATTGGTTTT
>NW_005871056.1:140798-225945 GCF_000147115.1 Myotis lucifugus
TAGACCTATCAAAGGACTGAGGTAAAAATCAAGCCACTCTCTTCACATTACAAAAGAGAAAATAAAACAGCATTTTAAAATATAGCCCCAGAAACACTATGAACGGGTTCTGATCGAAGATGGCGGCGTAGGTAAACACCGGAGATTGCTCCTGCAAACAACCATTTCAAAAATACACCTAAAAGACGGAACGGACATCACCCATAACCACAGGAAGGCTGGCTGAAGAGAGACTCTACACTAGAAGGGAAAGAGAACAGCAGAGGAGGCTCAGAGGAGGCGCAGTGTGGAAAACACAAAGGTACCGAGGTGCGCGCGAAAGCAGGCTGGTGGCTGAGGGCGCGGTTGTCGTTTTCGGTCGGGAGTGAGTCTCAGACTATGGGCTCCAGATCCCGGGCGAGTCTCTAGGGATTCAGACTCAGACGAGAGAAGCGGGATTATCCGGCATCAGTTGGAACCTGAGGGCAGTTTTCTCTCCGAGGTTTGCAGCGGCTGCTGGGGTTCTGAGAAGCAGAGCCTCTGGGAACGGGACTGAGAGCGGCCATAACTGCTCCCTCCGCCCGCCCTGTTGATCCCGCCCCGCCCAAGCCCTGCGCACAGCCATTTGCTGATCCCTCAGGCAAAGGCTGGATTAGCGCCTTCCCAGAAGACAGACGTTTTCCACACAGCTGATTCCTACAGCCAGTCGGCCTGGTGGTCAAATCCCTCTAGTGTTAACTACAACAATTAAGGCTTGGCTAGAACAAGACTGCGCACAAAGACCACAAGGGGGTGCACCAAGAAAGCATAAAAGATGCAGAGACAAAAAAACATGACAGAAATGGAGGATATGGAGCTAAGAATCGCAATTTTGAGGGCTTGCTATAAACTTGAGCAGAGCCTCACGAAAACTAATGAGACCCTCGATGCTACGATAAAGAAATTAGAAAGTAAGCATACACGGACTGAAATAAAGAATATTATACCCAATAGCAGACCAGAGGAGCACAAGAATCAAACCAAAGATTCGACAAAAAACACCCAACTGGAAAAGCAAAATGAAAAAAGAATCCGAAAGTGTGAAGATAGTGTAAGGAGCCTCTGGGACAGCTTCAAGCGTACCAACATCCGAATTATCGGGGTGCCAGAAGATGAGAGACAGCAAGATATTGAAAACCTATTTGAAGAAATAATGGCAGAAAACTTCCCCCACCTGGTGAAAGAAATGGACTTACAGGTCCAAGAAGCGAAGAGAACCCCAAACAAAAGGAATCCAAAGAGGACCACACCAAGACACATCATAATTAAAATGCCAAGAGCAAAAGACAAAGAGAGAATCTTAAAAGCAGCAAGAGAAAGAGACTCAATTACCTACAAGGGAATACCCATACGACTGTCAGCTGATTTCTCAACAGAAACTTTGCAGGCCAGAAGGGAATGGCAAGAAATATTCAAAGTACTGAATACCAAGAACCTACAACCAAGATTACTTTATCCAGCAAAGCTATCATTCAGAATTGAAGGTCAGATAAAGAGCTTCACAGATAAGGAAAAGCTAAAGGAGTTCATCACCACTAAACCAGTATTATACGAAATGCTGAAAGGTTTCCTTTAAGAAAAGGAAGAAGAAAAAGGTAAAGATACAAATTGTGAACAAACATGCATCTATCAACAAGTGAATCTAAGAATCAAGTGAATAAATAATCTGATGTACAGAATGAACTGGTGATTACAATGAATCAGGGACATAGAAGGGGAATGGACTGACTATTCTTGGGGGGGGGGGAAGGGGAATGGGAGATGCGGGAAGAGAATGGACAAAAATCGTGCACCTATGGATGAGGACAGTGGGTGGGGAGTGAGGGCGGAGGGTGGGGCGGGAACTGGGAGAAGGGGAGTTATGGGAAAAAAAGAGGAACAAATGTAATCAGAACAATAAAGATTTAATTAAAAAAAAAAAAAAACAGGGTCACCTTGGAAGCCTATATGTAGCAGAGCCTCTGTTAGTCTGAGTCTCTGAATGACTGAATGGAGGAGAGCTGTCTGCTGCCTTGTTCACATTCTCATCACTATTACATGATCAAAAACTAAGCATATCCTAGTTTAATAGAATTGTGTTGCCATTAAACCAATAACAATAAGGTCCTTAAAAAGGTATAGTATTACAACTGGAAGTCATGTTTTCCTTTCGTTGCTGCCTATTTATCTGAAACCATATTTTATTTCTAAATTTGTGTAAATTAAGTAAAACAAAGTCATGATACATTTTTCCAAAATCCAGTTAATAGGTCCTCTTTAAAAGTCATTCTCGTTGCATCACCCTTCAACTCCTCTTCTCACACCTCCAGGAAAAAAAAAAAAGCCAAATGATACGAACTAGCAGATGTTCATCTACGTAAACATCTTGTGCTGGTTTTACTAGCAAAGACTACGTTCCTAGGAATGCAAGAAAAACTAAGCCAGATGCAACCATTGAAACTAACAGACTTTATTTCTATCCTACATGTTACCCACGAATGAGAACAATTATTCTCTAAAAAGTAGAAAAGTCCCCATGGGAGGAATACTTCATTTTTTTTATATTATAGTAGATGGCGCCCTCTAATCTTAACAACTCAGGAGGACACTATTGTGCATTACCATTTCTCCCATTTGCAATCACTGCTCAATCTCTTATACAAACAACTCAAATATTTCCACCCAATTCATTCTCTTTCTCCCTCCTGGTACCCACATAATCACTCCCTAAAGGTAAGGCAGTGATAGAGTGGAAATAGTAAAGTTCCTGCCTTTCTCTCCCGGCACTGTATTCAGTAAGAAAGGAACAGATGCTGGGTCAGTCATGTGCTGAGAATGGGTAACAGCAACAGCAGAGAGGCTGCTAAGAGCGACACAATCCAAACCAATGCCCAGGGAGGAAGTGAGTCAGGAACGCTGGATGGAGTCAACACCTGTGGCTTCTTGCAGGGGGAAGAAATGGTCCCTAGCAAAATCTTTTTTTTTTAAGTTAGGGTTTTTCTTTTTTTTATCAATATATGAATACTTTATTTTTTTTATTGCTTAAAGTATTACAAAGGGTATTACATATGTGTCCTTTTTTTTTTCCCACCCTTGACAATCCCCTGGCCTCCCCTACCCCCTGGCTTCTTTTGCAGGGGGAAGAAATGGTCCCTAGCAAAATCTTGGCCTCATTAATGGGACTTCTTAGATGGAGAAAAAAAGTTACGTTATCTTTATTTATATACTCAACAGATATTTACTGAGAACTTATGTACACCAGGTGCAGTCACTAGAAACACTGCAGTGTGCAAGATAATTACATACCTGTTCTGATGGAGCTTGTGGTCTAGTCTAGAAACTCAGATTAGGCTTTCAGCAAGTCAAAGGTTTCAGGGGATTCATTCCCACCTGCTTTCCTGAGGAAAATGAATTGCAAGAGAAGTGATTTTTAGTATTTTACACATCACTTATAAAACTTCTAAAGGGTCCTCTCATGGCTTAAGATATAAATCTCAAGACTCTGGCTTCTGAGCTAAAAATCAGAACATGAGTTCTGACAGTCATTCCTACCATCTATCTAGGTTCTTTTCTCTCCTAAGATCTTTAAATACATTATTTACTAGTAATTCGCTCTCATGAGTTAGGTAGTAGAGCTCCATTTTCAGCTGAAAAAATAGAGCCTCAGAGAGGTTAAATAAAGTCACATACCTCTTCTTCCACTATTTATTTATTTATTTATCAGTCATCCACAAATATATATATTTCTTTGGCACCCACTGAATAGGCTGGGGCATAAACTATTAAGTATCCACACATTTATCAAATATCCACTAAATTTTTTGTTCATGCACTATAAACCTGTGTGTGTGTGTGTGTGTGTGTGTGTGTGTGTGTGTGTGTGTGTGTGTTGTGTACTGTTTTAGGCTTGGAAGAGAAAAAATGAACAAGAGATTCTCCCACTCACTCAAGAAAAGGCACTTGCTCTCATAGAGTTTGCCTCTTGGAAGGTGAAAAAAGGTTAAAAAGTTTTAATGAGTAAAATAATGCTTATTAGATAGTGAAAGATATAAAGGGAAAAAATAAAGCAAGGGAGGGGTAAAGGAAATATCCAGGTGGAAGGTACTATTTTAGATAGGAAAGTCTAAAAAGGACTGACTGAGAAATGACAGGTGAGTAAACACCTGAGAAGGTGAGGAGGTTAACCATGTACATATCCAGGAAGAAAGCGGACCATGTGATGTTGCATAAGTGCAAAAATTCTGTGTTAAAAGCATGCTGGCCTGTCTGAATTGCAGCAATGAGGCCAGTGGGTTGCAGTGGAAGAAGTCAGGGGGAGAGTAGTAAGAAAAAAGATCAAAAAAAGGAAAGATGAAAAATCATGTAAAAACTTTGGCTTTACTCAGTCATTGTAAGAATTCTGGCTTTTATTCAAAGTACAATGGAAAACTATAGGAGAATGCTGAGGGTTGGAAAGATATTCTCTGGCTTATATTTTAACACACTCACTCTGAGAATAGAATAAAGAGTTAAAGGCAGAAGCAATGAGACCAGGATGCTCTTAACAGTGATCCAAGGGAGAGCTATCTGTGGCTTAAACCAGAGCGGTAGTGGTGGAGGTGCTGAGACATAGCCAGGTTCTCCATATATTGTGAACATGGAGCCAACAAGATTTTCTGACAGATAAAGATGGATTGTGAGACATGGAAGGAAGTCAGAGATGACAACGTTTTTGAACTGTTCAGTGGGAAGAACTGATTGTCATTTACTGAAATGAGGAGACAACAGGACAGAATCCCTAACCTCAGAATCCATGAAGACTATAAACTATAGCTCATGCTAGTTCCACATCAACTGTAATCTAAAAGCACAATTTATATAAAAAAATAACAACAAGGAAAAAGCAAGCAAAGGAAAACCAAATAAGGAGGGAGGAATATTTATTTTCATTAGTAAAAAAGTTTATCAAGCCTTCACAACCCTACCATTCTACATTCCTTTCTCTTGCCCTGGATATTGCCTTATTTCACCAATCTGGTTTTCTTAGTTTGAGTTCCCCCGAAAGCTGAGTCTTCAACAAGGATTTGGGTGTGCAGAGGTTATTTTGGAAGCAGTTTTCAGGGAGCAGGGGAATGGGAAAGTGAATGTAAAAGAGGGAAGGAAGGAAGGAAAACCAGTGCAGAGATGTGCTTGAGCTGGTTAGCACATGGGCAACTGAGGCTCAGTTCCAGTAGGGGCTCTCTCCACAACCATGAAGAATGCATCTCAGAATTGTCCCAGTGACATTTTCTAGGACATTTTCCACTGACTCCCAGCTTCCCTTCGTTGAGACCTGCAAACACAGACACTGATTCCCCAACGCTGGTGGGTTATATCTGTGGTGCTGAGCAAACTTTCTAGGCATCAAAGAAAGATCTGAAGCCAAAAAAAGCAGAAAGCCATCATAGTAGACACTTGAGATGGAACTGTTTATCCCACTTAACCTTAAGTCAGGTGGGAAGGTGGTGATATGCAGTGCTGGTCACTACAAATGACTGCTATCCTGGGTTACATGTACTTCTCTGTGCCTGGCCTGTGCCTTCACCTCTCCAAATTTTGCTTGTCCTGTGTTCTGTCCCAAGACCACTGTACCCTCACACACCTACTACTTCCTCTCTGGCTATGATTAGGACCAGCAATCAAAGTCCAGGTGAAATCTCACTTCTCAACAAAACCCAGGACTATTTCCAGTTAGAAGCCTCCAACTCTTAATGCCCACAGCATGAACACCGCTATCTTTGGACCCTTAATTCCAATACCTGATGGACAGTTAAATCTTTACATATGTGCTTTAACTTGCCAAGTAGATCATAAATACTTGAGAGCTAGAATTCTTTGCATGTATTCTGTTGATCAATCCTAATTCATACAGGTGCTTTTGGCTTTCTCTAGAGGCAAAGAGGGACAAAGAGAGCAACTAATGTAGCTGCCTGTGATGACTGCTACCATCCCAAGTTAGCTCAAAAAGTCACTGTATAAATGAGGTTCATTTATTCCCCCAAAAGTGATGGGTCAGAACAGGCAATTCCATGTATATAAACACTTGGCATATTTACACTTCTTGAAAATCTCTAAGAATTCTCAAGCCAAAAATTTTTAAAACAAACCCTTTTGACATAGCAGAGAGGGGTCGGACTTGAAATAGTGCTAGATTCATTTACAGACGGAATACATCTTTCTGCTAATTAAAATGTCAGGTATAAGTGGAACAGAGGCAAAGGCCAGAAAACTTCATTCTTCATAGATGAGGTTTTGCAAATGAAAGACTGTCAGCACAAGGAGCATGGGTATAATAGCTGGTTCTTCCCTCAGAAAGACAGTGGCATCACGCATAACCGGAAATAGTATACACAGCCTGATAGAGGAATGGGGTGAAGTGGCAGGGAGGGAGCCAGTCCCTCGAGCATATTAAAAGCAACCCTGGATGTGATATGGCTTGGTGGTTATATGATTTTTAATATCCTTATCAGTTAGAGGTACATACTGATATACTTATGTATAAAATACTATGAGTCTAGAGTTTGCTTTAAAATGTCAGTTAAAAAGAACCACAAAATGTTGATATTTGTTAAAAGCAGCTCATGTTTACATGGGTAAAATCTCTCTATTTTGTGTGTTTGTACATTTTCAGTATAAAATACTCTTAAAAGAGCTACATACTGGGTCAGAAAGTTGTATACAGCTGAGGTACCAAGCTGTGAGCCTCTCACTGTAGCAGCTGCTACAGCACCAATAAATAGAAAATTCATGAACCTTTATTGCTCATCGTCACTGAGGCATTGCTGCATGGAGTGAGAAGGTTCCTCTTACTAGGGAAGGAGAGTCCCAGTGCAGCAGAAAATATGACTGCAGTCTTTGTTCTCTGCACAAACCTCTCTCAGATGCCTCCCCAGGCTCCCTCTCCCTCTCAGCATAGTTGACAGAATATCAGAGTCACAAAGCCCCTTGGTCTTTACCACACCTGCAGCTTCAAGTATCTTACTGACCACAACATTCATTTTCTCACTGACCAACTCATGTTCATCTAATTCTACTATTTTAACACATTTCATTCCTATCCAAACACATGTGCATGGCCACCGCTAACATAACACTTCCCATTCATACCATTTAAGCTACTAATGTTTTCCATGATATCATGAATATCTCCCCTACTTAGTAATAGCTGCACCCCACCACCTATTGTTTGTCTTTCTACATTTATTTTCCCCTTAAATATGAACCCACATCTACATGGGTTCAAACCCTTATCTGCAACGAGTGTGTCCTTCACTACCCAACAACCCACATGGGACCTAGCCCAGTGCCAGGCTAACTTTTAGTAAACAGTCCTCAGTTTTACTTATTGAGTTACTAACTAACCACTGGGATTTAAGCATGAAAACTTCACTCGTTCATCCAATAAACAATTGTTAAGTACTTATTATGTGCCATGTCCTTGATCTACAAAAATAAATCAATTAAGTACCAACCTTGAAAAAGGTCAAAGTCTAATAGGGGAAATAAGTGCATGAACCACTAAATGTAGTTAGATATGTAAACTAGATAGAGTGGCAACATCAATGAATATACTCACTTTGACTTGGAGTTCGGAGGTGAGAATAGGAAGAAGAGGAGGCTTCCAAAGATGACAAAAGACTTGATTTTGCCTTTAAATGGTGGAGTAGCAGTTTGTCAGGCATATATAAAGAACTGGAGATATAAATTATAAAAACTCTGTGTGATGCTAGAATCAATAAAGGGATGTCATAAGAGATAAGGTTGGAGGGATAAAATATGAAGGTTCTTAATGCTATAAATTTTGAGATTTATTCCACAGAAAATAAAAAGTCAATGAAAGCTTTTAAGCAGGGCTGTCAAACAATATTTGCATCTCAGAAAAATTCCCTTGTAGTAGAGTGGAGGATGACATTGAAGGCAAGGGGTGAAGCAACAGAAGCAGAGCAATGGAGGCAACGTCAGCCCTTACAGGGTGGTTGTAACTGCGCAGAGAAGAGAGATGTGGATCTGAATAAAGGAAGTGGCAGTGAAGGTAGATTGGACTGATCCATAAATGTATTTGACAGCCTGATTTAGATTTTTACCTCCCCCACCCTACCGCCCCCAAAAAAGAGCACATTTCCTCTAAGAAGTTATCCTGAGAGTTTGTCAGAGAAAATCTGGGAGCAAATGACAAATAACTATGAAACCTGCAAATATATATGCCCTGCTGAGCTTAGTTTTCATTACCTAGAGACATTCTCCCTTTCCCTCCTTTTTCCCTCCCTCCATGAGATCAGGTTCCATGTCTATGTTGACCTCTCAGTCATTTCTTGGTTTCTTTCTTCCTACTTATGAACTCTGACCTTTTTTACTTTTCAATTCTTCATTAATGTGGCAAAATCTCTTAGTTCTAGAATGTGTTTGGTTCTAGAGGACAATGACACAGCCTTTTGATACCCCAAAGTCAAAACTGGTTTTGACAAAAATAAAAACTTTCTGCACACTGCCCATCCATATCTTATGACATTTTTAGGGTTTGGAGAGATAGCCATTGTCTGTCTTTACATCCTTGAATGCCCACATGAGATTGAATGCCATTTAGATAAATGAGCCATTTATGGTAATGCTTCATATAACAGCATATTCAGTTGGCTGCTCTGGAATTTGATCATTTTCTTTTTAAAGTTAGTGGAAGTTAGTTTGGGCCAAGTATTTTGAAAACTTTGTTGAGAAATTAAGTTTCAGGGGGCACAGTCCTAGACAAGTATCAGTAGGTATAGCAAAGGTGTCGGGAACATTATATGTTTAACTAAATATGTGTTTATTAAGAACAAGCATAGGTAACTCTATTCTAAGATAAACGTAGATGTATAAGACAGTTCATTCTCAAGAGAAACAAGCCAGGTAATTCACAAGGCAAACAACTGCAGAACCATGACTTACATGTTACTTCGTGATGTGCCAAGCAGGACTCATGCCACCACTGCCACATGGCCAACATCTGTTTTGGCAACGTCACCCTTCTCTTCCTGGAGGCTTGACCACTTCCACTCCTCTCCCTACTTGTGCTCCCCAACTTCCAAGAACCAGGACACTGTTTGCAGCTCTCCTAAGCATCCACGTCAGCACTTCCCCTGGTCAGCACCTTTTCCAAACTATATCTCACTCTAAAATTGCCCTTTCCTCCTCCTCCAATTCCCTCCAAACAAAATAACTATTTCATCTTTTCAACTAGGTGTTAGAGGAAAAGCAATCAAAATGCCTGATTAAACCAATTCGTACCAAAGTCTAGATAGTAGGCTTCACTTTCATCGCAGCTTTTAGGAAAAGAACCTGTTATTTCAAATGAATCACTGATGGGTGGAATGTGTGAGGGAGTTATATTTGAAGTGTGGGGAGTTCCACTTTGTCCTCATCTATTCATACTGATCAGTCTCTCTCTGATCCAATTTGTCTTCCTCACGGAGATTCCATTCTGAACTAGACAATGCATGTGACAGCCTCAGTTCATCAGGTCATAAATTAAAAATAAACCTCGGTAGGAAACCTGGTTTGGTTTTACATTTCTTACAATTTGGAGTTGCATTCCTTTTCTAGAGACATTTGAATGTTTTCTGGATAGGCTTCTATGGTTTCTAGTAAAGACAAAAGTAATGTTGATTTGGTATTGTATTGTTATCTTTGCCAAAAGGCAAACTACCCAGCGTGGAAGTTAATATCAGATAAAAATAGTGGTGAAGTAGTGACCACAATGTATACCCTCTTATGAGAGTAAATTAATATGGAGATCACAAATAAATATGAGTTACGTCTTTATGAAGTTACGTTCTAACATCAGCAGACTGCTTATAGACAAACCTGTCTTTAAAACATCCCAAACATAACCCATAAAAAGGGAACAAGTGGGAAGCATGCACGCATGTACGTTTCTCACTAATGCCCTTACAGTCATTTCTGCCTCTAGCTTCAGTTCAGGTTGCTGTTTCTTCAGTTGTACACCAAATGAAATCATGGTTTACAGTTGGTGGCTACACTGTAAGTAAAATAAGTTTCTTTTCATACTAAACATAGAGTGGAATTCCCTTAAGTTAAATGCCTAGACAGAGAGAGTCCACTGATTTGCCTTTCTTTCAAAGAGCTCAAATTCTATCCTCAGGTTGTCTCTGAACTAGACAATCACAGCACTAAGGTATAAATAAACTGAAGAGGCTGTCCCCTGTGCACGATGTGACAGAACTTGGCTCTCTGACTAGGTGTGTTGAGTCCCAAACCTGTGCTGCATCCCTGCTACAAAACCTGAAAAGCAAGCCTAAAATTCACAACAGGCCCCTGGATAATCAAACTGTGGATATACCACCATGTCCCACGACCTTATCACTCAGCAAATATGTAATGAGTTTCTTCTCTGTGCCAGGTATTCGCTAGGCTCAGTGACACAAAGGTGAACAATGACATGGAGTCCCTGCTTTCTTGCCCAGGCTCACAATGACATAAAAGGTAGTCACAATACAGAGTTATGACAGAGAGACAGGCTGCAGGTCAAGGGCACACAGGGCAGAAGCACCTAACCCACCTAAGAGTGAGGGCATGGAAACATCAGGAAAAACTTCTTGGAGAAGGAGGTGTCTGGGATAAGATATTTCATTTTTTATTCATGGTTTTTATTTTTTTAACTTTGTATTTTTTATGTAATTTCAGGCCTCCAAAAAAAAGTTGCATGAATAATACAAATAATTCTCATAAACCATTCATCTTATGCCCTCATATATAATATATATATATATATATACAAACATACATTTTTAACCATTTAAGAATAACTTTCAGAGATTGTCCCTTTTACTCTTAAATACTTCAGTGTATGTTTTCTAAGATCAAGGGCATTCTCTCCCATTACCTACAATTTACAAAACCAGAAAATTAATACTAACCTAATACTACTATCCTACCTACAGACCTTATTCAACTTTTGCCAGTTGTCTTACTGTAAAGTCAGTATTCAGTTGTCATGTCTGTTTAGTATCCTACAGTCTGGAACAGTTTGTCTCTCGTGACCTTGTCATTTTTGAAGTGCACAGTCTAGTTATTTAGAATGTTCCTCAGTTTGGTTTTGTCTGATATTTTCTCATTATTAGATTTAGCGTAAGCATTTTTGGCAGAAATGCCACAGAGGTGATATTGTATTTTTGAGGTGAATTTTGAAGAACAAAGAGGAGGAGTCAGCCTGCAGAATCTATTGCCAGATAAGTTTATTTTTACGTTCAGACTTAGGAGGATAAAAGGTGGAAGGTTAAAAAAAAAAAAGCTATACTATTATTAGCTGATATTTATCAAGAACTTACTAAGTGCCTGGTACTATAAATGCATTACACAAGTTAACTCAGTCATCCTCACAACTGTTCTTTGCCCATTTTCAGATGAGAGAGACTAAAGCACAAAGAGATGGCAAAGCTAGCAATTGGAGCAGCCAGAATTCAAATTCAAGCAGACTGACTCTACTGCCCACACTGTCAGCAGATGAGACTTAGTAAAAGCAAAATTTTACAAAAACAAAAAAACAAGTCTTGATAATAGTTCAGAACCAGCTGGCTTTGAGAACAGTGTGCAGTGGTTGGTTTGAGCAACACCTAGTGAAGACATTGGGAATTATGGCTGGGGCGCTCCTGCCCCCTGCTGGCTATGTGAACTTATTGCATGCTTTTCACTGATTTTAGTTCAATTGGAGGAGAGGGGCACCTCCATGCAGAGAAATGATCATGGAAATTTCTGCACTCTCCGGTATTATGCCTGACCTGCGAGCATGAATCAGGAAGAATTTGGCATTCCTTCTATTCTTCTTCTCAGCCCTCTGCCACATTATAAAGATTGCTCAGAAGAACAAATTCTAAGCCCTATTCTCATGAACTTCTTTTATGAGACTTCTCAGGAGAATTTTTTTTTTAACCATGACAAATTTGGAATCCACTGAAGCAGTAAGGAAGCTTAAGTTAAATTAATCAGAATACAATCCCCAGACAAGACAATCATTGCAGCTGAGGAAACCCGCAGGGAGGGTGTTTGTCCTTAGAAAATATTTGAAAAAGATCCAGTGCAGCTGAACCAAGTCATCTCACAGAGGGCTCTGAAGTGCCACGGAGGATCAAATCACTAGGCTAATAAAATTATGGAGAAGAAAAAATTCCTCTGAATGAATCATAAGTAGCCTCTATTTTCAACCAAATTCCCTTTCTATTCACAGATAAAAACCTGTCCCTCTTAGATTCAGATCCCTCGGGGCTTCTACAAAATGCCATTGTTTTCTCTAGTAAGGAGGAAAAGTAGAAGTAAAATACAGCCAGAAGACAATGGAATGGCAGTCTCAAATATACCAGAAATGGGACTCACACAAAAAATGTTAAGGGTATGTGTCTTAATTCTCAAAATACATTTTATAAGAAAATTTGACCATTCTGCTTTGATGACAAATACAGATAAGCCATTAGCCATTATTAAGTCACATCTATTCTCTAAGGGGAACAAACTCTTCACTGGAATTGTGACAATTCTGATGCAAGGAGGACCTTCTTAACTTCTACCCCCATCTACGGAATTTGGAGGGACACAAATAAAGGGTGTCCCAAAATTCACGCAAGAAGTAATTTTGATAGAAAACACAGATTTATAATTAAAAATTGTAAATTTTTTATTGATTCATAAAATATACAGTATAGGGTTATGTATGGAATAGCATATAGGGTAAATGGATTATCATGTCGTGATAGCAAGCACCATTAACTGTTATTGTCTGAGCAGCCGCATTTTCGAAGAAGAATGGTCTGATGATGCCTCCAGCCCAAAATCTGCACCAAACAGTGACACGTTGTTGATGCATTTGTTTCTCAACAATCACTCGTGGATTTTCTGAACCCCAAATGTGACAATTTTGTCGATTAACCAAGCCATCAAGATGAAAATGAGCCTCATCGAAATTCAGCCACATTTATGCAAAACGGTCATGGAAAATTTCAACAAAAGAGTGCGTATGTGCCAGCAAAGCCGTGGAGGCCATTTACCTGATATGCTATTCCATATATAACCCTATACTGTATACTTTATGAATCAATTAAAAAATTACAATTTTTAATTATAAACCTGTGTTTTCTATCAAAATTACTTCTTGCGTGAATTTTGGGACACCCTTTACATTTGCATACTGCTGCTACCAAGCAAAGGGCTGAAACTTTTGCCCCCCAGGTCATATCAACTCAGTAAATAAATGCCTCATGGAAGGTGCTTGAGCTAAGCAAGCCTGTCACTTCAAGGACTTCCTGTTTATTTTAATAAAGCATCAAGAGTTCATGAAGGATTTATCAGATCTCCATACCCTGAGACAAAACTAGTGCCCTATATCAGCTCTCTATTGCCACAACAGTGCTGCATAACAACCACAAAACATCAGTGGCATACAGCATTAAGCATTTGTTGCTCTCCTGTCTGGTGTGGTCTACATGACGGCTCTGTTGGTATTGCCTGGGCTCTGTCACATGTCTCACATGTCTGAAACTGTCTCTCATCACGCAGCAGACTAGAAAGCATTGCTCTCCATTAGTGAACAAATGGCAAACACAATGCCTTCTTAGACAGAGGCTCAGAAATGGCATACTCTCACTTCTGCTGCATTCTATTGACCAAAGCAATTAACAAAACAAGTCCAGAGTTAAGGGAAATAGACTCTGTCTTTTCATTGAGAGGAAATGCAGTCTCAGGGCAAAGGATGTGGATGTAGGCACGGGTTAAAGAATTGGAGCCATGACTGGAACCTACCACAGGCCAAGAGAATCAATAAAATTTCCTAGGTAACTACTTCCCCAATATAGTCTTTCTTCACGTATACTCTTCTCAATGGATGATCTACAAACAGTGCTCTCCAGATTGCCCTGATAACATTTAATAAAGAAGACATACTTAAACCTTAACGGCAACTTTTCTCCCTGTGAGATCCAAAACACCCAGCTAACTAAAGAGATTATATCAGAGTTGCCTCTGATTGCCACCAATTTCTCATTGCTACCTGATCCAAACTTCATTATAGAGCAGTCTAAAGTTAAAGAAAAAGCAATAAAATGGCCCTAATTTTGTCTTCTACTATATCACAATCTTTGGTCAAAAATATATATCTGCCCTAGCTGGTTTGGCTCAATGGATAGAGCACTAGCCTATGGATTGAAGGGTCCCAGGTTTGATTCTGATCAAGGGCACATGCCCAGGGTATGGGCTCTATCCCCAGTAGGGGGTGTGTTGGAGGCAGCCAATCAATGATTCTCTCTCATCAGTGATGTTTCTATCTCTCTCTCTCCCCCGCTTCCTCTCTGAAATCAATAAAAATATATTTGTGTTTTTTAAATTTTTTTATGTGTGACAAAATAAGATTTTTAAAATTGAGTAGCACAGGTTAATTTCTTGATCAATTGTAATAGGAGTCTTTCTGGGTGAAAATTAAAACACACATACTATTTGGAAATTTTTTTTACTTATAAGATGGTATCCAAAAACACTTTCTTTTGGCTTTCGAATGGCCATGCTAAATTCTCTTATTTGAATATGTTCATATAATGTTTATTTAGTTGTCAAATGACTAGGTTTTAACCAAGTTATTATCTCCTCACTCCTCAGTTTTTATTCATGTTTTTCCATTCCATACCTGCTCTGCTACCTCTCTAGAAATAATATATAACTTAATGGGAGAACCTAATATTTTCACCAATTATCTTTACTCAATTCCAAGTGATTTTGCAAAGGGCAAAAACGTATTCTTGTTCCTTTTTCTTTTTTAATTTTTTCTAGTATAAGTCAATACTAGAGTAACAACATGATGAACCATAAAATGCTTCTCCTGGCATTCCCGTCTTACTGGATTGATGATATATCTATCAGACCCATTTTCCCCAAAGGATAAGTACACATTCAAAATAGTAAACCTTTAACAAAGACAAATGTGGAAGCAATTTGAGATCCCCATTGTTTTCCAAGTCCACTGAATATCTTAACTTAGCTCCTTGACCAATGATCAGCTTCTCTTTTACTTCACCTGACAATCTGCCTATCTTTCTGTATGTTGGAATTCTAAATAACAACTTCAAGGAATAAAACCATCTTCCATAACCTAGCTCTGCTAATGCCAACCATATCGATTGTTTGACCTTTACTAAGTCTACTGACTAGATGGTGTATAATGTTTGGGCATTAAAGATGCTGACTTATTTCTTTTCTAAGTCAAATTTAAACTCTGACTACCCAGAATCAAACCCCACATACTGTCTCAAACTGTCCCCAGGTGCACCACTCTCCCTGACATTTGGACACCACTTATTGATTTAATTTTTAGCAGCTGTTACTCAAGGACACCCAGCTCTAGCTGGACCAGCATTAAAATGGCAGATTCCCAAGAGCCAAAAAATGACCCAGTTTGACACAAATGTGTATAATATTTCTGCAGAAATAATTAGACTCAACAAGGTTATCAGTTTAACTGATAATTCTTGTCTAATTATGACTACAACAATTAACAAAGAGTTTTAATAACAGAGTCATTCAGAGTTAGGGGTTTTCCTTTTAAAAAAAGGAAATCATATCAGAATAATTTCATTTCTCATTTTCAAGAATTGTGGGTGTAAAATCCATGAATTAAAATTTATTTCTGTCTAACAGCTATGTTGTTAACTTAGTGAGGCAAGAGCATCATTCATGACCATAAACCCCCACCATCACTGCAGATACACACACACACACACACACACACACACACACACACACACAGGTTTAGAGAATGCACAGCTTAACAAACAACATCAAAAAGGTCTTTTCCAAGTCTGATTATGATACTTAAAAATTAGCCCCTGGCTTCTGTTTGTCTTGCAATAAAAGAATAATTTTACATCTTTCAAAAAGGATTTCTAAGCACTTTAAAAATGGCAAATATTTTAAAAGCTAAGTACATTGCTCATCCTTTTAAGCATACTTACAAGTCATTCATGACCTCAAAGATGAAAGAAAATTCTTCCATTTTTAATAAACAAGCAAGTCAATCCTACGCACTTACTATCCACAACCAGACATGACTATAAACACCTCCCACTTTATAGAAATAATAAATGAAGTACAACATTGACTCAATATAAAATTCAGACTAAAACAAATGCATCTTAACATCTTGTAGGGTTTAGTTTTGAGTACAAAGACACTGTAAGACACTGGTCCCAATCCACTTTGAGCAGTTTTCCTATTGACATAGAATAGATCTTTTAAATTAATTTGTGTATTGTATATTATACCTTATACCTAAAATAGAGTTAAGGATTTATTGGCCATTTTTAGTATGCTATTAATATTGTGTTCTTGGAAAACCAACCACGTAAAATCAAATTAGAATACAAAGAACAGAATTTGTACTTTCTGCCATCAAGAAATAATTCCTCTCATAAAACAAATGGTGACCTGGAACCAATTCATGTTGGCTCTCAAGAGTTGATTGTACGTATCTTTTTTCAACTCCATGTTAGTAGCTCGACACTGGTCATGGTGGGAGTGTTTACACAACAGAAGTTAGTAAACATTACTGATAGCTTTACAAGTTTAGTATCCAAGAGATGAAGATGTTCCATATTAGTACTGTCCAATAGAGTAGCTACTATCCACATGTGGCTACTGAGCAGTTGAAATATGGCTAGAGTTGAGAAGCTAAACTTTTTATTTTACTTAATTTTAATTTAAGTAGTCACATGTGGCCATGTGTAGGCTACCACTTTGAACAGCTCAATTCCACTGTGAAATAACAAGTAGATGGTATCTGCCAAGAGTCACAAAACTGAGGTAGCTAAGACTTGAGAAGAAAGAGGAACACCCAAAAAAGGGGTCATGTCAGGTCTTAAAATAATGAAATGTAACAGCAAAGCCCTTCCAGGTTCTATCATCACTTTTTTAAAAGTATTTTTTTATTGATTTTAGAGAGGACGGGAGAAGGAGAGAGAGATACAAACATCAATGATGAGAGAGATTCATTGATTGGCTGCCTCCAGCACACCCCACACTGGGGATTGAGCCTTCAACCCAGGCATGTACCCTGACCGGGAATCAAACCCGTGACTTCCTGGTTCATAGGTCGATGCTCAACTGCTGAGCCACACTGGCTGGGCTATCATCACTTTTTAAATCTGGTAAGCACACATGCATTTATTTATGGACCTGAAACAATCAGTGTGGGACAGGAGATGAAGGCCACCTCCTTATTAAGTTAAAAAAAATGGCCCTAATGCCCTAAAATGGTGATTCTCAATTTTCAGCATACATCAGAATAATCTGGAGGACTTGTTGAACCATAGATTTCTGGGTCCTACCCCCAATTTCTGATTCAGTAGTTCTGGGTTGAGGACCAAGAATGTGCATTTCTAACAAATTTCTAGGTAATGCTGACACTGACCGGGTTGTGGGGGGGCACACTTTGGGAACCACTACTTTGAAGCTAATTTATGTTGATCTCCAACTCCTGCTTCTTCAGTCACAGTCTACATGCTTTTCGCTCAGGCTGAAGTCCTACTGATTGTGTTTCTTGAGACGCTAGAGCAAAACTCACTACTCTTTGTTGGTTAATTCTATTCTTAAGGTCTAGAGTTAAAACTGTAAGAAACTTGACAAGCTCTCCTACTTCACCTCTTCCAGGGTCCCTGGAGCTCTGTTGTTCCCACTATGCCAGATGCTACATTTGCATGTGCAATTTAAAGAACTTCTGCTCATAGCCCCAGCTGTTTAAGAAAAGTGCAGACACCAGCTCATCTTTCTCTCTTTCCCCACAGCCCTCATAATAGATTCCAATAGAATACACTAAACACAAGCACAAAAAGCCAAAATAACCTCCAGTATATACCTACATTTTGCAAACTCCTCAACAATATGGATTCAGGAGGAACTAAATGATTTTCTTTCCCAGAAGAAAGATGGTATAGAAAGACTCTTCCCAAATGGAAATACGTATACTTGACTAGATTGAGGACACAGGAATTTGGATCATGGGAGTATATGGCTTCTCAGAGGCACCTTTAAGACTGTTTTAAGTCTAGTTTAACAAAGAAAGAAAAATAAAAGCTTTGTACTTTCTTCTGTTCTTGTTCCATCCCCCCTCCCCCAGAGAAGTAAGAGATGGTGGTTAGGGGTCAATTTCATAAATCAGTCCTGAGAGAGCTAGAATTAATAAAGGCTGATAATGACAGGGCAAGTCATCAAGACAGAAATGGTAGCTAAAAGCACATGTTGATGCTATAAAGATAAATTATAAAGCAGGAGAAACACAAAAGGATCAACTTCCAAGGCACCAGTTGTTGACTTGACTTCTCAGAGTTTTATTTCCGGCCAGGATGTTCCCTCATTCTCTAAGACAGGCTTCTGTTATGTCTAATAAACACATTTTTAAGAAATTAGGAACATTTTTTAAGTGAGAGCAGAAGTCCCAAACTCTGTTCTTTCAGTGACTTGTGGCAATTTTTATCTCTAAGCTAAATCACTTCTAAACTAGGGGGAAATTCCTTACCTTTTCCACTATAAATAAGACATTAAATCTAAACTCAAAGCATAGTACTGAATAAATAAAAAATGGATACTCCCTATTATATCTCTTTGCACATAGATTATTTACAGTATGGATTATTTTGCTTACTTTTAAATCCATCTAACTTGGCCTTTAATAATCTTCTTAGTAGCAGAAACAAATGATGTGTGTTCAAAACACAAATTAATTTTAAGATTAGTCTGAACAAAGTATTTTGAAGTGGTAAGACTGTTTCCCTCACATACACACAAAAATTTCCAATGCATACCTAAATAAATTTTTTACAAACCCCACTCTCTCCTCTGCAAAAAAAAATCAAAAGTTGACTTACATGTCTAAGAATATTATTCATATTCTCGTTTCAAAAAGGGATAACAATTGAGGTTAATAACATGCCTACTACATATAGCAATGACATTTGTGATATAGATAGATAGATAGATAGATAGATAGATAGATAGATAGATACAGATATATTCAAACCAAGATGCTACTATTCTTTCTCTCTCCTTTTTCATTCTCTACCACACATTTTCTTACACCATCTATATTCACCAGTCCCTGCAGTCATCTTTTTCTATTTTACATTTTCTTTACCTTTAAATGATACGCACTTTAAAACACCAAGAGGAAGGGTTGACATTCACATTAACTGATTTTAATTCTACAATGGGACTAAGGTGTTCTTGTTCTTGAAGTATTATATACTCTGACCCCTAAGTTAAAATATCCTTTAAAAAAAGAATTCTGAATGAATAGTATGTATAATACAGAAGTAGTTTGGTAAGAACTTGAAAAATTGTGTTTTCTTGATAATAGAGCAAATGTCTATTACTCATATGCTAAATTTTCTAGCAACTTATACATTAACTAGAGGTCTGGTGCACAAAATTCATGCACTCAGGGGGGGTCCTTCAGCCTGGCCTATGCCCTCTCACAGTTTAGGAGCCCTTGAGGGATGTCCGACTGCTGGCTTAGGCCCACTCCCCGCAGGCCTAAGCTGGCAAGCGGACATCCTTAGCGCTGCTGCAGAGGCGGGAGAAGCTCCCGCCACTGTGACTGTGCTCTCCAGCCATGAGCCTGGCTTCTGGCTGAGAGGCACTCCCCCTGTGGGAGTGCACTGACCACCAGGGGGCAGCTCCTTATTGAGAGTCTTCCCCCTGGTGGTCAGTGTGTGTCATAGTGACCAGTCGTTCCACCTTTCGGTCAATTTGTAAATTAGCCTTTTATTATATAGGATTATAAAGAGGAAACTGATCTTTGTTTTTCCAGCACCCCCTCTTCATCCAATCAGCTTTTCTATTTCTGAGCTTCTTATTAATAATGAGCAATACTATTAATATATTCTTACCATATGCCCAACTATGTTAAGCACTTTACACCTCTAACCCTAGCACTTTACATTAGCTCATTTAATTATCCTGACAATCCATCGTAACAATCATTTTACAACTGCATTTGAGTTGTGTGTGTTTTTTAACTTAAAATTGCCCTGGCTCACACAGCTAGTAATGAAAGAACTGGATTTCAAACTCTGAAGTTTTAAAGCTCATGCATCAAACTTCATGCACTGCAGCCTGCCTTGAAAACAGTTATCCTGGGGGTTAGGGGAAAGGAAGCCCCAAAAGAACAAGATGGCACAAGTTTTTCAAAGTTTAATGAGATCCAAATGTCAACGAAAATTTCCCATAAGAATTATTCATTACAATTATCAGCTCTTGCTAGCGTACAAATAAGTTAAAGAGGAAATTAACTAAAGTAGATTTTAATCACTTAAATGACTTTTTTTTCTTCAACAGGTGATTTGTTTTACCAAATGCAAATCCTGCCAAGAGAATTAGATAAATAAGCAACCTATAATTGAATAGTTCTTATCTAGTCTTCCTTGGAGTTAGCTGAATTGGATTCATGGTTTCTGTCCCATTAGCTATGAAAAAAGTTAACATTTCAACTAACAAATATCTTATAGCAAAAAAAAAAAGGAGCTAACAGTGACATTTTTTCTTTTCTTCTAACATTACCATGTTCAGCTACTTGCAACTGAACTGGTAATACCAAAAGCATATAGATTGTTCAAAAACAGGGACCCTAGCTCTGCAAGATATTTCATGATTTTAAAAATCAATGTGATATAGTTTGTTGGGTATTTATATATTATTCATTGTTTTACCTATGGCACATAGAGATTTCATCAACCCTACACTTGTTCAATAATTACAAATGAAACAACTTTCTTCTTTTAAAAAAATCTGATGATGGGTTTCTTTGGAACTTAGAGGAAAGCAAGGTTAAACAAAGAATTGGGTGAGAGGTTAAAATTTCCAGTGAGCTTAATTCAGATAAACCCTGGACCCTGTAATTATAATCATGAGTTCTGAAATAAAACTCCTTATTGGTAAAGTATGAAAAGAAATATACCTGTACCACTTGACTCCTGTTCATCCTACTAATTTAACATATATGATCAAATGCTTCCTAGGGAACAGCCACCATGTTAGGCACTGAGGATATGGTAATGAATAAAACAAACATGGTTCCTCCTCTTAAGGATGCTTACAGTGCTTGAATTAAAGATACACAAATATAAGTACAGTTGACCCTTGGGGGTTAAGGGTCCCAACCCCATCCCTGCAGTCAAAAATTCATGTGTAACTTTGGACTCCCCCAAAACTTGACTACCCTTGGTATCCATAGGGAATTGGTTCCTTGTGGAGAGAAAAATCTGTAGATGCTCAAGTCCCCTGTATAAAATGGCATAAATCAATGCATACAGTCAGTGCTCCAGTTCTGTGGACTTCCAATCATGGATCAAAAATAGTACAGGTATTTATCCAAAAAGTTTCATCTATACATGGACCTGCACAGCTCAAACCTGTGTTGGTCAATGATCAGCTGTATGATCATCCACAAATCTGCAAAACTGTGTTTCCTAAACAGGAGTCCATGAAATACTATCTGTCCAGAGTTCTCCAGCTTTCGGAAACTATTTGGGGCCAATTCCATTCTCTCCTTGGAATTTTCACTTCCTTGAAAGGTCACAGAAAACCAGCCAAAAATTATACCTCAAATTACTAGGGCTGGGATAGGTAAAGAGCATCCAAGATTGAACAGATTCTAAGAGCTCCCAGAGAATATCGGTGAGCTTAATCTCAGCTCTCCCCAGGACCAGGTCCAAGTCAAAGTCATGTTCTGAAGTCTCTTCTGCACACAATACAGCACCATCTAAAGAAAAGGAAGCAACAGGGATCATAAAAATATCCCATGTTTGGTGGCAGAAATCCTTCATTGTGAATGACAAAAAAACAACAACAAAAAAAAAAAAACACAAAAAAAATCAAATTGATTCAAACAATAATCGGAATTCACAGGTTTTAGGCACTCCTCTCAGGATCCAGTTGATCTTCAGGATTGCTTTTCTCATGAATGTAAGAGCACTGCTAGCAGAAAGTAAAGCTACAGTTCTTTGTCAAACATGTCCAGTGTGGGAGATGATACAGTTTTCACAATTGAACAAAAACCTTAAACTTTACTCTTATTGGATTATTCATGAGTAATCAGTATAGTCAAAGGAATCTTAGTTTCTGCCAGGTCTTGACCACTTTTTTGTGGCAAGGGAACCCAGATAACCCTGACTGGCTTTGCCTATTCACAATCCAGTGCACAAGACATGGATCATGGAGGTCACAAAATGGGATGAGGTGGAATGCATAGCAGAGAAACAACTAGACTATTCGTTTTGTATAGTTTTATTTTAATTGATTGTCTTATCTCTAGTAATATTTTTCTCTCAACAGGCGCAATGTCCAGCAAACAAAGCCTAGACTTGTTGACTCCCAACCCATAAAAGAAGTGCAACAGTATTCCCAAATTCTTTCCCCAGCTAGATCAACAATAATGTATAAACTTATGTGCCGCTCTCATAAAGTTTTATCAGCTACAGCGAAAGAACCTGGATAACATCCCAGCTAATCTCTCAGCAGCAGCTGGGAAAAGCATCAAAAATTACTTTTTCAATTGTCTGTCTAAGTATTGTCTGCACTTAATCTGCAGATATCCAACTGTGAACACTAGGGAACTTCACTCAAACAAAGCAACTCCCAGAGAACCCTGGGCACACTGCCCCATGTGACCACCCCCTAGGAATGTAAATTAAGAATTCCATATTCATAGTAGGTTTTGTTAGGAAATGTTCTTAAACCCAGCAGAGCAGCCTGATTTCTCTGCTAATTTCTCTGATTCCCAAATGCTAGGGAGGTTTTTTGGCAGAACCTATTGTATGCAAAATGGTTTTACAATTCTTACTAAATAAACCTATCTGTTCTTTTCCATTTGAGTTCCCTATAGGAACCAATGGCTTTAACCATTAGCACATTGATCTCTATGGGCAATATGCTTTGCTTCTCCAACTTGCCTTTCAGTTCCCAAGCATAACGTGGTGAGTAAAGAATATGTGCTCTATGGTCTGAGCCTTGTTTGTGAAACAAGTCTCCACCACTAGCTGTGAAACCTACATTATACCAACTTCTGTTAAAGGATAAATTTTTTTTAGAAAAAGATAAAATCATGACTTACATACAAGTGAGTATAAAATGAACATGTGTCAAAGATTTTATGTAATGCATTAATTAATTAATGATGAAACCAGTAAGATGTTACGACCATTCCAAAGAATAATTCAAAGAACTTCACCTATGGAGACAATAAGGAATGCTGAACTTAATTTATAAACAGAAGCAAAAAGGTCTATCATCAAGGAAATAACCAGTTACATTTTGGACACAGTTTATTTGCATTTCTAAGGAAAAGAATCATGATTATTATCAGTCTTCTGATGTTTATAAAGCTGTAAATTAGCTCAAAGACAGTGAAAGACATAGATAGCTCTGAAGACTACATTAACAGGACATTTGTAGAGTGGGGAGTTTGACCATTTCAGTCTCCCACTATGTTTTGGGTTCTTTTTTTTTCTGAAAATGTCTGTCAAGTAAAATATCCATCAAAAAAATGGGAAGACAAACCACAGACGGGAAAAAAAATATTTTCAAGAGAAATATTATCTAAAATATACAAAGAACTTTCAAACAAACAACCTGATTAAAATATGGGCCAAATACCTCAACAGACACCTCTCCAATGAAGACATACAGGTGGCAAATAAGCATTTGAAAAAATGCTTCACATATATCATCAGGGAAATGCAAATTAAAACAACAATGAGATACCAGTACATACCTACTAAAATGGCCAAAATCCAAAACAAGGACAACACCAAATGCTGACAAGGATGGGGAGCAGTAGGAATTTTCATTTATTGCTGGTGGGAATTAAGATGGTACAGCCACTTTGGAAAACATTTTGGCAGTTTCTTACAAAATTAAACATACCCTTATTGGACGACCTAGCAATCATGCTCCTTGGTATTTACCCAAAGGAGTTGAAAACTTACATTTTATGACCATGATAACTACAAGTATCTCAAAGGTCTGGCAGAAGAGGGCTTTTCTTTTATAGGAAGGAGTAAATATTGCTAAAAAGAACCAGATGTGGAAAGGGGAGATGACTGGGAAGCCTGATTGGACAATGGGTCATGGAATGGTTTTCCCTCAGGACAGCTGATTCTGGGGAATGTTCACTAAGGAGGGGTTAGTCTACATTCCAATGCTCTAGGGTGGGCCAAAATTTAGGAGCCTGCGGGAAGGAGACAGCCCTGACTAAAGTTTAGTCAAGTTAATGAGCATTTTCTTCAGATTGGTCAAAGGGGACAAATATTTCAGCTAATCATTTATGAGATAAAGAATAAGGATTTTGCCCAGCCAGCATGGCTCAGTGGTTGAGCATCCGACCCAGGAACCAAGAGGTGGTGGGTTCAATTCCCCGTCAGGGCACATGCCTGGGTTGCAGGCTCAATCACCAGTGGGGGTAAGTGCAGGAGGCTGCTGATTGATGATGTTTCTCTCTCATCGGTGTTTCTATCTTTCTATTTCTCTCCCTTCCTCTCTCTCTAAATATCAATAAAAACATATTTTTAAAAAAGAATAAGGATTTCAAGGTTTTGTGTCTGCCTTAGGTAAACAAAGGGTTCATCCTTGAGTCTCATCTAAGTAACGTTGGGAAGGCTGGTTCTTGCAGTTAAGTCATTTCCCAGAACATAGAAGTGTAGGAGGATTTCTTAGCCACACTGTTTTTCAGAGGAGCACAGGCTGAAGATGAGTATCACTTATAGCTGAATAAACCTCCTACGTGGGTGAAACAGGGTCTAAGCAATAGCCTCCTGTTCATATTATTCTTGAAAAAAATAGAGCAACCATCTATATATTGAGAGGTGGTGACAAAGGTCCATTGTTTTAGGGTCCTACTTTGTAGGCATCTTAAAAGTGTGATGCCTAGAGCCATGACCAGGTGGCTCAGTTGGTTGAAGCATCAACCTGTATACCAAAAGGTTGTAGGTCGATTCCTGGTCAGGGTACATACCTAGACGGCAGGTTTGATCCCTGGCCAGGGCGGGTACTGGAGGCAACCAATTGATGTTTCTCTCTCAGACTGATGTTGCTCTCTCTCTTTCTCCATCCCCCCTTCCTCTCTCTAAAATAAATAAAAAACATATCCTTGGGTTTTTAAAAATCCTTGGATTTTTTAAAAGGTCATGCCTAGAAAGAGAAATATTGTATAAAAGGTTAGAGTAAAGAAGAGCTAACCCCTGAGGACATCTAGCCCAGTGGATTCCAAGAGGTTGATAAATAGAAATATTTCAATTTTGTAGCACTGCTTATTGAGTTTCTTGAAGCTAAGATTTCTGTGCTCTTGATAATGGTGTCCACAGTCTTGGTTACTTTGAATATCTAAAATAGACAAAGAACATGTATTTGGCCAGACTTCCTTAGTGACCCAGACAGTGACTCATCCATGGAGAAATCCAGTCCATTCAAGGTATATGTCAAGTCATCAGGCTTTAGCTCACAGTCTACAAATCTCTTTATTCAATATGTCCTAAGCATCTCATTTCCACCAATAGTCCCTGAGAACATACTCTTAAAGTTACAGCATAAGATATATTCCCTCTATGCTATTTTTCTATTAACCTCTGACTCTCAGATTAAGAATTATGTGCTAGTGGGTGGAACATTAAATTGGCAAGCTCATATAGCAGAGCCCCAAATAAATCTTCATTTGAGACAAAGAAGTGTCCAAACAAATGCCATGGTAAAGAGGACCAGATGAGAAAACTAATAGAGAGAAAATTGGCTACTGAAAATAATGAGGGAAGCATTCATGATTTCAATTTGAAGGACTGATGTCCTCCTACTCTAAAGGTGAACTTGAAAATCAGAGTGGTCCTTCTTCCATTACTACTCTTTAAAATTTACACTATTATAGTTAGCTAATACCAATATTTTTCTCATGCCTCTGGCTTTACACAGGCTATTCTTCTGTTTGTGATACCCTCCCCTACTCATTCATCTGGCAAACTCCTTTTCATCAGGTGTCAGTTCAAGCCTTCTGCATGAAGCTTTCCTGATTCCCCTAGCCCAGTGATGGCGAACCTATGACACACGTGTCAGAGGTGACACGCGAACTCATTTTTTTGGTTGATTTTTCTTTGTTAAATGGAATTTAAATATATAAAATAAATATCAAAAATATAAGTCTTTGTTTTACTATGGTTGCAAATATCAAAAAATTTCTATATTTGACACGGCACCAGAGTTAAGTTAGGGTTTTTCAAAATGCTGACACGCTGAGCTCAAAAGGTTCGCCATCACTGCCCTAGCCAGTGGTCGGCAAACTGAGGCTTGCGAGCCTCTTTGACTTTGTAGGCACCTTCATTACAGCCATCATTTTATTTTAACATAACCCTTTCAAGTTGGTCTTCCCTCATATACAATGAATTTCTTGATAATAAGGTTTTCACCATATCATCCCCAGTACTCAACATATTGTAGGTGCTGACTAATTATTCCAATATAAGTAACTGGAAAAATGATTAAAATTAAGTATAATTTAATTAATTATTAAGAATCAAAAAATAAAGTTTGGAGTCATAGCAGTTTAGGCTGCCTAATTACTAAGAATTACTAATATTCCCACTTTACAGATAAAGAAACTAATGTCTAAAATGATTAGGTAACTGATTCAAAAAAGGAAAATTTCAGAAAAGAAATATAAATGGTTCTTAATTATATGAAAAGGTAAGTGTAAATTAAAACTATTTGTCACCTATCAGACTGGCAAAAAAAAAAGGGTTTTGTAATAGACTCTTTTGGCATGGTATAATAGAACTTTCAAGTATTACTGCTAGAAGTATAAATTGAAACCACCATCAATTTAGCACTACATATTGAAATAACAAATTTATATATCCCTCAAACCCAAAATCCACTCTTAGAAATTTATCCTACAGAAATACCTGTATCTGTTTGAAATGCTATATGAACCAGAATATTCATTGCTGCATGGTTTGTAATAGCAAGAGGTTGGGAAAGTTTTTTTTGTCCACAGGCTAAATATGTTATGGTATATCTAAAACAGTGGTTCTCAAAGTGTGGTACCCAGACAGTAACATTAGCATCTCCTAGGAACTTAATAGAAATGCAAATTTTCAGACCCCACCCCAGACCTCTTGAATAAGGGATTCAGGGAGAGAACTCAGTAATCTGTATTTTAACAACACTCCAGGTGATTCTGATGCATGTACATATTTTAAAAATACTGATCTAAGCAATGAAGTACCATGCAGCTGGAAAAAAATATGAAAAAGCTCTCTATATCCTGCTAAGGCATGTTTGCCAAGATCCTTTTAGGTGATGAAAACAAGCTGCAGAAGAATGTCTGTAATATATTATCTTTTGTATAAAAGGAGAGAAATCATATTTTAATTGGATTTTATATAAATTTTTTAAACTCTGAAACTCTGGATATTTAAGAAATTTTAAAAAGTGATTATCTATGATTGAGGGTTCTTGGCACATGGAAGACAAGGAATAGGAGGAAGACTAGTGACTATGAACTTTTTATATTTTGTAATTATTTTTAATCACATGAATTAACTCAGATAGATAGATAGATGATGGATGGATGGACGGACGGACGGGCTTTTTTTTAAAGCATGCTTATCATCAAAGTAGTGGCTAGAAATAATTATTACTTTGGCTAGTTGCTTCTACTGCATCATTGTGAAGTTCTATTTTTTTTTAAGAGTTGCTGATAACCTATAATAAATTCTAGTAGATAACACTCAAATGGACACACATACACTTTGATGTGCACACACACATGTACACATATGCAGAAAGGACTGGCTGGTTTTATTGTTTTGTTATCAAGACAATTAATTTTCCCATTGCTTATTTCGAAGTTTATGGACTTTTCCTGCCCAAGTGCAGGAGATTACCCAATTACAGAAAAGCACATCTACCCACAAACTGCCTGCCTAAAATGGGGCAATCATTTAGACTTAAGGGCCATTAACAATGTAAGAGTCAGGTCACGATGATAGATAAGTAAATTAGATAAGACGTGCACCTCCTATATTGTGACTCTACAATATGAGCAAAGCCCAACAGTTTAGATAATTTCAAATGTGCAACATCTGCTGAGACCAAAAAATGTTTTGTGGTGTCATAATAGATGTCTGTCTGAGTGAACTGCTGTTATAAATTTGATGTGTGACACTTGATAATTACTAAGGGATTCAGTTGTCCCCTCTGTTAAAAAAAATTAACTTACTCTTCATCTATCTCACTGGAATGTGATGGGAATTAATTAAGGATTATTTTAACTTAGCAATATTTTTAGCACTTCACTTCCAGAAATTATACAAAAGGCAAATAGCCTTGTCATAAATGTATTACCATTTTGTCCTATTTTCAATGTAGTGACACTCGGACAGAGGACAGAGTTAAATCCCAAGATCCCTTCCTGCTGCCAAACTCCAAAATGGAATCAACAGCAATGACCTCACCTAAATCTCCAGAAGGGCTGGAAAATTACAACTCCAGGTGGCTCTTTCTGGCTTCTGTCCTCGGGAGACCTTTACAGGCCCTGTGCTGTGGAATATGAGGCCTACCTACACTTGGCATCTTTATTGTGCTGTTTACTTTTATCTGAATTTGCTTCTGATAAGTACCTTTGAAGTCCACATATTTCCTGAGACTACTGCCCTGCAAATGCCCAAAATGAGCCATGAGAACTATTAACCGGTGTCTTGACCTGCTGTGGAAGCTCAAATGAACCATTAGTAATAGGACATAAGAGAACCAAGAGAAACCATAGCTTGTGGTGGTACAATTGCTATCAGGGTACTTATCTATTTCAGAGATAGGCTGTAAAGATCTTGGAAAATGTTTGCTAAGTGTTTTGAGTCCTAGAGAAAAAAATATTAGTGGAATCCTTTGAGACAAAGAAGGGAAAAGAGGTTTTTTAAAAAGTCAGAAAGACCAAAGGGAATAATAAAAATTCAATTCAACAAATATTTGTTGAGGGCCTCCCAAGTACTAGGCCCTGGCCTTAGTACCAAGATGTGTGAGGACAGCACTCTGGGGCAGGAAGGAAAGACAAATTTAATAGCAACAAGGTAGATTAAAATAAATCTTATGAGAGAGGTGTTCCTGTTTTATTATATGCTTGTTTGCTTGTTTGTTTCCATTTCCAGCAACTAGCACTGTGTTTCACACAAAGAAGGGACTCAGTAATACTAAAGGCATGAATAAACAAATAATTGAATACACAACAGTAGGGGGAAAAAACTTGTTTCTGTCCTCTAATCGTTTAATGTCTCACTTTCTGCATATTCCCCAGCCTGCGACTTTAAAACTGTATTCATCACTTAAATGGTGCCTTTTAGAAGCACCATTTTTAGCGTTTGAAGTTTATTAGCAGCAACTATTCTTACCACTTGACTACTATACAGAGGACAGCTTGAAGCTTATACTAAAATAATGCTACTATGGCTGAATGTTTATGTCCCCCACACTCCCTGCCCCCCTCAAAGTTCACATGCTAAAACCTATTCCCCAATGTGATGATATTAAGAAGCTGGGCCTTTGAGAGGTGATTGGGTCATGAGGGTAGAGCACTCAAGAACGGGACTAGAGCCCGTATAAAAGAGACCCAGGAAGCTCCCTTACCCCTTTGGTCATGTGAGGACACAGTAAGAAAAGGACGCTCTATGAATCAGGAAGCAGGTCCTCACAAGATACTGAACCTGCAAGTACCTTGATCTTGGACTTCCCAGCCTCCAGAACTATGAGAAATAAATGTTGTTTAATCAACAGTAGTCTATGGTATTTTGATATAACAGCTTGAATAGACTAAGACAAATACAAATTACATGTTAGGAGTAAGAAGACCAACTCATCCCTTTTTGCTCAGGACTTTCCCCTACTCAATAGTGAACAACCTGATTCCTGATAAACTTCTCAGATCCAGGCAAACTGGGATGGTTGTTCACTATTATTAGGGATTTCCTGTAGACGTCCCTCAAGTATTTTCCCTACATTTTAGTGTCAGACATTGAAAATGTTAGACTGTAACTTCCTGGAATACAGATTAGTGATTTCCCTTCTATGAAGAGTGAAGCGCCTCCCATCTCTCACTTCCCTCCAAAACATTCACACTTTTAAAAGTTATGTGATTGTCTTCAGTGCCAAGAAAACCTATTACTTGTATCAGAAAAGTTTTAGAGTTGAAATATAAATGGAATTATTAATCTAGTCCTCTTTTTCCAGTGAATCCCAGAGAGGTGATCAACCAAAGTTATACAACTTTTAGTCAGCAACACAAGGCAAATATTCAAGTCTCCCAATTTTCAGATTAGTATTATTTCTTTTAAAGGCATCTTTAAATTATATTTTATATTCAATAAACCCAAACATAACTATTTGTATTCCTTTTTACTAGGCTTGACAATTTCTAATAAAATTCTTCGCAATAGTTTTAAGATCAAGTTATAATTTTCAACAGTAGCCTGGCCTTAAGCTCTTCTATTCATGATTACAAAGTCCTTTACCTCCTCAACAAAATAGTCATTTTTAAAAAGTACTCTTCTATTTCATAGATTGCCAAACTCTATTCCTCTACTTGCCAGAGCCCATTACTGCCTACTGGGTCCCATGATTTAACAATGCACATAATGCTTATCAGTTTAACAGTGCCATTTAAACTCTCCAATAACCACAGAAATAGTTTGGGGCCAGGTTTTACGGACTATGTTCAGGCAGTATAGAGGATGAATTGCCCCCTAAACAGTTTGGTTTAAAAAAAAAAAGAAGTTCCCCTCTGAGATTTGCACCACAAAATCAATACAATGCATAGTGATATAGAAGCAAAGTTGATTTACAAAAGTCAATTGAATCCCAGACATACATAAGGCAAGTTTGAAGATATTTGCCAATGACTAACTAGGTCATTCATAATGAAGGTCAATGGATAAGTCAGAGGAGCTGATATCCTTACAGAAAATGATACATCAGGCTACCCTTACCCTGCTGCTCCAAAATTCAAACCATGAAACAAACTACCTTTATTTGAATCCTATACCCACTTAACATTCTTTGACTGAACTTCTAAAATAGCTTGCCTACAAAGACAATGTTCCTAGCCAAAGAATGTCGCTGTCAATTCCAGTGATCTTACCTTTCTCATTCTAAATTAATAAATTTCCATGTTAGTTAAACATCAGTTGTCATGAATTTGGTTAAGAAACCTTGCCTTGGGAGAAGCACCACAGTCAGGAAGGAAAGCCCTAGTCTTCATGGATTATGGAGAATTCCTTTGGAGGCCTCTTGGCAGCCAACCAGTTCACCTCTCCTAGTGAGGCACTGCCCTTGGCTTTATTTTCCAAACAAATGTCGCCTGATAATATATCATAGTTACTCAGTTAGTATAATTGTGGGCTGAAACCCAGGCCTTTGAATCCAATTCCAGTGTACTTTCCCTTTCTGATTTTGTGGCAGACACCTCTGGTGTTCCATACACATTGTCTTAAACATGTAGAAATTCAGACTCAGCTGAAATCCACATGAGCTTAGACTACCCTCAGATAACAGTGTCCCAAGTCAAGGCATGTTCTTCATCTTCCTACTTTCTGCCAAAGACCTTTTCTGATGCCGCAGAAGCCTTCTCAGCCCATGCACAAGCACAGTCCAGAGGCTGCTTTCAGGGACAGCCCTCAACCCAAGGGGAAATGAGAGAGTTGGATAAATATCCAATTCCTATCCTACAGGGGGATATTTCTGAGAGATATGCTGCTCAGGAAGTCCCAGAAAAATCAAGGCCTTGTTTCCTACAACAATCTTGATAACAACTCCCTTATATTGGATTTTCCTCCATCTCTCCCACTCCCTCATTCCTGCTTCCTGGGATCACTTCCCAAATAAAGTACCCACATTCTTTTCTCAAGCTTCACATTGAGGGAAACCCAAACTGAGAGAGACACCTTCATCCTCAGACTAAACCAAGACACACCTTCTTTCCTCCCAAAACCCAAAATGTACCTCTCTCCTGGCTGTTCTGGGAAGACCTATAGAAAGTACACTCTCGGGACTTCACAGGAGTCAGAGAAATGGTTTGAAGCCAGGTTTGATGGCCCATGTTCTGACCCAGGAAATCAATAATTCTGAACTCTTGCTCAGAGAGAGCCCTCTGGGTCCCATAAAGGGCCCTAGAAGCCAAGAGAAGAAGTTACACTCCTCGAGTCCAGAAGAATGCAACAGATGTTGGGCTTCTGCAATTACCAACAATCCAAGTACTCCAATGATCTACTGCTATATAATGAACTACCCAAAACTAGTAGCTTAAAACAATGTCAACATTTATTTTGCTCACAATAATATAGTTTTATAAATTCTGTCTTGAGGCCCTGCCTGGCTAGAGGTTGGTCAGTTCCCCTTGTTGAGCAGCTGGTTAAGGCCACACCCCCAAGTACCTCCCTTATCTGGCTCTCACACTCCTGGCCACTATAAACCCTCCATAATCACCCCAGTGAAAGGAGTTTTAGGAGTAAAATAGGCAGGTTTAGGGAGTTTTAGGAGTTAGGGGGCCTATGGAGGAGGACTGCCTAGATGAGGGCTTGGAGCTGTCAAAGGCATGCATTCACAGAGAGAGAAAAAGAGGTGCTACAGGATAAGGGGAGAGGAAGGCATCCATTCACAGAAGATGGGGAAAAGCCACAGGGTACAGCAAGAAAGAGGAAACAAACATTCATGGAGGACAGAGAAATGTTGACAAATGGGAGAAAGAGGAAAACAGATTTTCACAGGAGATAGAGAATTCTACCACTGAAGGGGGAGAAAGAAAGGGGGGCGCCACGTGGGGTTTGAGCTTTGAAGCTGATATAGTGACCAACTGGATGGCAGTATAAAGAAACAAAGAACTGCAACCTTAGCAAAGAAGAGCTTGGTAGGTCACCCCCTTGGGACCCCCTCCCTACATGGGAGTCTGTACTTGCTTCCAATAAATTTCCACACTTTTCATCTACCACTTTTTGTCTGTGGCTTCATTCTTCGAATCCACCTGCACACGAACCTGGGAAAGAAACCACCCTTGCATCCTGCTCAGGAAAAACCACCCAACTCACTGGGGCCAGGTACCAGACAAGCTGGGACAACCCCTATGCCCCAGAACCTGCTGATATTATTCAAATTAGTCAATCCTCAGGCTGCTTGTCTTGTCTTCTCTTTTCTCCCTACAGAAACCACAATAAAGGCACTTTTCCAAAGTCTCCCCTCCTCCCTCTTGATTTATAACTGGTCCTGGTGCTTCCGATGAGTAACTCCATGAAGTAAGTCATGTTCAACCCCAGGGAACTGTGAGTTTTAAAAATTTGTAAAACTCCTTGCCATTTCTCCCTCTTGATCTGCATCTGGTCTCCCCATACCTCACCAAAGGTAAAATTGTTAAAACACTCAACAATCTTACCATTTTGGTATGGCTCAATGGGGTTATTTCACCTCTGTTCCATGCAGCACCAGCTGGAGGCACTCAAAGATTGAGTGATAGAACCATGTGAAGGCCTGCTTACTCACTCACAGATCTGCCATTTGATGCTGGCTTCCAGCTGGGACCCGAGCTGGGATGTGACTGGAATGTCTACATGTGGTCCTGCTATGTGACTGCTAAATGTGGGAGAGGTAAATGACTTGGGGAAGTTACTCAGTAAATATAAATCTGACTTGAGCACAGACTGGGTTCCAAGGGCAAGCATCCCAAGAGAGAGTCCAGTGGATGCTATATCATCTTGTCTAACTTAATAATTCATGAAGAAGCAATCATAAATTAAGTTTTTAAGAAACAGTTAAACAATAAATCATGAAGAAACACTTCTGTGCTGTATTCATCATTAGAAGTGAGTCACTAAGGCTGGCCTTTATTTTGATGAGAGGAATGTCAAGGAATTTGTGAACCAGAGTGTCTGTCCTTTGCTGAACCTGCCATCATTGATCTTGCCATATCATCTTGTCTTAAAGAACTGGTGTTCGGATTCCCTAACCTCCTAGAAACTGATCCCTAGACTATCTGAGACCTGAGAAACACACACTGAGTGGCCAAATTATTATGACTGGCTAGATTATTATGACCACCCCATCAGTACTTCGTTGGGCCACCTTTTGCCTTCAATACTGCGGCGATTCTTCTTGGCATTCACTCCACGATATGTTGAAAGGTGATGCGAGGAATCTGACACCATGCCTGATGAATAGCACTGTCCAGTTCTGTGAGATATGATGGTTGTGGAACCAGCTGCCTGAAGGCTCTTTTAACTTCGTCCCACAAATGCTCAATTGGATTGAGATCTGGTGATTGTGGGAGCCACCTAAGCAAGGTAAAGTCTCCCTCATGTTCTTGAAACCACTCCTGCACAATACGAGCACCGTGGCATGGCGCATTGTCTTGTTAGAAGAAGCAATCTTCATTGGGATACGCCATCAACATGATCGGATGAACTTGATCAGCAATGATACTTAGGTATGTTGTGCTATTCAGACGTTTATAATGATCTGGCCCTCTAGCAACTTCAGCGCGAAATAATAGCTAATTTGCCTACAAACGTCAGGTGGTCATAATAATCTGGCCACTCAGTGTATAATCTGGCCACTCAGTGTGTGTGTGTGTGTGTGTATTGATTTGAGAGAGAAACAGATGAAAGAGAAACATTGATTGGCTGCCTCCCATATGCCCCCTACCTGGGATCAAGTGGCAACCTTTCGATGCATGGAACAATGCTCAACCAACATAAGATAGAGCGAAAAATTCTATACATGACATTTAAAGCAATGAGATTATATGCTTCCTAAAATAGAGAAAATCAATTTTTATAGTCACTTGAAAGACTCCAAACTCACAGTTCCAATCTCTTTTTTCTCCACGACTTTTGAAAATGAATGCTGTGGTAGCCAGTCTCCACAATGGTCCCTAATGATCTCCATCTCCTGGTATTCACACCTATCTGCAGACCAGAGAATATTGTGAAACTGACAGTGTGTGACTTCCAAAGTTAGGTCAAAAACATTGTGAGTTCTACTGTGTTCTCTCTTGGATCATCTGCTCTGCAAACAGCAAACTGCTCTGTTGTGGGAACACTCTGTCAGCCTGATGCAGAAGTCTTCATGGCAAGGATTGAGGTCTGCAACCAACAGCCAGCGCTAACTTGCCATTCCTTTGGAAGTAGATGTTTCCAGATCCAAAATGGCCTTCAGCCCAGCCAACATCTTAACCCTCATGAGTCAGAATCACCCAGCTGTGCCATTCCCTGAGTGAGATAAGAAATGTTTATTGTTTTAAGCTGCAAAGCTTTAAGGTAATTTATTATGCAGCAAAAGATAACTATAATAGGCCACTTGAAAAACTAAAAACAGATAAAAGTTTTCATAGGCTCAAATATGATGCAAAAACATGTCTCTTGTTTTCCAACACACTTGGGTTTGTTTTGTAGGTGTTTTGTGGTGGTGGTTATTTTTTTGTTTTTCAGCTTTGGTTTATGTGTTATTGACACAAAAGTACTGATATCATAAAAAGTGGGCACACTGATCATGAAAAACTAGGACCTAAAAATGTTAGAAGTGTTTCAAAGGAACTAGCCCTAACCTGTAAACCAAACGAGAAGACAGGGCAGAAATGCGGTACTTGGTTTCAGGGAGTTCAAAAGAATACAATGTGGACTCTTCTTGAAGTATAGATATAAAACAGGCCACCGACAAACACTGCTTCCTTCTTGCAGACTTGGCTCTATGCATTTGGTAGCTGAGCCATTCAATATGCCATAATATAACCTAATTTACGGGTACAAAAATTAAACAAAGCACAGATTTATCTTTATGAAAGATGGAGATTAAAAGTTGAAATTAGAGCCCTAGCCAGTTTGGCTCAGTGGATAGAGTGTCGGCCTGTGGATCAAAGGGTCCCAGGTTCAATTCCGGTCAAGGGCATGTACCTTGGTTGCAGGCTCCTCCCCAGCCCTGGCCCTGATCAGGGCTAGTGTAGGAAGCAACCAATCGATGTGTTTCTCTCCCATTGATGTTTCTCTGTCTTTCCCTCTCTCTTCCACTCTCCCTAAAAATCAATGGAAAAATATCCTCGGGCGAGGGTTAACAAAAATAATAAAAATAAAAGTTGAAATTAGAGAACCTAAGGCCTGGGAGGAAATAGTGTGAAAAAAATGAAAACAATTTTCCATAAAAATGTATCTCTTTAACAAAATTTAATTTACATTAAGTTCTAAGAGATTAAACTAAAACCATAATTATCAAACCTCTCTATTATTCTCTTATTTTCCTACTTTTCTTTCAAACCCTCTACACTGCATATTTCAAACATTCACATCCAACCTATAGCCACACACTTTCCCACAAACACACCTCTTCCTTCTGTATAATAACTATAACCTTCCATAGCTCAACAAAGAAAAGGTGATAAATCTAAAATTATTTGATCTCAGCAAGTTGAAGGGAAAGTTAGCCTAAAGTTAAATTTAATAAAAATTCTGCATCCTCAAATGCAAAGATTGCACATAGACTTACTTTAGCTCCAATAAAAGAATACACATCCCTTTGGTGCTTTTTAAACTGGCTTCCATGTTTACAGAAGTAGTCTGTTTAGTTCTGCACATCCCAGGAGGGTTTACTAATCCTGTACCTGCTATTTACAGTCACATTCCTATCACTGTGCCAGATCCCTGAGCCTCCTAAAAGAATTTTCCTACAGGCCCTCCAGAAGTTGCAGCTGGCAGGGCAAATCCTAGAGCCTCACTCACAGAGATGATATTCTGAAGTTGCTACAAAGTATTTATTCACAGCCCACAATTTAGTATGAAAAACTTCCTTTCAATACAAACAAAAAATTAATAGCATAAAAACTTTCACCACCAAAGATTTTCATTCTGACTCATAGGCACCATCCCTAAATTTAATTCTACCACTATTCAAAGACGTTTTTAAATATTCAACTTCATTTCTTAATCTCAGCTGCCACCCTAAACCAAGAATTATTTTAACAAAGTAATCCAATTGCTAATTAGTTTCTCTTATTTATCTAAATGTAATATTTAGATTAAACTATTTGGAACATGGGGATTTAAATTTCACACTCTAACCTTTCTGAATCTCTTTTTAAAATGTTCCATGGGGACAATTCAAAATCTTATTCTCCTTTTAATCACCAGCTCATTCACTTACTCAGTTCCTTTATTTCCAAATTGTTACTAATCCACAAACAAGCAGATAGGATTGAGATGAAATGCAGAAAAAGAAATGAAATCATGTTAGAGCAACTCAAACATCGAGTCCCTACATATAGATGGCATCCATATTTAGCAAGATCACTGGGGCTAAATTTAAGAAATGTTGTACGTCTCCATCCTATTAACTATACATTTTATTTATTTTAAATATTAAAATATTTGGGTGAAGAGAAAAAGGTGAAGGGCGATTCAGTTTTAGAATCTGCAGATCTTCCTTTGCCGAAGGAAGAGGTGAAGTGTCACACAACATTGGAGATAATCAAGTTGCTTACCTTCACTTAGAGTTTCCTTTATTAAGACTCTGCAGTCAGTCTTACTGTCTATGTCTATTTTTAACAAACCATCAGATAGAGCCACTGCAAGGTTTTTGGTGTCTACAACCACCCCAGACCACAGACTTTAAATGATTGGATCCATGTCCCATCCTGCCCACACACAGAATAAACGCTTGCATATAGTACTGTTTTCTAAGACGCACATGTTTAGGTCTTCCTAGATCAGTTTAAAATGGAGTTGGAGTGAATTGCCTTTTTAAACTTTCTGTGAAGTCTTGTTACAATACAGTCTAAAATTAGAGAAATGTTAAAATAGAAGACATTGTGATGAAGAATCATTGAAGTCTCTGGATCTCCTATTATAAATGTGGTTCTCTTTCAAGATGAGTTTTGCCTTTTTAAAACATCAAAGCAGGTCCAACAAAAGAAGACCTACAGATTCTAAAACAGAATCACAGAGAACTAGGCCATGTTAATAGTAATGCAGTGTAATTGGGTGCATCCAAAAGATACTATTGTTCATATTTTCCATTGTTGGTTAAAATAACTCTGTGTTTGACTTTGGTTTATGTGTTATTGACACAAAAGTACTAATATAATAAAAAGTGGGCAACACTGATCATGAAAAACTAGGACCTAAAAATGTTAGAAGTGTTTCAAAGGAACTAAGCCTAACCTGTAAATGTAATTTATTATCAAACCAGGAAACAGGGCAGAAATGCAGGTCTTAGAGCCCCCTCATCATTTGTAATGCCACCTGGTCATAGGAGCAATTAAATCTATCAAAATAATATCTCTCTGACCTGGGGTTCAGATGATAAAATGGCCAAATCCACCAATAACTGAGAAATGGCCATCAAAACTCCCTGAGGGTACTTCACACACTGTCCTGGGTATCACAATCATCCAGAGGGCTTGAAATATGTGGTGCCCCAAAACAATTACAATAGTAACAATAAAGATCACTCATCACAGATCAGGATAACAAACATAGTAGTAACTTAAAAGCTTAAAATATTCTGAGACTTACCAAAATGTGACTCAGAGACACAAAGTGAGCAAATGCTTTTTAGAAAAATGGTGCTGCCCAAACTGGTTTGGCTCAATGGATAGAGCGTTGGCCTGCGGACTAAAGGGTCCCAGGTTCGATTCCGGCCAAGGGCGTGTACCTTGGTTGTGTGTGTGCAGGTAGGGAGTGTGCAGGAGGGAGCTGAATCTATGTTTCTCTTTCATCGATGTTTCTAACGCTCTATCCCTCTCACTTCCTCTCTGTAAAAAATCAATAAGATATATTAAATCAATAAAAATTAAATAAAATATATTAAAAAATCAATAAAATGTCGGTGTGAGCGTGACCCGCAGCCGACCCTCTGAGGGCGACAAACTTTCAATTTGTTTAAAAAAAGACAATACCTGCGAAGTGCAATAAAATCAAGTGCAATAAAATGAAACATGCCTGCATTAACCATTGATTCATTTGTAGTTAGGATACACTAGGAATTTAAATTACAATGGATTCATTGGATACCCACAAATACATGACTATGTGAAAAAAGCAGGACAGTCATACCAACCTTTTATGTCCTTTTTATTGCATCATGGATTGATTCGATGTGTTTTAAGATTAACTATTATCTTAGTGGAATTGATGTTATGGTAAATGTTATCCCCAGCCCCAAGTCTTCACCTCTCCTTACAACCATGTTCTTTGCCATGTGATTTTGCAGTTTACCCCATTCAAATAGTACAGTATATTTAGGTTTGGCCACATGACTTGCTTTGACCAATGTTTTGGAAGAGATTGTGTTCCAGTTCTGAACTTAAACCTGAAGAAGCTTCATAAGCTTGTTCTCGTTTGTTTCTATCATTGCTATAAGAGGAATATACCTAGAAAACTTGCTGATTCCAGGAAGAGCATGAGAAATTCATGGAGCTAACTCTCCCAGCCAGCTATACCAGCCAAGAACACACAACACCTACCTACAGGAAAATGAGCTAAATAAATGCTTATTGTTGTATGCTACAACATTTTGTGGTGATTGGCTATGTGGTACTTTTGTAGCAATAGCTAACTAATATTGATATTTGTAGGAATAAAATAGTCTAATATCAGCACTTACCAGTCATAATGGATATAGGTATATGCACCATAAACCAATTATGTACCAGTCAAAATCAAGAAGACTGCTACATTACTTCCTCTTAAATTTCCCATTATAAGAAAATAAAGGTTCAAAATAAAATAGGTATAGACAATTGCTTTATTCACTAAACAATAGTTATAAATAACAAGCAGTCCTATCATACATAGAATTTTATTTGCTTTACCAAAAGAAGACTTAAAAATCACATTTTAGAACTATGGTGGAATTTTTTTTAAAGTAGACCTGCACGCTGCCTTTGAAGGGGATGACAACTTATTTTAATGATAGTCATTACATGAGAGGTGTTATCACTTGTCAATTAATTTTAGATGATTTCTTTGATTTTCTTTTGTCACTATATATTTTTTTTTAATTCACTTGGGTCAATACCCAAAATTTAAGCAGTATAATAGCATGCTTCATTTTATTTTTGCATTGCACAGTCCTTAATAATAGCAAACTAATTTATGTAGCTGCATTTGATGAAAATATGCTGATGGAACTCATATTTCACATCATTGACTATAATGAGCTATTTTATCAAACTGTCCTTATGACAGTGTTACAGAGAAAATGATAAATTTACCAATTTACTCACTTGAGATTCCATTTGAAAATTTTAAAAGAAAGGAAAAGATCAATGAAGTCAGGTAAATTAGGCTGTCATCATATGATATGTCTGAGTCTATACAAAACAATAGCACTAACCATCCCTTCTTTTAATGAAATGCTAACACTAAATAAGGGTTGATTAATTATTATTTTTTTTAAAATTCTACAGAACAAATATGTAGTTGTGAAATTCCCTATTGTGAACACATATGAACAATATTTATTCATAATCAGTATAATTACTGCCATGGTTTTATATAGAATTTTTTTTCACTTTGTTGTAATTCTTCTCTGTTTAGTAGGCTTTTAATTTAGAAATTATTAGTAAGTAGCTATATTGATTAATGAGAGTTACTAATCATTTAGTGGCACATTTCAGAAAACTGTGAAATAACTAGAAACTGTAGCCCAGTATCTCTTTCTGGGATGCTGAAGTGTCTCTTGGCATAGATAGGGCTGATGTGGACGCAAACACAATCAGATATACAATATACTAAAATGTCTCTTGTCAAATCATGTGCTCCACTGAATTTATGCTCTCTGAACTCCAGAAACAATATTAACCTAAATCAAGTCAGGGTCTTCATGATCTGGATAAACAACCTTCAAGTGTTATAAGGCCATGAATATTTTGTTTTGGAATCTTTTCTCAATATAAATTGAATTCATTATTGTTTTTTCTTAAGTCTTCGTTCTATCATGAATGAATCTCTTATCTATCCGAAAACACCTAGATATAATAAGGTTATTTTAAGTGACAATTATCTATATATATAAAAGCCTAAGAGACCGAAGGATCGAACAACCAAATGACCAAACGAGCAGTCGACCGGTCGCTATGACGCGCACTGACCACCAGGGGGCAGACGCTCAATGCAGGAGCTGCCCCCTGGTGGTTAGTGCACTCCCACAGCAGGAGCACTGTTCAGCTGACCAAGAGGCTCCAGATACTGGGCTCATGGCTGGCAAGTGCAGCTGCGGCAGCACAAGCCTCTCCTGCCATCGGGGCAGTGCTACCAAGCGGTGGCAGCAGGCACAGTGGGGCTGGGATGAGCGGAAGTGGCATGGAGCCTGGCCCAGACTCAGGCTCCTCCCCAGCCTCCTGAAGCTTTGCACTACTACATCCCTCGGGGAATGTCGGACTGCTGGTTTCAGCCCAATCCTTGCAGGCCAGCCCTGATCAGTCCAACATCCCCCAAGGGGTCCCGGATTGCGAGAGGGCACAGGCCAGGCTGAGGGACCCCACCAGTGCACAAATCCGTGCACCGGGCCTCTAGTGTTCTTAATAAATATTCACAGAAAAATGCATTGATTCTGTAACAGACACTATTTTCTTCCTTTCTCATTTTTCCTTCTATTTCTAATGTTTCCCATCTAAAACCGCCATCTTTCCTTTAATCCAACTAATATATACTCTCCCAAATCCTAAAATGATGATAAATTCTAAAAGAAGCCATTGAGATTAGAAGAACATGTCATTCTTAATGGAATCTGACACAGGAACAATAAAACTATAATTTCTGAAAAATCCCAAATCTTCATTAAATAAATAATGGAACCACAGTTTGAACTTCATACTTTTAATGCTAGATTCCAGTATTATCTGGGTCTTTCAGGCTTGGGGAAAGAGAGTCCTTTGAAAATAAGTTGTTTTAACATAGATCTATCTCTGTCATTTTGCAATAATGAACTCTTCATTAAAATAATAAAATAAAAAGAGAGTTGAATTTATCTTTTCCTCTTTTGAGTATAAATGGTGTGCTGTTTATACAATCTTGAAAACAGTGCTACAGTAGTCAATGAGTCTATGCTTCAACATGAAATACCTTATCATCATAATAAGAATACCTAAAAATTATTGAGTGATTTTTATATCTCAGGCTCCAAAAATTTGCTTATATTGTTATTACATATTCCTCACCACCACCTTGTAAGGTACGCACTAATATTTCTCCATTTTACAGATAAGGAAACTAAGGTTCTAAGAGATTCAAGCAATTGCCTAAGTTCCCACAACTACTATAAGTAGATGTTGTAGCTAGACTCTGACCCATTAAAATCTAACATTTCTTTATGTTGAAAATTTACTATAATTTCTGAGGTTTTCATTTGAGCCTCTGTGCTATAATTCATAAAGAATGATAAATGAGGAATTATTTATTTTGTGGCATAAAGAAATATAGCACATAATTATTCTTTTACAATATCATTAATAAACTACTGAACTAGTGATCAACTTGTATATCTGTTGGAAAAAATTAGAACTGGTCAACCCAATATTTAGAAAACAGACAAGTTTCATAGAGTGACTTTTTAAGGCTACTTTTTCCATGAGAAGATGGTCTAACTCCCACATCCTAGACAAATGAAGAATTCTGTTGACTTAGTGATTGGGTCAACAGTTTTATTTCAGAGTTACTTTATATATAAAACGCATATAAAACTGCACATGAAAAATATCCCATTTTAATTTTCAAAAACAATGCCTTAAAAGACATATACAACAACCCCTTAAATAGATAAGTAGATAAATAGAAGATGGATGATGGATGGATGGATGGGTATTTGTTTCTAGGTCAGGTGAATTTATATTCAAACTGAACTCAAAGGAAGGGAGATAATGTGTTATTATATCAAACTGTCCAACAACTTCTCTGTATCTGTCTGACATTCAGACTCTGCCTCTTACCTGTCTGCTGCTCTACACTTGAGCTGGCTGCATCAGACCTCACCTCTGGTAGGATAAAACTACCTAACTACTAGACCACTGGTTCTGGCAAAACCCACCCAACTTATTCTCCTGTTACCCATGCAAAAGTTGACATTATGAAAGCTACAAAAAATACCCAAAGACCACCTGTATCCAACTGAAACACATTTGTCATAATCCAGTGGCAATGAGTCTGCCCCCAAGAAAATGATGTATTCTTATTTCTTCCTCTACAGTGAGAATTGTGTAGTTAACCAGTTTCCCTTTAGCTTTGATCACAAGGAAGGTCAGAAACAAATTTAGAGCTTAATCATGTGAGACATTATAGTGTATTTTTCCCTCCTGGTATAATTTACTCTATTTTGACTTTTCCTGCTGTTGATTTTATTTATATTTAACTAAGTAAGCATCTCTCCTACTGGATTTTCTAGAAAACTAGTTCTTATATAAGTTAATAAATGTTTTATGAAAAAAACCCACCATATTCCTTTTAAAATATGCTTGGGAAATGTTGCATAATAACATTTTAAAGTGCTACTATCTTTAAACTTGAAAATAACTTCTCCAAATATTCCTTTTAAAAGGTTTTCCAGGGGCAGAGATGCTTACTTTATGCCCTATAGACTTGACCTTACCACCTTAAGATGTGTACCTGCTTTCAGTTGACTGAAAAACAATTCTTCACACTTTATCAGCTTTTGACAATATGCACTATGGGCCTGAGTGATCCAAAATAGATTAATGAGGCACTAAAGTACTTTATGAATAATGGAGCATTTTAAATTTTATTTTGTTTTTTAATTCATTTAACTGCAATCCATTTAACAGCTGCAACACTCCCTCCTGAACATATTAAATGTCATATTACATTGAAGTTTTATTAATTCATTATGTTTCAATTCATTTATAATTTATTCATTTTATTAATTTATTCACTGAATTGAGTTTCACCCTACAAACACTCTAGAAATCAATAATTTTATGGATTTCTATGTTCAACAAAATAACTTTTCATCAGATTAAACAGGGAATTTGTAATCTATAAGCAAGAACAACATAGGCATAATACAAAAATACAGTTATCATTTCAATGGGCACAGGATAATAGGCATACACTCAATATTTTTTATTCTGTCTCCCTTAGAGGGTAGAGATGAATAATCAAAGATGGTCTGAGTCATTCTACATCTTTCCCCTTTTGTTATCTTCAGCATCCATTACAAACATTTAAGAGATTCACTCTTTTAAAGCACATGCCCTACCCTCTCCTCACTAATCAAAATAATAAATATCTTAATAAACTAATTCACACCTCTGTCCCATATGTTCCCAGCTAGACTAATGAGGACTCATGGTGGAATTTTGAGCGTCCACATCCATCATAAAGAAATGTGTAAATAATATCTGGCAGCCTAAGTGGGGGCAGATCTTCCTTTACCCATGAAATGATGAGGTTTTGCCAGTCGTCTATGTGGAAGTCTGCTCTGGCCCCTTAAGAGTCTTTTTAAAAAACAGTTACCTTCTCAACAGGTTAGAACTTTGTTTATCTGTGAAATTTAACCAGAAACTACTTTTTGTCCTGTGGGTCCACAGAACCTAGGCTCTTTGAAACAGCTTGCTTCCTTGGTCTACTCAACAGCCTTGGCCACTTTAAAACACCATCCTCCAAAGCAACTGAAAAGACTTGGCTCTGTATTGCCTGACTTGGCACTCTACCAGTATAACCTCAGCAACTGGGCTGATGCATGGAGATCCTACCTCTGGGTTCAGCTTACCATTGACAGGGGATAAATTCTGGGCCATTCTTGCTGTTGAACCATTTCTAAACTTAACACTACAATTCTTCAATCATTAGGTTGTGGTCTCAGCCTCCAATGCCTACCTTCCTCCCTCTTCTTACACAGTTCCTTAGACATTTTAAATAAATATTCATCATGTGAATAGATGAATACATCTCCATTTCCTAGATACCCCATACTTATCTAGTGTCCCTGCTTTATGCCCCAATGCCTTAGAAACTGGATTATCACTCATATCTGAGTTTCTGTTACCTGGTGTTTGATTGTTCTGAGGCACCACCTGGACTGCTTCTAGTGCTTGAAGCTCAGAGTACTTCTGTCCCGTCCTGAATTGATACCACTCACCATGGAATTTTATTTAGATTCTTGAGAATCCTTTTCGTGTCTTTTAACATCTCTCCTCCAGAATTCAATCTCACAATTTGAAGCATGGCTTCGGGTACATTATTCATAAGGCTATCCTCTAGAATAACTAACCCTGACCCATAATTTCATGATCAAACATTTAGATTCTTCTCTACTAGGTCTCCTTACTTAGTCCCTGCCTGTCCTCTCCCAATGTATACTATCATTGTCCAATGTCTGATTATCTTTTTTATATAGGAGGATCATATATTGGTTTCTACAACCACCCCTAGAAATACATTCTAGTGTATCCAGTAACATAAAACACTAATATTGGGGGAGAGGGGAAATCCTCTAGACCAGCGGTTCTCAACCTGTGGGTTGTGACCCCTTTGGGGGTCGAACGACCCTTTCACAGGAGTCGCCTAAGACCATCGGAAAACACATATATAATTACATATTGTTTTTGTGATTAATCACTATGCTTTAATTATGTTCAATTTGTAACAATGAAATTGGGGGTCACCACATGAGGAACTGCATTAGGAAGATTGAGAACCACTGCTCTAGACCATGCCAATATTCTGCTATCTCATCTCTTATATCAGGCTGTTGAGCTTCTTCAGATAAATTTATAAAATATTTATAGAGTACCTTTATGTGCCAGGTTCTCTGGTAGATTTGGAAGGTAGAGTGATGAAAAGACAGTCGAGGTTCCAGCCCTCACAGCATGCTTAAGCTGGCTCATTTTTCATAGATTGGTGTCACTACAAATTCACAGTTTCTAGGCTAAGTGAGTTTTCAGTTCTATCCAGCAATCCTATGTGTGCCTAGACAGCTCTTTCCCCTATTCTCCACTGTGGCTCCTTCAAAACATCTCTATCCTCCACCTTACTCCTTAATCTGAGGCCACAGCATTATCTCCTACATCACACACACACACACACACACACACACACACACACACACACACACACAAAACGATGAGCCTAGAAATCACACAAATGTCATCTTCCTCCTCAATCCAAAATATATTGTCAACATGGCTTCTTTCTTCCTGTCAGGATAGGAAAGGTATCTTTTCCTTATCTCAGATAAATCTGATATCACTCCCTGGCTTCTATATTCCATTGTTTCTCCATCCCTTTTTCCTATATCCTCTACCATTAACATGCTATCCATTCCTTCCTGTTTAAACAGCTGAAGTGATTCTCAGTTAAAAGAAAAACTCTATTTTGACCTTCCCTGTCATTTCTTTCCTTTCAAAGTCAAGCCTTTTGAAAAATGTTTCTCTTTCTATGACTTCCACATGGGCATCTACCACTCAATCCCTCTGCAATTTATCTTGCACTTTTTATCTTGCTCAACACTTCTCTACTGATTCTAGTCTCACAAAAGTAGTAGAATAATTATTGATAAACATAGTACTTTTCCATTCTTATCTTGGTGGATCTCTTTAATACATCTGACACCCCTGGTGTCTCCATCACAATTGGTACATTCTCTTTTCCTGGATTCCATGATCCTCCACTCTCTGGCTGCTTCCCACCTGGTTGGCTATGACTTCCCAGTCTCTAGCACAAAGTCTTCTTTAGATGCCTGGACCTTAAATGCTGTTAATCCTCACCTCAAGATATTTTTCCCATGATGAGAGAGAGCAAGAGAGAGACATCGATGCGAGAAAGACACATCAATTGGTTGCCTCCCACAACTGGGGTCAGAGATCAAACCTGCCACCCAGATATGTGCTCTGACTGGGAATTGGACCCGAGACTCTTTGGTGTGCAGGCCCACACTCTAACAACTGAGCAACACTGGCCAGGGCACACTTCTTTTATTTCTGATTTCATTTATTTGAGTCTTTTTTTTTCTTGGTAAGACTAGCTAAAGATTTGTCAATTTTATTTATCTTTTCAAAGAACCTGCTATTAGTTTCATTGATCTTTTCTATTGTTTTGGTCTCTATTCATTTATTTCTGCTCTAATCTTTTTTATTTCCTTCCTTCTACGAACTTTAAACTTTGTTTGTTCTTTTTTCTAGTTCCTTTAAGTATAAAGTTAGGTTGTTTATTTGAAACTTTGTTTCTTGAGGTAGCTCTTAATGCTATAAACTTTTCTCTTAGAATTGCTTTTGCTGCATTCCATAAATTGTATGTTGTATTTCCATTTCACTTGCCTCAAAGTATTTTTTTTATTTCTCCTTTGACCCATTGGTTGTTCAGTAGCATGTTGTTTAATCTCCATATATTTGTGAATTTTCCAGTTTTCTTTGTGTAATTAATTTCTAGTTTCATACCATTGTGGTTGGAAAAGATGTTTAATATGATTTTAATCCTCTTAAATGTATAAAGACTTATTTTGTAGTCTGACATATGATCTGCATTAGAAAATGTTCCATGTGTGCTTGAGAAGGATGTGTGTTTTGTTGCTTTTGCATGAAATATTCCATAACTATCTGTTAAGTCCATCTCTTCTAATGTGTCGTTTAAGGCCAATGTTTTCTTACTAGAGGTCCGGTGCACGAATTCGTGCACCAGTGGGGTCCCTCGACCTGGCCTGCGGGATTGGGCCTAAACCAGCTCTCCGACATCCCCCGAGGGGTCCTGGATTGTGAGGGTGCAGGCCAGTTCGAGGGACCCCACCGGTGCATGATCGGGGCTGGGGAGGGACATGAGAGGTTGACCAGCCAGGGAGGAACTGCAGGAGGGCTACAGGGCATGTCCGGCCTGTCTTGCTCAGTCCCGATCAGCTGGACCCCAGCAGCAAGCTAACCTACCAGTCAGAGCATCTGCCCCCTGGTGGTCAGTGCACATCATAGCTACTGGTTGACCAATCGACTACACCCTGGTGGTCAGTGCATGTCATAACCAGCTGTTGAGCGGCCCTAGCATATCATTAGCATATTACGCTTTGATTGAACAGCCGAATAGGACAACCGGACATTTAACATATTAGGCTTTTATTATATAGGATTATTTTCTGTCTGGATCATCTATCCATTGATGTAAGTGGAGTATTAAAGTCCCCTACTATTATTGTTGTCTATTTCTCCTTTTAGGTCTGTTACTAGTTGCTTTATATATTTAGGTGATCCTATTTTAGGTATATAAATTATTACTATTATTATATCTTCTTATTGGATTGATCTCTTTATCATAATGTAACACCCTTTTTGTTTCTTATTACAGACTTTATTTTAAACTCTGTTTTGTGTTATGTAACTACTCCAGATTTCTTTTGGTTTTCATTTGCATGAAATGTCTTTTACTACCCCTTCACTTTCAGAGTTTGTGTCCTTATATCTAAAGTGAGTCTCGCTCTGGCTGGTTTGGCTCAGTGGATAGATCATCGGCCTGCGGACTGAAGGGTCCCGGGTTCGATTCCGGTCAAGGGCACATGCCTGGTTGTGGGCTCCATCCCCAGTGGGGGGCGTGCAGGAGGCAGTCGATCGGTGATCCTCTCTCATCGTTGATGTTTCTATCTCTCTCTCCCTCTCCCTTCCTCTCTGAAATCAATAAAAATATATCTAAAAAAAATAAATAAAAAATAAAGTGAGTCTCTTATAGGCACCATACACATGGGTCTTATTGATGTTTGGTGTTTTTAATCCATTCAGCCACTCTATGTATTTTGATTGAAGAATTTAGTTCATTTTAATTTCAAGTAATTATTGATAGGTGATTATTGCCATTTTATTAATTATTTTATGGCTATTTTATCGTTCCTTTCTGTTTCTTTCTTCTTTTCTTGCTCTCTTTTCTTTAACCTTCATACTACTAGCTTTATAAGTGACTAATCTATTACCTTTACTATACATTTACCTTTCCAGTGAGATTCTATTTTTTCATATGTGTTCTTGTTATTAATTAAGACCTCTTTTTCAGCTTAAAGAAGTCCCTGTAACATTTCTTGTAAGGCTAGTTGCAGCTTATACCTTTCTGGAAAACTCTATCTCTCCTTTACTTCTGAATGATAACTTTGCTGGATCAAGTATTCTTGGTTGGGAGGTTTTTTTCAGTACTTTAAATATATCATGCCCCCCTGGCTGGTGTGGTTCAGTTGGTTGGGTGTCATCCTGTGCACCGAGAGGTTGCTGGTTCTATTCCTGATCAGGGCACATGCCCAGGTTGTGGGCTCAATCCCCCGTGGGGGGCATGTAGGAAGCAGCCAACTGATATTACGTTCTTATACCAATGTTTGCCTCTCTCTTCCTCGCCCTTCCTCTCTCTCTAAAAATCAATAATCTATTGTTTAATACTAGGGGCCTGGTGAACAAAATTCATGCACGGGGGGGGGAGGGCCCCTCAGCCCGACCTGCACCCTCTCCAATCTGGGAGCCCTCAGGGGAGCCCTCTCCAATCCAGGAGTCTCTGTCTGTCTTTGCAATCATATGAGCGAATTGTCTGAGACCTCAACCCAGTTTGGTTTGGTGCTCACAAAATAATAGAGGATATTTTTTTTCTTTGCTCCATTGATGGAGATTTCCTAGAAGTTGCAGGATATCTTCCCTTTAATTTTTCCTCGACACTCTGACTTTACTTATGTCTCTCACCTTTGCTTTCCCTCCATCCCCCACTGCAACAGTAACTTGCTCCAGGCTCACTTTGCTCTAGTGTCTAGGTGATCCTGCAACACATCTGCCACCAGAACTATGATTCCCAGAATTCCTAAGAACTCCCTACACTCTTAGTTTCCGCTTCCGGTCCAGGGGCTGCAGAAACCAAAAGGACTGAGAACTTCAGCTGCCCTCAGAGATTGACAGTGTAACTTAAGGTAAGTAAGGAGAGAAGGCTGGACTGACAGGAACGGACACTCTGCTGGCCACAGAGAGCTATCTGACCAATGGCTGAATCTGGCTGATTCTGTGGGGGTGGGACTTCCTCCTCCCTGCTGTCAGTCTCCACGGTGGCGATGAAGAAGATGGGGTGACCAAGGGAGCCAAGCCCCCCAAGCCGCCTGCTCTCCGTCCACTCTCCTGCTCTGCCAACCCCCCTAAGCTGCCTGCTCTCCGCCTGCTCTCCCGCTTTGCTCTCCGTCTGATGGCTTGGGGGCTGTCCCGCCCCGCCCCCGGCTGCTCAACGCCTGCGCGCATACGTGCTGCCCACAGGCCCGCCATCTTTGTTGGGTTAATTTGCATACTCACTCCTGATTGGCTGTGGGCATCGTGGAGGGATGGTCAATTTACATATTTGTCTAATATTAATTAGTATAGATAGATAGATGCCAGTCACTTCTGGCCTGCAAAATTTCTGCTGACAAATCTGCTAATATCCCTTATACATAACTAATTTTTCTATTGCTGCTTTTAATATTCTCTTCTTATCTTTAACTTTTGACATTTTAATTATATTGGGTTTTGATGTGGCTCTCTTTGGGCTTCAAAGATTCTTTAACACAATATGAAAGATTATCACTTTCCAATATTTTTATGATAAACTTCTATTTTTATAATCAAAGGAAAGGTTATATTTAAAAAGAAAAAACAAAAAAGGCTGTTCTCAGAATAAATATTTGCCACCACTGAATTTACTCAAAACATAATTACACACATGCACACATACATGCAATTGTAAAAATGATGATTTGAGCAACACTAACATGAACATAGAATCTTCCAAGGTGATTATTCTGAAAATGACTTTTTAATGTAAGGTTTTTGGATGTATAGTGATGACTAATTTAATAAATATTTTGGACATTGTTTAAATAAAATCAGCCTAAATCAGTCAAGATTTTTCCACTGAAATCAGAGCCACATTAAGTTGTGGAAACATTTTAGCAAGAATATGTTCTCATACCAATTCAGGAATAAGCCCAGCTTGAAGAAGCTCAGGATTCCCAGGTCTTGCCTCAGTCAGATTTAGGCATCATTGAACATAGGGGGGGAAAATGAGAAAATTCAAATTCCATTCACTTTTAGACGCTATTATCACAATATCTAGTTTTCAAGGCATTCTTATAGCATTTACTCCTCATTCTAATGATTATAATTTATAAATTGGAGAGAGGGGAATAAACAGAAAGTAAAAGTGTACTGGAAATACATTTGACTCAGCAGTATTTTACAACGTGACTGCCCAAAAACATCCACAGCATTTTTAAACTGCCCATAACTTGGCTGCCCACATATTTCTCCTGAAACTTTGTAACAATAGTTTGTCTATTGTCACTTTTCTACAATTGTATTTGTTGCCACTGCAGTGTCATATATTTAGAGAAAGCTTAAGTTATATTTCTCTCCTTGTGTGGAAGACAGATGAATAAGATGTCAAATAAGCATATTACAAAAACCTTCATGGAGGAGATTTTTGTAAATAGCATTTGGCCTTTACCTAAAATTGCAATCAATCACACCCTGAAAAATGTATCTATATTTTAAGTGTAATTTCCCATTATTTAACTGTAATTTTTCATTATTTTATCTTGATGTGCATTTCATAATTTATAATAAAGAGATTTATAACTTTCCTTGAAAAAATATAACAACTGTCTTGTTTTATATACCAATTTTCCCCTTAAAATGTTAACCGTGTAAGAATAATTGAGGGTTTTTTAAGTGATTTTTACTTAAAATTACCCAAAAAAGTTAAGGAAAAGTTTAATGTAAAAGCCATAAAATAAAATATAGCTTGCTAATTAAATTCCATATGCAATACCCTATCAAGACTTAAAAACAAATAACTAGCAGCATGTTTTGCATGCATTCTAGAACGTTCAACAGAATACATATAGTAGGAAAGGCAGGAAGGAGGGAAATTCCTTGGAAGTAATTACAACAATTAGATAACTTTTCTATTATTCAGTAGAGCCAGTAACATTCAAAATTAAAGTATTTTACCATAATTATTGATCATGTCTGTGTTTTACAGAACATAAGCACTGGGAATAAACAGGCACTACTTTAAAAGAAATGGGTTTGATTATACTGAGCTAAACATATAGATTGATATTGGTAACAGAAGCATCTACAAATTATGGCTGGGATGTCAGGAATCTAAATTAAAATTCCAGGAAACCTGACAAAGCTAGGAAGCTGAGGAAGAAAGATATAATTCCATCTTCTGGCTAGTTCAGAAATGCAAACTCTCTTTTTATAAGAGTACTAAAAGCCTGGTGCACGAAATTCGTGGACAGGTAGGGTCCCTAGGCCTGGCTGGCGATCAGGGCCAATCAGGGCCTTCTGGCTGCCAGCTGGGGCCTTCCTTCATTCCACATCCCCCACCCCCGGTGGTCAGCGCACATCATAGCAAGCAATCGAACTCCCGGCCTCCCGGTCGAACTCCTGAGAGGACACTTTGCATATTAGCCTTTTATATATATAGACTAGAGGCCCGGTGCATAAAATTTGGCCTCCCTCTGCAGGAGGCGACTGGGCTGATCAGGGGAAGGCGCCACTGCCATCACCCCGCTGCTGCTGCCACTGCCAGCTGCCACAGCCACCAAGGTGTTTTCATCAACATGGACTCCGATCCCTTCACCACAAAAAAATGACAACTTTCTTTAGGCATTTTCAAGATGTCTCTTTCATAGGATATGACATTTCTTTCTTTTTTTTATCCTCAACTGAGGACATTTTTCCATTGATTTTTAGAGAGCGTGGAAGAGAGAGGGAAAGACAAAGAGAAACATCAATGTGAGAGGGACACATTGATTGGTTGCCTCCTGCATGAGCCCTGACCTGGGCCCCAGCCAGGGAGGAGCCTGCAACCTAGGTACATGCCTTTGATCAGAATCGAACCCAGACCCTGAAGTCCACAGGCCGAAGCTCTGTCCACAGAGCCAAACCGGCTAGGGCAGGATATAACATTTCTTAGTCCCTCCAGCAGCGGATCTTCATTTTTTTTCTCCAGGATGAGGTGGAAAAACCCTAGATCACCTTCTTGGATTCTTATTACCCAAGTTACCAAGAACACTGCGAGTGGCGCACAGGGAGCTTAGCCAATGAGTGGTCAGAAAAGGTGTTTCCTCTGAAGCTCATGTGCAGAGGTGGGACTGCTGGTGCACGGAGGCTCGGGCAGGCCCCCTTGTGTGTGTCTGCTGTGGGCCTGCTCCAGTCGCGCCGCCGTGGCTCGGGCAGGCTCCCCCCGTCTCCACTCCAGGCCTGCGCCATCCGTGGCTTGCCTCACCACGCACACAGTCCCATCCCACCCACCTGCACGCACAGCCTCCTCCTGAGCAGTCGTGACTGTTACAGCTAATTTGCATATTACCTCTTTATATATATAGATAAGAAATACACAAGATATAAGGGGGTAACATCCTGTCAAAATTTGTCCCCCCTTTCACTCTGTTACCTCCACCTTTCCCAAAGGTAAATCTAACTGCATAAGAAGATAGCTTGCCCTAGTTCTTAAAAGTCCCCCTATAATATGTATTTTCTGCTCACTCCAATTGCCCTAGCTGATCCTTTTACCACCCCTACACATACCCCTGGTCAACTTCTTCTTACCTATCTAACACAAGGAGATAAAGACCCAAATACAAGTATATATGGCATAATTCCTTTCTTATTTTCTACAGTCTGATTTTTCCTTTCTCTCTAATTTTCTATATTTCTTTCTGTTTCTGACTTTCTGCATTCAGAGTCTCACTTTCACCTTGGACAGCTGAAATGCCTGTACCATTTGTTGATCATATCTGAGAATGGTTTCTTAATACATTATTCTGAAACCTTTTTTGAATAGTTTATTATTCAAGAATGAACTTGCAGAGTTATTTCCCTTGTGAACTATTAGTTATATAGACTGTGATGTTAAACTTGGGGACTACATTGCCTGAGCCTGGTTCATAGAGCCAAGGTCTCATCAGACAGAAAACTGGACAGAGGTCTTTTATTGTGTGACTGATATTCTCTTTAAGCAGCCATTTGAGAACTCTGCTTGCCTCCATATTTCAACATATATTCCAAACAGAACAAAAATCAAAGACATAGTTGATTATTTGACCAGGTGATCAATTGAGAATCCATCAATCCTTTTCATTCTCAACCCCCTCATGTTCTCACTTCTCGCCTTACTTACCTTAAGCTACACTGTCAATCTCTATAATCACTCAATTGTTGAATGATTATATGAAATTTCTGGAAAGTTATTTGCCACATTGAGAGTCAACCTATGAACCAAGAGGTCACAGTTTGATTCCCAGCCAGGGCACATGCCTTGGTTGCTGGCTCGATCCCCAGTGGGGACAAGCAGGAGGCAGCCAATCAATGCTTCTCTCTCACCATTGATGTTTCTATCTCTTCCTCCCCCTTCCTCTCTGAAATCAATTTTAAAAAATATTTTTTAAAAGAAAGTTATTTGCCACAAATATAAAAGATAAAAGGTTAAGGCATTACTTTATTCATCAAGATACAAAAATCAATAATAAATCATTAATACTCTAATAGGAACCAAGGCAAAGAGCAAGAACAAACCATACCAAGAGAAATAAAACTGGCTAACAAATACACTTTTAAAGTCAACCTTTCTAGTGGCCAACAAATAAAAGAGTAATGAGATAAATTATTGCCATCATTTAAGCAAATATTCAAACAATTAATAATATCCACTACTGACAAAAATATGTTGGAATAGACTACACTATTGGCACCATTGATGAGTGTGTAAATTATACAAGCTTCATGGAAGGAGATTTGTCAAGGTAGAAAAAGAGTCTGATCCAATGATCTTTCCTTTTGGCCTATATACAGATGAAAATTTAGGTATATGGCTACTTGTCAAAGTGTGGTTAGTAATAGAAAAGAAATACTCTCATGCACAAGCATATACATGGATGGACTAGAAGGAAATACACAAAAAAATAACATTATTTATTGCCAGTAGGTGATATTATGGATAAATTTTACTTTTCTTCCTTTTAGTTTCCTTAATTTCCTAATCTCTCTGGCAGCATTTATTATATAATAAATAATTGTGGCTTTCTATATATAATAAGTAGAGGAATTAAATAAATCAAAAGGAGATTAGCTGTCTCCATCTAATATTCAAAGCTATTTAATGTTAGGTCTACATAGCACCTAAAACTATCTTTGCCATTTTTTTTAAATCCCTACTTCTAGAAACTTTGCATAAGGGAACCAATACTGACGAATATAACATTTTGCACAGATTTGTCCTTTGCTCCATTTCTTTTTTATTACTTTTTAGTTTTTGCATTCAATATTATTTTGATTAGTTTTAGGTGTACAGCATAGTACAGGGTACTTAGTAAATGATGACTACCCAATATGTTTGTTTTTTTCAAATTTTCTACAATTGATTGCATGACTAAATTCTATCCACACAAGCATTTCATATATTTTTATAGGCCCCAGCTGGCCAAAGTGCTCTTGAGTTCAACTGTGTTGCCATATTTGGTATTACCTTTTGTGTGTTTGAGATGCCCTTAGGGTAGCAATACCTTCCCTTTCTCACATAGCTATTCTGAATAATAATAATACATCATTCCACAAAACATGACAACCATTTTGGATGTGGTCTTGCCCTGTGGACCCACTGAAGTTCTAGATAAGAAGTTCACTTATAGGAAAATGAAAATACATGCCTATGCAATTACTTCCCTTAATTCTTTCATGCTCTTTAATTATTTAAAAAATGTTCAGTTGTGAACCTCAAATTGCTTTGGACTTAGAATTGGTTTCCAAGTTATCTTGCAGATTCTGTATATAAATTATTAGCCAAATCCACTTATAGAAACTTTTGATCTTTGTCCCAGAGTCTACTTTTTCAAATCCCAGGTTGAAAGCATTTAGTTATACAAACCATGCTCTGTAACATTATAGCCACACTACTCCCAAGTAGCCTTTGTTTTTTTTGTTTTTGTTTTTTCATGTTCCAATATAGACTAAAATTTAAAATTCTGTAGGAATCCAAAAATTGTTCACATTATTTCAAGTGCAAAGTGCCGCTGCTAGTTGTTAATTTTAATCCACAAGTTATTTTTCAATAGCATCCCTACTCTTATCCAAAATTTATATTGAATTTTTACATTTTTGCCATTGAACAAAAATAATATGTTATTGGGATTATTAACCTCAGGGTTAATTTCAACCCTCAAGGTCTGTATCAGATAATTTCATTTCAGTGTGTCATCTCACATCAGGTTTCAATTTTATTCCATATATCTCTTAATGCAATCTAAGTGTATGTCAATCTTTTCTTTACAATTGCTCTGCAAATAAAGAGAAGTGTCCTTCAATAATTCTCCAAGTCCTTTTTAATATTATTTAAAATATCAGGATATTTATCAGGCTTTCTCTTCCTTGCTAAATAATGCATCTCTTTGATAGTGCTTTCCAATAGTTTGTCAGTTCTTTACCTTGCTCCTATTATTGCTCACTGAGTTCTAATTGAGGGAATTAAAATAAAATTCCTCTCATTGTATTTCTTAGAATGGATCTGGACTAGCAGGGTTGCTCAGCTTATAATAGTAATTGCAGCCACCACTTACTGAGTACTTGTTATGTGTCTCGTGCTATTGTAAACATAGAAGCATAGACTATTGTCTATAAACATTACAATGCCCCCATGATGTAAATAATATTGTCTCCGGTTGTGGCTAAGAAAATGGAGGTTGGAAAAGTAAAGTATTTTCCCAATTATACATACTTCCTATTAAGCAGAGCTGGGATTCAAGCCCAGAGCTGTCAGGCCAAACCCTTAAATGCCATGCTCATTCACTGCCAAGCTAATTAAGTTGGGTTTCGTGTTTGATTTATATTTGGCCTCACAGGAGGTGAGAAAAATACTTTATTCCAAGTGCATGTTACAAAATTAATATTAAATCAATCAGTAAACTACAGATAGACATTATTGATTTAAAAGGAGATAACTGCTTTTGATGAACAATTTACCCCTTAATACTGAAAATAACTAAAATATATCCTACTAGCTACTGGCCAGTATCTTACACTTTCATCCTAAATTAAGTTATTCTTCATTCAATTCCACTGCTTGCTAATTCATTTTCAATTTTGTGCTTCACTGTGACCTCTATATTCTTTTCTTTTTGCACTCTTAAGTCAATATGAGCCATTCATGGTAGAGTAATGTAGAATTCCATTCCAAATGGAGACAGATTTTTAGATGTTTTATGACCAGGTCTGCCTTTCTCTATGTACACATAATCATATTAGCCATATATAAAATTCTGTTGTTTTGTTTAAAATGGTTTATCCAGAACCATATTTTTTATAATTTAAAAAGCTTTTTGGTACCATTTTATACTTGTAGAGTATTTTAATTGTTTTAACTGGCTTTTTAAAACAAGGTACTACACAGTACAGGATGATTTTTTTATTTTTTTATTTTTTTTTTATTTTTATTTTTTGCCAAGGGGCAACTGGAGTTAGAAGCAGAATTTGGCAGTGAAATCCTGTGCTATTAAATCACAACTCCCCCATCTGTTCCTTAATCCACCCAGCAGCATGGACGCCCAAAGGTTTAAATAAGCAAGAGGACCAGATAGTCATCAAAGGGGTAAATTTCTCACTTAACTTTCCTCTTTGAATATGGCACATTATCGCTGATGCATTGTACTGTTAGTCATTTAAAAACATATGAAACTAAAATACAACTGCATTAATTTTAGAAAATACCTGGAAGTGAAATGCATAGTAGATTATGATGCTAAAACAATATGTTGGTGTGGATAGCTTTTCTTTAAATGCATTTTTAGAGTTTGGTCTACAGTGAGTAAAAGGAGTATAGTAAGTAAATATTGACAGATTTTTTTCAAGTCCTTATATAGATGTCGTAAAAGGGAGGAGGCATTGGCATCATTGGTTTATTATGTTTTTCTTTTAATTTGTTGCTAACATTTAACTATAAAAGAATTTACATAAAAATCCAGATTTCCAGAATCTTTTCCATTATAAGATCCAGTTACAATGAGCACCACACCCCACATAGCTGAGTATATGTTGTCCCGCTAGACAGAGATCATATTTCCAGAGTCTCCCCTCACCTGCTTCACTAATTTATGCTACTAATTTGTGTCTAAGACAGAATTTGTCGTTTTAGAAGAACTTAATGGGCTTCAAAAAAGTATCACAGAAATTTGAGTCAACACAGTGAAATATGCTGAGTCTGGCGATACATGGACTAATTACAAAATCTCAATAAAATCCATTATGCAAAATGTTTAGCCTACGCCCAGACTACTAGATGGGCCTAAAAACATAATCCATGGAAGTTCTATAAGAACAAGATTTGCCTGACCCAAGACAGGCTTTTTCCCCCTTTAAAGGTATAAAAACAAGATCAATTGAGAGATCATAGAGAATTTAGTTATTTAGCATGTCAATACATTTTACCTGTTTTCCAATTAGGTCTGAAAATCTTCACTATATTATCAGCCTACAAAACTGAGTCATTTTAATACCTAGGGAAACTGCAAAATGCATCTATTCTTAACAGAGTCCCCTGAACTAAGGGTGACGGATGGAGTAAATACAGACTCCAACACTGTGCCCAAGAATTAGAAGGAAGTCCCTAACTCTAATCCCAAACCAGATTATGTCCAGAGAGTTTCTCCAAGCAAAGGAGAGGAACAATATAAAAAGAAACTTCTAATAAAGAAAAATATTCTCGTGCGTTTATTTTTATACCATTTGTGAAATAAGAAATATTCATAAGAAATAACTTTCTGGAGTCTTTGGTAGATACAATGCTGTATGAAACCTCAACATGATGTAAAATTGTCAAGAGTGAATAGGATTGGACCTAACTGTGCGAGAGGCTCTTTATCATGTTGGCACTGATTAAGGACTTAGTTTACATTTGGGGAATGCCCGCCTTTGAATGGCATTTCTATTAATCCATCCTATGTTGCTGACAGAAAAGCTCAGTCATAATGCATTGTCAGACAGTTGTATTTCATGCAAGAGCTGGCTCTCATGAGCAATTATAATCTAATTAAAGCCATTAATGTTTACTCCTCTGGGAAATAAAGTTATTCATAGATATCAGAATCTTTTTATGTTTTTCCATCTACCGTACATTTTATATTTTGTTTCTCACTTCTGAGACTCTTCAGGAGTTATTTTCCTGTCACCCTAAAATAGAAATGTACCCTGTGGCAATGTTTTCAATATAGCTATTTGAAGTTAAATTGAATAAAAAATGAATAATGTGTTTATTAAGAGTATCGGGAGCAGAGATGCACTTTTCTCATTATGTTATATTACTGTTTCTGCTGAGCTACAAGATATTAATAATTTTATAACATAAATAGTAGATTAAGCTTTGAAAAGTCATAACATCTACAGGAACATACCTGGGCTAGAAATTTTTTCACATAGTGGCATTATCCGTTAAGTCAACGTAAAATATAAATATGATACAAACTTTTTAAATTTTATTTTCCTGGGAAGTGTTTTCATGTTTTTAAAATTAGAAAGGATTTTTATATTGGTATTATAATATTGCTACGAACACATTTTCCAATATATCTAAGGGTTCTTAACCAAATAATATATGTATTAGAAAAGTAACACTTTGACTTAGCATTGCACACGCCACATACTCTATTTTAAAGGACAAATAAGCTTACACATAAGTGGACAATATCGGCTTACACCTTTTCCAGGGTTTACTATGCATGGCACTGGTTTAAATGCCTTATATTACATCTCATTAAATCCCCACACCTTATTATCTTGTCCTCTTTCAACAGAAGAGAAACTGAGGCACAGAAAGGTTAAGGAACTTGCCAAAAGTCAACCAGCTAGTAAATGATGGAGCCGTGATACAAACGCACCCAGCTGATTTTGGTGCTGGACTTCAACTGTCCTTTCCTATGCTATACTCTCTCCTAAATTTAAGGCTTCTCCCTTTCCAAAGATGTAGTCATTCGAGTGGTATCTGTGAATGTCAAACCCCACTGCCTTCCTTCACTGCTTCTATGACAATATTGCAAGATACATTTTTTTAAGTCTCTGTTTAGACACCAGGCCTGCCACTTAACAAACTGCATGGAGCTAGGCTTATCATTTAAACTCTCGAAGCCTCAGTTTCTTCATCTGTAAAGTAGTACCTACTTTAATCCTGTTTTGAGGATTAAACAGAAAAATGCATGTAAAGCAATTAGCTAAGTGCCTGACTCCTAGCAAGCACTTGACAAACATTGAGTATCACTATTACTGTGGTTTTAATGTTCAACAAAGGGGAGGGATGCATAGGGTGCTCTGTTCAGGAGTCAGGGAATTTCCCTACATCATCAACCAAAAACAATTTCATATTTGAACAAGGCTGTGTTAGTTTTGGTTTTTTACTTGAACATAAAAGGGGAAGTCTTTCAATAACATAGATATGCTCCATGAAATAAATAATTTTACTGCTGTAGTTACAAATCTTTCTGGTAGGTTAAGAATATACCTGGCTTGGCTCAGTGGTTGAGGGACAACCTATGAACCAGGAGGTCACAGTTTGATTCCTGGTCAGGGCACATGCCCAGGTTGAGGGCTTGATCCCCAATGTGGGGCATGCAAGAGACAGCTAATCAAAGCTTCTCTCTCATCTTGATGTATCTATCTCTCCCTTACTCTTTGAAATCAAGAAATATACATATTTTTAAAAATAATATAAATTAAATAACAAGAGCCCTAACCGGTTTGGCTCAGTGGATAGAGCGTCGGCCTGCGGACTCAAGGGTCCCAGGTTCGATTCCGGTCAAGGGCATGTACCTTGGTTGCCGGCACATCCCCAGTGGGGGGTGTGCAGGGGGCAGCTGATGGATATTTCTGTCTCATGGATGTTTCTAACTCTCTATCCCTCTCCCTTCCTCTCTGTAAAAAAATCAATAAAATATATTTTTAAAAAATAAATAAATAAATAAAAAGAGAAAAAAAATTGGAGTATATAGATGTCTAATCACTATGTTGTATACCTGAAACTAACACAATATTGTATGTCAAATGTAATTGAAAAATAATTTTTTTAAAAAAAGAAGTTCTCTAGTGACATGAACATGTCTATGGACTCCAACACTAAAATTATAGGGGTCATAGAGAAGAAACAGGATTGCAAATATATGGAGCCAGAAGCTAGTCTGTGGAAAATTATTACGCAGATGTGTTAGCATTGAATTTAAGAACTATATTTCTCTGGATCCTGTGATGTTTTAGGATTCTTTTTAGCTTTTCTAAATTTTGAATTGGTTACTTTTTTCTCATTTTAAATAAATGTGGACGTTTGTGCCTAATCTTGCATTTGTAATTTTGTGTCCTTTTACATACATGAGACCAAAACTGCATAGGGCTTCAAGGTCAAGTCCCACAAACCCTGAACTACCCTGACAATAATGTGTCACAGAAGGCTAATTCTCCAATTGTGAAAAAAGAAAAAATACAGATATAAGAGTTTCATAACCAAACTAAACTAAGAAATCTTTAAAACCCTCAATTATTCTTTTTCACATGTCATTATAAGTGTCCATATCTACATTAATTTTATCGTACTATTTGTATATTCAAGAAACATGTATCTTAGCTAAGACCTCTTAAATATGAAAAATATTTAGAATTGATCCTTTTGAAGTATGTCTACTATTTGAGAGGAAAAGTTGGTAAAATGTAACCTAATAAAGGGACAAAACTCTACCTACCCACACATAAAGGTAAAAATAATAATCTGTCTTTGAATTTTCAATTTTGGGTACATAAATATAAGGAAGGCTCTGATCCAGAATTTTCCAAGAGTTCAATTCATTCTTGGGAAAATTTTCTTAAGGCTATCATAGCCTTTATTTAATGACCACCCTAAAATTTCTTCTTAAAGGTTTTGATCCATATTTGGAGTGACCCTAAAATCTCCAACCTTGCTAATAAATTCCAAAAGCTGGTATCTACCAACAAGCACCAGTGTAACATCATTTGGGTGTTTCTTTCCAGGCATCATAAAAGCCCACATTGATTTTACAGTATTTGACTTAGCAAGTGAAATGACTGTGGGCTTTTAGGTACCATGTCAAATATGCTAAGACAGTATTGAATCACTAAAGGATATACCTATTTAATGACTCCTGGGGGGTGAGTTTGTAGTATTGAATTCAGCTTGATGAAAATAAGTAAAAGATCTTTCTGCCCAACAAATTTGGCATTTATTTAAACTCTGGCACAATAATAAAGAAAGCCATAAAAACTGGTTTCCTCAAAGGCAGCTGGTATATTAGTCTTAAATTTTGCTATAAAATCATTTTTCTCAAGAAATCTGCTGAAAGAGTATAATGGAATTGCACAGTATTCTAGCTCCACCAAGTGACAGTTTTATTTTGTTGCTATGTTGCTGCAACTCATCTGCTAAACTGTGAGGAGACTACTAACAAAATAATATATTGTACATAAAACATGCTCATCCATCTGATCTAACTTGAAGAGATTTCTCTCTATTCATTAATGGCTCCAAAAAAGAAACTGGCATTTAATCTTCTAAACTTCTATCTTTCCTAAAATATATCAGTTTGAAATAGAAAAATCATGTAATAGTATTTTTTGAAATTCATTATTCCACATTCCACTCTGAGTTTATGATTACTTTTGTTGAGAGAATAAAACATATAAAAATGTCTTATTCTACTCACATATTGTATTTTAGAAATTAAAGTTTATATAACAGTAGTCATTTTATTCTTTAAAAATTCTATCCAGCACATAAGAAAACATCTGGACATTTTTTAAATATAATTTTGAAGAACAATGGTTTTTCGAGCTCAAAATTTCTATTTATAAACTACAGTATAATGGGGAAGGCTTTTTGTCAAATAAAAAGTATATTGTATTTCTATTAATAAAAGTAACACATGTTCATTAACTCATGACATGGAAATGCTAATATGTTTTTAAAAGAGAACAAAAAATAGTAACCATTCATAATTCCTCTACCCTAAAGTAACTAATATTTACACTCTGGTAGATAATATCCGGCTATTTGCTCTATACATATTCACGTATGTATCTAGGGAGTACAAAAATAGTATCACTATAATACAAGTTATTTTCTAGTTTCCTTTTTTTCTAAATGATTAGAAGATATAATATTATGTTATATAGATGCACTGTGTTCCAAATGTGAATATATTACCTTCTGTATATATCCAATATCCTAGTGTCAAACATTTCTGTTGCTGCCAATTTTTCTCTATAAAAGACAACTATAAATATAAAATTAGCAAAGTGCAGCTATATTAATATCCAATAAAGGAATCTTTTAAAAAGTATTAGAAAAAAAAGAATGACTACTTCATGATTAAAAGGGTCATTTCAGCCTGGCCAGTGTGACTCAGTGGTTGAGCGTCAACCCATGAACCATAAGGTCACAGTTCAGTTCCGGTCAGGGCACATGCCCGGGTTATGGGCTCAATCCCCAGTAGGGGTCATGCAGGAGATAGCCGATTGATGATGTTTCTCTCTCATAGATATTTATCTCTCTATCCCTCTCCCTTCCTTTCTCTCTAAAAAAAATCAATGAAAACATACATATTTTTTAAAGGGTCACTTCACTAAAATGATACAAAGATTTTAAATTTGATCACTTCTAAAACATAGCTTTATATTTAAAAACAAAACTTGACAGAAGAAAAATATATATGTTGACAATAGAGAAAGAATTTATATGAGAAGTTTAATAAAGGATAATGAACCCAACAATTAAAAAAATACCTACACTTGCCCTGGCCAGCTTGGCTCAGTGAATAGAGCATGGGCCTGCAGACTGAAGGGTCCTGGGTTCGATTACAGTCAAGGGCACATGCCCGGGTTGCAGGCTCGATGCCCAGTAGGGGGCATGCAGGAGGCAGCCAATCAGTGATTCTTTCTCATCATTGATGTTTCTATCTCTCTCTCCCTCTCCTTCATCTCTGAAATCAATAAAAAAAATTTTTTAAAAAAAACCTACCCTTTTTGAGAACAAACAGTACATAAAAATTGACAATTTGCTACACATAAAGCATAATTCAACAGTTTTTAATAATTATTTTCATATGGACAATAATGCGATTTTAAAAGGATGTTACAAGGAGAATTTTTAAAGTACATTTGGAAATTAAGAAATTTTCTTAAATTCAGACTAAAAGAAACCATCAAAATAAAAATTAGAGATTATATGGAATTGAATTATAAAAAAATAATAGTACCTGTAAAAAATTTATAATTTAGTTCATTAGGAAAGAAGAAAAGCTTAGCATTAATTCACTGAGCTTGCAACTTATGATGTTAGAAAAAAATAATAAAGTAAAAAATAAAATGAAATAGAAACTAATTTACTAGGGAAAAAATAATCAGAGAAAAAAAGATCAATGAACTACAAGTTGACTCTTGAAAAATCCTAATAAAATAGACAAGCTTCTAGCAGTTGATTAAGAATAAAAGACAGACACCTTCCCCAAAAATGTTAAAATGAAAAAGTAAACAGCATGGTGATTACAAGAGGGAAGGGGGATGGAGGCAGATAGAAGAGGGTAATGGGAGGAGAAATGGTGATGGAAAGAGACTTCACTTTGGATGGTGAACACACAATACAATATACAGGTGATGTAGAATAGAACTGTAAATTTGAAACATATATAATTTAATAAACAATCTCACCCCAAATAAATTCAATACAAACTTTAAAGAAAATTCAGCATTTATTTATTAATTTAAGATGCTTGAAAAACTCTTTTACCAAACTATAAAAATAAAATGTCACTGCATTAAAAAGAAGGCTTCAGGGGAATCACAGATGGCAGATGAATAGAAAATAAACCTCTTCACCTGAGAATTGACTACATTCAACCTCCTCAACCAACTAGAGATATGAAGAGCTATCAAGACACTTAAAGCCAGGAGACTGAAATCTGCAAGCACTAGTGAACGCCAGCTGGAGCCACATTTTCTGAACTCTCCATCAGAGCTGCACCACATCAGTCCCCCTGTCCCTCACTCACAAATGGATTGCCTCCCAAATGTGTTTTAGTCCATTCTTTGGAAATCAGGATACATTATTCTCATAGAAACAAGGTTATAGACAGTGTAGAATAGACCTCAGAAGTCCACTTATCCCATCTATAGATGAATTATGTTATTAATAGGCCCACAGAACCTAACCATCATTGACAGTATTATTTCTCAGGGAAAACTTCTGCCCCAAGCACCATAGTACTTGTTTCTTCTTAATGTTGCTCTGTCCAAAGCCACAGGGATGAGATTCCAGTGGCTCTATAAGCACCAGGAAGAAATTTTAATAAATAAAAAGCATCCACAGTCCTAGACCCCTTCCACCCTCTACCCATATCAAACCTCCAGTTAGACAGTCTCAGACATAACCAGTGACAGCATGAAAGAGTCCTGAGAACACCCAGAAGATACCGCCGTGATTGGAACCTTTGATTCATTCCCAGCAAGCTTTGTAAAGCGGTCTTATGGCAGCCAGACCTAGAAATGAGTCCTCTGGTCAAGGTTCGTGTCTAGGGTAAGTTTTTGAGTTCCATATTCAATCAAGAGCTGTCTGAACTGTAGCAAGTAAATATTATCAATAGGAGGTTAGGGGATAATAAGCACTCCCTTCTCTAAAGCAGAAGAAACCAAGAACATATTATTGAGCCAGAGAGGCCCATTGGCCTGTCAGTCACCGCACAGCACTGTGGATAAATGGACTTCCTATAGATGCTCTACAACAACCTTGGGAGACAAATGGGTGACAGACACAGTTCCTTCCATTTTTCATGAAGAAGAAATGAAGCCCAGAAAGTATAAGTGGCAGACTTCCAGAAAGCTTTTAAAAAATAAGAAACGAGGAAGACAACTTGACTTGCATTGTGAACATACAATGCAATATACAGATGATGTAGTATAGAATTGTACCCCTGAAACTTATATAATTTTATTAACCAATGTCACCCCAATAAATTCAATTTTAAAATAAAAATAAGAAATGAACCTTTCAAAGTAAGCCACTTCCCCCTCTAGGTGAGAAGACCTCCATCAGTACAAGTATTTCCTGTTGAGACCTCCTAAAAAGTCTTTTGGGATTTGTTGATAAAGCATCACTCGGGTTTCATGGAGGAAAAAATTGTAATTTATAACTGTGACATTTTGCAAATGTTTCAACTTCATAGCTAATTATGCTTCCTAGGACTTTTCCTAGATTTTTCTTGACTATTTGAATTAGTGATGAATTACTTGGCATATTTCTTCTGATTACACATGAAATTAAATCTTATTTCTAGTGGGTCCCTTCCCTTCTACTTCTTTTCTAATTATCTGGACTACTCAAAAAGAATATTTATATCTACTCTCATTTCTCACAATATGTGCTATATGTTTTATACATATATGTCAAACTTGCCAAATTCATCTTCCAACTCTAGAAAAGATAATCTTCTAGTCTACTTTATGCTCAAATTATCTTTATAAATTATATTTTATTATGCAAATCCATCTTTCCATCACAAATAGGACTTCTCAGAAATTTCTTTGGACTGAACGAGATGAAGGGTTTTGAAATACAGGGTTTTTTAAAAAAAAACATGACAGATATACAATATAGAAAAGGAGAAAAACTGAACAGGCTGTTACTCTACAGTTACATAAGCCTCAAGAAATCCTTGTTACACTTTCATCAGGCATCTCAATTGAAGTTTTTCTTTAAGGCATTCAGCATGCCACCCTTCACAGAAATTTTTCCCATTCTAATGAAAGATTAATGTACTCTTCGGAAGATTCATTTTTTAAAAATTCATTTCTGCAAACAGATGATACCAGCCTTCTCTGACTTCATCTGTAGTCAAATGTAAGGCCCTTCACACTCACTGTCTCCCAGGATAATTAGCAAGAACAAGTAATTTAAAACAACACAAATGCCAAAGAACAATAAGAAAGACTGGCCATCTTCCCTGCTTAAGTTATACTTCCTACTGTCTCTGCTGTCATTTGGGAGGCGTGAACCATACTGATAAATAGATGAAAAAGCTGTAGGTGGTCACACAATCACAATGGTCAGTGCAGGACAATGGATAAGGGAAAATGAGCCAGACCAAGGAACAAAAAAAGGGACTAGAGGGAAAATAGACTTCTTTCTTTCCATTAATCACAAGAGCCTTTGCTTCTGTCTTCCCCATGACACACAATTCCCCTCCAAACCTGAAAATTATATCTAAGAATAAAAAGTGCATTTTAGTCTGGAGTCACCTTGTCATCAACCAAAGGAACAATCACCCACAGCAACTGGGCCAGAGACTAGGTGGAAGGGAAGTTGCCGTTTTTATTCTCCTCCAGGGGAAAGGACAGCTGCTGTCACCGACATCTCCAAGTAGCAGCCACAGCATTGAGAATGGGATGACCCTACACAGAGCTAGAGAGAGATGCTACTATATACCAATGACAGATTACAAATAATTTCTATTTTTTGTCAGTTTTATCAAGATATAATTGATATACATCACTGTATAAGTTTAGGGTGTACAGGATAATGGTTTAACTTACATATATTTTCTGTGTATTGATTACACAATTAAGAAAAGAAGTTATCATAGGGAACAATATTAATAAAGTCTTAAAAGAAATCCAAGCTATCCTAACCCCTCCTCCTCCACCACAGCTATGAGGAGGTTATGCCTTGCAAGCCACAGTCCCCCTCCCATCAAGGAAGATAAAAGATAATTAACAGCATCATGCAATCCCAAGGTCAGAGCTCACACACAGCAGGCCTGCTGTTTGTTAGAGCCAGTCTCTCCAGTGATTTGCTCCAGTGGATCCAGGGACTTGCCATCTAGACTTATGAGTCCCTCCTGACTGATTTCCACCTTAGACACTACTCAGTTCAACACTGACCAAGCACCCACTACCAGTGATGTAATCTCTGCCACTGTTAGTTCCTAGCCTAGGAGACTATCATTACAGTAAGCTGTAATAGGGATATAACCAATGTCAATACAGGGTGTCCCCAGAAGAATAGCATTGAGTATGTGGAAAGAAAGATAAGGAAGTCTTTCCAGGAGAAAGAGGGGGGGGCAAGAGAGGGGAAGGACAGAGATGCCTGAGGTCAATCTTAAAGGATAAGTGGGAATGAGGCAGCAGGATGGGGAGACAGACAACTTGACAGAGAAGATGGCTTCTGCAAAGACATAAAGGCAGGAGATACACATGGTGCTTCTCAGACAGTTGGGTGAACAGAAATCCCTGGAAAAGCTTGTTAAAATGCAGGTTCTGATTCAGGAGGGCAGGGTGAGACCTGAGCTTCTGCATGTTTAACAAGCTCTCAGGCGAGGCCAACGCTGCTGATGGGAGGACACATTTGCTGGGTGGAGAACCACACTTGGAGTAGCCAGGGGATACAGCAGTCCATTTCCAAACTCTGCTGCATATTGGAGTCATCTGGAAATTCTAAAAAAGAACTGATGCCTCGCTCCACCCCCAGACATTGCTGATATAAAAGAGTATGGGATGCAACCTGGGCATCAGGATTTTTTAAATCCCCCCCACATGTTTCTAATATTCAACAACATTTTGAAGTTTCTGGCATTCAAAGGGCCAAAAGAGGGCCCAATGCCTATGGAGAATTGGAGGGAAATGTAATGGAAGAGGTCAGCAGATGCCAATTATAAAGAACGCCCCCCCTCCTTCGAATTTCTACACTAAAAACTCTGGATATATATCGATATAAAGATAGATAAATAGATATAGAAAGAGATGATAGATAGATAGATAGATAGATAGATAGATAGATAGATAGACAGATATATCCCACTGCCTGTAAAGATGTCATTTTTTGAATAGCTAATAGACATCTCAAACTATTCTGTAAAAACCCAATCTCCTGATCCACGCTCACTCCCACCAAAAAAAAAGCTCTTTCCCACCTTTAGTCTTCCCCATCTCAGTCTCAGCTCCATCCTTCCTGGCACTCTAGAAATAACCCTTGAACCTCATACCCCATATCTAAACTGACAGCAAATCCTGTTGGTTTTACCTTCAAAATAGATCCAGAACTGTTTGGGATTTCTTCAAAATAAAATGGTAGGGGAGAACTGAGTGGGTTATAGATGAAAAATAACTAGACCTAAACTGATCATGTTTTAAAGTTGGAGGAATTGATTGTATTCTCTCAATATTTAATATATTCAAAGGTTTCCACCATGAAAAGTTTGCATACAGCTTTTCACTGCCTTCATCACCACCTTGATGGTCTAAGCCAGCAGTTCTCAACCTGTGGGTCCCAACCCCTTTGGGGGTCGAACAACCCTTTCACAGGGGTCGCCTAAGACCATCGGAAAACACATATATAATTACATATTGTTTTTGTGATTAATCACTATGCTTTAATTGTGTTCAATTTGTAACAATGAAAATACATCCTGCATATCAGATATTTACATTACGATTCATAACAGTAGCAAAATTACAGTTATGAATAGCAATGAAAATAATTTTATGGTTGGGGGTCACCACAACATGAGGAACTGTATTAAAGGGTCGCGGCATTAGGAAGGTTGAGAACCACTGGTCTAAGCAATCACCAGCTCATACGTGGATTATTATAAGTGCTCTTTAATTGCCTCCAAAGCCCTATCTAATTGGTTTTTAGTCTTGCTCCATTTCCATCTATTCTCAACAAAGCAGCAGAGGCATCCAGTTAAGAAAGTTCTTATTACTCCTCTGCTCAAAACTCTCCAACAGCTTCTCCCTCGCAGGAAAAATCAAAGACCATCGTGGCCCATAATCTGCACCATCCTGTCCCCATTTCTTCTTACCTGTTTGGTCTTATTTCCTACTTATTCCTCCCTGTAAACACATTCACCTTCTTACTTTTTCATCAAAACATGCTGCACATCCCCTCCTTACTGACTTTGCAGGGATTTTCCCTCCACCTGCAAACCCTGTCCTCACCTCCTTCGGGTCCTCACTCCAACGCCATTTCCTTTGTGAGGCTTCCCGACTTCTCTGCTTTCCATTTAAAGCCCTGCCTTCAGTACTTCTTTCCCTGCTTTATTTTTCACACATACTTATCATGAGCTGACATATCTGTTACTTTCTATCTCCTCTGTATTGCCTTCTATCCTGCCTGCCCTACCATACCCAACTAGAATATAAGCTCAGTAAAAACAGTGATTTGTTTATTTGTTTACTACCTGATTCCAAGCCCCTTAAAAAAGTTGTCTGGTCAGTGGTAGTTGCTCTATATATATTTGTTGACTGGCTGGATGATTCAATTAATCGACTAACATTCATCCTGGCCACATTGGATAAGAGGAGTTTTTTTTATAAGATTGTTTTTGTTGGATAAGATTTATTTATTTATTTATTTTACTTCACATAAAGTACTTGGAATAGTGTGTCACAATATCAGAAAGTGGTAGTTCTTACATATTTCCCTATAGCAGCAGTCGGCTAATGTTTTTTCTATAAAGGGCCAGCCTTTCCTTGGGAGTCATACAACCTCTGCTATAACTACTCAACTCTGCTATAATAGCACAAAAGGAGCCATAGACTACAGAGAAGCACAGGGCATGGTTGTGCTCCAGTAAAACTTTACCTACAGATTTGGCCCATGGGTTGTGGTGTGCCAGCCCCCCCTGGTAGCAGAGCTTCCCAGTTTTGTTACTGAGATGAGTGCAAAAGAATTGCCTATCTCATGTCAAACAATGAAACCGAAAGCAGTAGAAATAACCAATCACTCAAAATAAATGAAAACTTCAAAACAATAAGAGGCTAAAATAAGCAATTCACTCAAGATTCAGTAAGGTATTTTGGCATAGCTTGATAGCACTTTGAATTTCTTAGAAATAATGAGGCATCTGACAGCTGATAAAGTTTTTGGGGGGTTTTAATCCTCACCCAAAGATATTTTTCCATTGGTTTTTAGAGATAGTGGAAGAGAGAGGGAAAGACAGCGAGAAAAAGCAATGTGAGAGAAACACATCAACTGGTTGCCTACTGCATGCACCCTGACCAGGGCCCAAGCCAGGAAGGAGCCTGCAATCCAACCGAGGTACGTGACCTTGACCAGAATCGGACCCGGGATCCCCTTGGGCTGCAGGCCAACTCCCCTCTGAGCCAAACCAGTTAGGACTGATAAAGTCTTGATGAAATATGGTAAATTCTTTTCCCCTTAAAATACCTACAATAGTTTCCAGTCCCTGCACCTTGACTAACATTATGCACTTTTATCTAACTTGCCTAGAAGAATTTGTGTATATTCCATCTATAACACTCTATTGATCTATCAGTAAATTAGATAGATAGATAGATAGATAGATAGATAGATAGATAGATTGATAGATAGAATAATTTGCTCTTTTGAAACAAGGTTATTTCCTGAGTTTCTTAATATAATTGTTACTATAATTCTTAATGTAATTGTTTAAAATTAATTTATCTTGTTTAGAATCTTTTCAGGATAGTGAGCAAATTTACATTATCTATTTTTATAAAATCTGCTTTATCCACTTTTTTTTTAACCCCAGGACTAATTTGCCTATCTCTAGTTTTCTTATTTCCCTTCAGGATAACCAATACTGGCTCAGCGATCTACACTAGAATTTTTCATAATGTTGTAAGAAGCTGTAATTTAGATCACTGACAGCTTCTTTCAATATTATGAAAAATTATCCTTTATCAATAAGCAGATTCATTTAGGATATTAGAGTATGCAACATGTAGGACTATCTCTGGCAAAATGATCCACTCATAGCAATACATACTGAGAGGGGAAGAAGCCAGAAATGCATGAGATTTGTGCACTAAAGCAGAACAAGGGTTGAGGGAATAACTCAAAACAGGCTTTCACTTCAAATAACCAGCCAGATGTCCAAAGGCAAAATGAAAGTAGCCGCATCACAATTTCCAATTAAATCTATCTTCCAGTGTATTAATTCTGTCTTCAGCGGGGTCAAAGCTACTTTTCAATCTGTACACTGAGTTTTTAATGTCAGCGGCTATATTTTCCATTTCTAAAAGTTCTATTTTGTTGTATTTGTTTCTTTTTTTCAAGTCTTCTTGGTCTTTTTCATGGGTTCTGCTTTTTTTTTTTTTTTTCATGGTTTTTGTTCCAGTTATATCCTTAACTATTTTAAACATACTTATTTTTATCTTTACTACCCAGAGTTCTTTTATTTGAAATTCTTCATAGTATATTACTGCTGCTTATTGTGTATGCTGACTCTCACTGGTGGCATATTGCTTTCTTTGTGCTTTGTAATTTTGTATTGTGAACTCTTCAGCACCCTTCAGAACTCTACTGCTGGGAATTTTGTACTCTCTGGATTAAGGGAGTTCCTCCAGAGAAGTTTTACATTTACTTTGCCAAGTGCCCAGGGTTTTCACAATCTCACACCTCTTTCATGTTAACTTATTGGCTGAAAGTTTCCAGAACCATACAGATAGAAATATTTTAATCCCAACTCAATAGGGATATAGTTATAGATTTTCAAGAAAGATTTTTTTTTCTATCTAAAATCTAAAGGAAGACACACAAATATTCTTCAGACACTATTCTGTACCAGTGACTAGGTAGTTTTGTAGAGTGACTCTTCAAAGGCCCCAGCTTTCTATGAGGATGTCAAATGCAATCTTAAACTCATGGAATCCCACAGCATTATCTCCTATTCCTGTGTAGGCACTAAGATCTAAACATCTGTGTGACGGAGACAGGATTCCATCTCCCGCTCCTGAACCCGCTCCTCAGCTGTCACACCATCCAGTGTAGTTTGGCTCATGCTTTCTAGCAGAAAATTGTATTTCTTTTCTATTTTATCTAGCAGGTGTGTTTTATAACAGGAAGATTTCTGGGTAATCTAGTTTGCCATACTGCCAGAAATAGCAGTAGCGAATGTTAGCATGCTGCCATAAATAATAGTAGGATGCATTAAAACTAAGCATCTCAAACCTGAAGAAAAGCTATTACAATTTTTCAGCGATTGATAAAGTCATGCAACACTAAATATAGGATTTTACAAAGTGTTGTGAAATGTGGTAATAAATATTTAGAAGCTTCTTTTGAGGTTTCTGATTTTAAAGCAAAGGTTAAAAAAAAAAGCACAGCCACATCCATTGGGGAAACACTTGCTCTGTCACAGTTAAAACAGCTGAAATAATACCCCCCAAAAAGCATATGGTGAGACCTAAAATGTATATCTTTGTCAGCAAATATTGTTGGATGATATATGGAAAGCATTATAGAAGAGTGAAGAAACAAATGTTGGAACAAATTACACAGTGTTGAAGGTTTGCTGTATATGTGGATGAAGAACTGATGTTTCTAACACATTTCACCTTATGGTATTCTCTGGATTCTGTTTCCAACAATAAAATACATAAATACGATTTTTTTGTGAGCCACTATAAAAGAGGACCAAATAACATTTTCCTTCAATAATAACTAACTTCTTTTAGAAAAATTACGATATGTAGAAAATTGTGGGCAACTATTTGAATTGGAGTAAAAAATTCCCAAGCAAGAATACAGATAAAGACCCCCACATGAAATGCACTCCTATCATTTACAGGCAAGCTACTGCAGCAAAGATGGTGAAGCCACAAGTGAGCAAAGTGCTCCAGAAGATCATGGGTGAGGTTAGCTTTATAAAACAAGACATTTAAAAATATAGGGGGCTCCTTGCAGTCCTTCACAGAGGGCAAATTTCTTAGATCAGGTTCCCTGGAAAGCAGATGCTGAGGAGAGTTGCATATAGAAATTTTACTGGAGAGTGCTCTCAGGATCAACTATCTGGGAAGTGAAGTAGGCAGGATTAGGCAGAGGGGGAAATTGAACTGAGATACCACCACGTCCTCAATCAATCCCCTGGAGAGCTCTGGAGCTGGGGTGGCCCTTCAGCATTGTCCCACCTTGCAGCAAGCTGGCCAGGCCTACTTTATTCCAGCACCAACCAGTTATGGAATGAGAGCTTCCCTGGGGTGGGGAAGGTGAACTTGGGTGAGGCGTCTTTCTTCCACTGAGTGCAATACCTAGAGAAGACCTATCAGCCACCAGCACAGTATGAAGGACTGTAAGCCGTGCACCACAGCATCTGCTAAAGCAATGACACAGAGGATTGCAGCTGAGACTGTGGCAAAGTCTTTAAAAGAACTGGCAGACTTAAAGGTGAGTTCTTCATTTTTCCTGTATAAAAATTAACTGACCCAAATGTGCTAACCTGTGCTATACTGACAATTAGCAAGAATGTGACACAATGAAAAAAAAATTCAATCTAACACACCTGTAGAGAACATAGGTAGGTTATCTGACTTGCTGAAACAATAGAGAACCCACCTCTATGGGGCATCTCACTGAGAAGTAATAGAAGGGACTTCTTATAGGATTTGTTAGGTGACTTGGGGAAGAGTTCAAGAAAGCAGGGCTTTGCTCTGGATTGGATGTTATTCTTATCTAGAAGGTGAGAAGAATGGAGTCAGACCAAAGCTGTCATTGGCAGAGAAGCAGCAGTCATTCATATCAGCCAGGATATGGGGAATGTTTGGTCATGTTTGTGGATTGGTCATCATTATCCTCATCTGGCTGCAGGCATAGATGTCTGCTGATGATGCAGAGTAATCATAGCTGGAATCAACTCATGCACCTATTTCCCGGGATACACCGCAGGGTTATCCATTAGCACCTTCACCGGATAAATGAGCAGGGCCAGGTTGACCTGCACCACATTCACATTCCCTTTTTGCCTCCTCTGTGACAGCTATAATTTTGACTTTAGACCTGAGAGAAATGACAGGTTTTGAAAACAAGATGTCTGCCCCTTTTCCAAACACCATGCTTTGGAAAGCATTTATAAATCCCAGTCTCAAACTCTGCACTCAAGTACTGCTGTTCAGATCTACTACACCTGTTTCCTAACTCATATAACCTTGGGAGATATACACATATACATTTACACATATAATATACCTGATGCCAGAATTTTCATAAATACTCCATCTACTGTAATAATTTGTTCCCCTTAATTGCTTTAGAAAATTAGTGCAATGTATTAAAATCAAGTGTTGGGAAACTCCATGGTCTCACCTACTTTTATTTTGGAATTGAATCTAACTCTGGACTACAATGTAATTATACTCAGTGCTTCTTAAACCTTCATAAAGCAATTCTTCCATGTTTAAAAAAAGTGAAAATATTTTGTTGTTGAAACCAGGGCTGTGAGTTCTGACCTTTCACTGACAAAAACATAATAATCCCCTTCTGGTGCCCTCACTCCCACCTTGGTGTCTTATCTCTTGCCCTTTCTCCTCTGAGCCCATGCCCCTTGTTCCCAGGTGGAGACAGGAAAGTAGATCTCTCTCCAAAATGGGGTTTAGAACCTAAAGTGGTCAAGAGGGTGAGTGGCCAAAGACCAGGTGTCCTACAATTGGTCACTTACTGAAGTGTCCTCATACTTCACTGCATGTTACAATGACCTGGAAGCTTTTAAAAATCCCTAGTATGTGGCCTCACTCCATCTACCTACTCACCAAATCAAGCTACCTAGGGGTGGTACTAACAGTAATTTCTAAACTCCCAGGTGATTCTAGTGTGCACAAAGTTTGAGAGTCACTGTCTTAGACAAGCAGCACTGGCAATACCTGGGAGCTGGTTAGAAAGGCAGAATCTCGGGTTTACCCTCAAATCTGCTGAGTCAGAGTCTGCATTTTAACAAGACCCCCAGGTGACTGGCATGCACATAAAGGTCTGGTTAATATCAATCAGAATCGCCTGGTGAACTAATAAAGAGACGAGGCCAGGTTCAATGAGATAAGCTAAGACTTGTGCCTCAGTGTCTTTACCAAGTTCCCCAGTGAAAAAGTTTCAATATCTGACCACCCCAATCTGTCTCTTCAGTAAGGCAAAACTTACTTCCTCAGCGCACATTCACATTCTCCCAGTCTGACAGAGTTAGCTGACCACTGTTAACAGGAATAATTCACTATTTAATGTTCTGCAACAAGTCAATTTAATTGTATGATCTACATCTAGAGTTAACCATATTTTATTTTAATTACAACTCCATACTATGTCATGACCAAAAGCTGATGCTATTAATAAACACTGCATTTCGTAAGCCAGTGTGGCTCAGAGGTTGAGCGTCGACCCATGAACCAGGAGGTCATGGTTTGATTCCTGGTCAGGGCACATGCCCAGGTTTCGGGCTCGATCCCCAGTGTGGGGCATGCAGGAGGCAGCCAGTCAATGTTTCTCTCTCATCATTGATGTTTCTATCTCTCTCGTCCCCCCTCCTCTCTGAAATCAATAAAAATATATTTAAAAAAAATAAATATAAATAAACACTGTATTTCTATTTGAGCAACATATTTAAAACACAAAAATGCTGAAAAATAATAAATTCTCACTTTTTTCCTATTGTTACACATTGCACATGAAGCTGATACATTTCCTTTGTAACTAGCCATGCTAATATAATAGGACTGCCATAGAAAATCTAAGAATTTATTAGTTTGGGGTTGTGCAACTGTGTGGGCACCTCTTGACTACTCTAGAAATCATATTCTAGTTGTTGTATCTCCTTTGCAATTTGCCTCTTTCTCTGACACACAGTGCCATCTTAAGGCAAAACTTATCTTCTCTCAGTGCACATTTCCATTCTAGTCTTTCAGTAGTTATAGGGTCAACAAAAGTTCCGTTTATTTGAAGAAAGTTGTTCACAAAAGAAATTAGAAAATAGTATCAAAAAGATAAACCACAAGGTAGATTTTTTAGGCTATCAATATATATAAAAGCCTAATATGCAAAGTGTCTCCTCAGGAGTTCGACCGGGAGACCAGGAGTTCGATCAGTCGCTATGATGTGTGCTAACCACCAGGGGGCAGCATGGAACAAAGGAAGGCCCCAGCCAGCAGCCGGCAGCCAGGGAAGGAAGGCCTCAGCCGGCAGCCTTCTGGCCCCAATCAGCCCTGATCTCCAGTAAGGCCTAGGGACCCTATCTGTACACAAATTTCATGCACCAGGCCTCTAGTTTTGTATAACAGAAATGAACATAGAATAAATATTTCTAAGCAAAATATGTAATTGAGTGTATGATTCACAACGTGTTTTTTTAATGAAAAGTTGTATCAGAGTTTCAATCTTTGTGTACTTACAATTAATTTGACTTAATAAAAAAATGATGTGAGAGGATATTGGAAGAAAAGAGCAAATGAAACTTCAGACTCTGTTGTTTCTATCTCTCCCTTGTGCTAGAATAATTAGACATACAGCTCTGTAATGAGTAGTTAAATTAGGTGAGGTAAGGTGGTTAATAAGGTGAGGCAGGAACATGTTGGGGAGGAGAGAATACAAGAAATCACTTCAAGAAACTGTGAGACTTTCAATAAATCACTTAACCTCCAAAATCTATAACTTGAAGGAGATTGAACTAAGCAAACTAATTTTATTCCAAGTTTAACATTCTTATTATTCCTTTAATGCTTTTAACTGTTTTACTGATACATAAGTGTTTACTAGTTCACTAGAGGCCCGATGCACAAATTCGTGCATGGGTGGGATCCCTCGGCCTGGCCAGCGATCGGGGCCAATCAGAGCCATCTTGTCCAGTCCCGATTGGGGCCAGCTGGCAGGGGGGTTGGGGGGAGGGATGGCTGGAGGTTGGTCGGCCATGGGAAGTTGGCTGTGGGAGCACACTGACCACCAGAGGGCAGCTCTACATTGAGCATCTGCCCCCTGGAGGTCAGTGCACGTCATAGCTACCAGCTAGTCGTTCAATTGTAAAGGTTACTTAGGCTTTTATATATATAAATTACATCAACACATAAAATCAAACTCAGCATTAAAATAGCATAACATTATGTTCTGGGTTAATAGCATAAAGCTTTAATGAGAATGACCCATCTCTGGCATGTGTGTACTCCCTCCCTTATGGCATACCTAAGACAGTCACAATAAATTGACAAGGACATTATTTCCCTTGAGATAGTACTAACTCAGAATCCTTCTCAACACAAAATTCAACAGTCAATACTTCATTCATTCGTTCATTCATTCATACAACAAATATTTATTTTGTGCCTCTTCAGGGATTCCCATATAAAGCAAAACAGACAAGGGTCCTGTCCTCCTAGAGCTTATGCATTTTAGGAAAGACAGACACTGAAAAAAATAAGTTTAGCATGATAAAATGTGGCATGAAAAATAAAACCTTTTTTACTATAGTTGGTTTCGGACTTAGACTCTACTTAAGCTCCAAGCTTAAGAAAATATGTCCTGGAATTTACATAGTTCCCTACACAAGGCCTTCCAGTTACATTAACCATTCCTGTGAAAAGGAGGTTTGAAATGTTCATTATAACAGAGCACATTGCTATCTTAACAATATAGAAATTCTATTATTAAGGGAAAAGAGAAGAAGGGATATCAGGTACGCAAGAGTAGTCTCTGTCTTAGTGTTTAAAAATGCATTTGTTCTGTGAATGAATAAAATCTTCATTAAAGTCACTCCACCACTTCAATTTCCTCAACTAGCAACATTCATTTTCCTTTTTTTTTCCCTCACCCAAAGAATAAGGATATTTTTTTCCACTGATTTTTAGAGAGCAGAAGGAAGGAGGGAGGGGAAGTAAGAAAGAGAAACACCAATGTGTGAGATACCCGGACTAGGGGCGGGGATCAAACCTGTAAGCCAGGTAGATGCCCCTGAGCGGGAAATGAACCTGCAACCCTCTGGTGCGAAGGCCAACACTCTAACCACTGAGCAATACCTGCCAGGGTAAAACATTCAATTTCTTTTATTTCTTAAGTTCTGTGAAATAATTTTACTTTTTTAAATGTATCTTTATTGTTGAAAGTGTTACAGATTTCCCCTTTTTTTCCTATCGACCCCTTCTAACCTGCCCCCGCTCCCTGCAACATTCATTTTCTAACTCTGTCTTGGCAATATTCATTTCCTTGTTATCTTAGGTCATTAGCTTTCTTGGCTATTAAATAACTGTTCCATAACTTTCTGTTATGTAACAAGTCTGTACCTTGTTTTCTCAACTAAATTAAGTCCTATGTATACCTTTTCCTCTTTACTTATGGAATATTATCAGTGTGCTATGAATTATTTCTTTTAATATGTGTGTTTGTTCATTCAGGCTACTATACCAAAATACCACAGTGGCTTAAACAATAGAAATTTATTTCCCAGAGTTCTGGAGGCTGAGAATTCCAGAACCATAGTGTTGACAGATTCATGCTTATTGAGAGGTTCCTGGTTCATAGATGGTGACTTCTTGCTGTGCCCTCACATGGTGGAAGGGAATAGGGAGCTCTGTGGGGTCTCTTTTATAAGCGCGTTAATCCCATTCATGAGGACTCTGCCTTCATGACCTAAGTACCTCTCAAACATCCTACCTCTTAATACCATCATATTGGGCATTAGGATTTTAACATGTGAATTTGGGGGAGGGGGGCGGGGGGGAAACAACCATTCACACCATAGCAAGAAGTAATTTCCAATATTTGAAGAGAGTAACATACTTCAGAAAAGAGATAAGGGGAATAACCACTTTCTATTGTGATGATTAATTTGATTGACTACATGTCTCAAATTGTTTTAAGTGTACTTCCACTATGGATTTTTTAAAGTATAGTAGTCCCCTTTAAGTGGAGGGGGGGAGATATGTTCTAAGACCCCCCAGTGGATGCCTGAAACCACAAATAGTACCAAACCCTATATATATGTTTTTTTTTCCTTATACATACATACCTTCAAGAGGTAGCATTGCAGATGAGCTTCCATCTAAGTAGAACTATGCAGTGTGAGCACTCAGGTATTCTGTGGAAACAAGAGAAAAAAGGTTAATAGTTGGAGCAAATCATAAACTTAGTTTCTGAGTCTAAAGATCAATCAGTCAGGAAATTTTCTAGGTTTGAGATCAAAGCATCTTTATTTTTGTAATTTTACTTTTGGCCTATAGATTTTTTAAACATTCTTTTTTTTAAATCAAAGCATCTCTTTAGGTGGCAGAATGATGACAGTTTCAATCTGATGAATTTTCCTGGTTTGCAGTTTGAATGTCTAGTGATGTCAGGGTGTTCTGGTGAACTCTCTGAGTGGCCTACACAGACATAGGCATGAAGAAGGCACATACTGTATATGATCCATCATGGTGATATCTGAAGTTTATATTGAGTGGTTCCCCTTTAGCTAGTTAGAGTATGGGGAAAGGATAGTTTTAGGTTTTAGTGATTCTAAGTCTAAAAGGTGGGAGAAATTTGGAAATGTTGGTTTGAAGAGTTGTAGCCAGATATTAGGGGAAACTAGAAGAATTCAGGAACCAGCCAGTTTGCAGGTAGATAACAAAACCTCAGACAGTAAACAGGACTAGAATCTGATAATGAGTACACAATAGTTTTCTATTGCAATGCAATTTTTCTCTCTACAGGCACCTCATTTTTACCAAAGATATTCACAGTAACACTACTTCATTTGTAAAATAAGTCCTAGGCTCATTAAATTTGGCCTAGTTTTAAACACATATAGTAAGAATAGTAATTTTAAGCACGTTTTTAGAGATGATATTTCACTTAAAGTTTTGCTAATATCCAAAGGGCTTTATTGGCTCCATAAAGTCAACTTTAGTTTCTTAAAATTGTCTGGTAATAAAGACTCTCACATTAGATTTTAATAGTTTCTTTAGGCTAAAAAGCATGAAAGTTCAATGGAATTCAATGTGAGTACACAGTTCAAAGATAAAACTGTTAAGAATTACAAGAAGGCCACAGACTATTAAATGAAGTGTGAAGCCCTTCTGAACACATGGCCCCAAGTACAAACTAAGTGTATCATGGAAGCCATTTAGTGAGCATCCTGCACACTGTATGGCAATAAGGCAGCAAAAGGCAGTTACAGACACACATATGTATCTCATATATTCATGTGCATGTTCCACTGTCTCATCAGATTTCACTTACAAGTCACAAGTTCAAAGATAAATGATTAAGCATTTCAAGATGGCAAGAGCAGAGCATTAAACTAACTGCGGGGCCTTTTGGGCGAAAACAGGTCACGCGTCCATGAATCCAGCCCTGCTCTCACCTTCCACTTCATACCCTCTGGCCTCAAGCAATTAAAAAAACCTCTCTGCTCCTTGCTTCTTGATTCTTCTGCACATAGGAGTCACACTGCCCAGGTGTAGCAAACTGAGAACTAATGGAGGTAGTCTGGTGGATGACACTGGAGAACAGGTTGTTGTTGGATGTAGAGAAGGATGTTCTAATCTCTTCCCCGGAAACCAGGAAGGAATGAGGTGAGGCTTAGACTAGGGTGACTGGACCGGAGGCCCGGAACAAAAGCATGGATGGAGTGTTTGTGTGAACTAATATAAATTCAAAGTAAACATCATTACATAAAAGGGTACGGTCTTTTTTTTTTTTTTTAGTTTTATTCATTTCAAATGGGCCGGATCAAGCCTCGGGCCGTAGTTTGCCCACGGCTGTTCTAATCTCTCCACTGAAAGCAGGAAAGGAATGAGGTGAGGCTTAGACTAAGGTAAGGGTGTAAATGTTATCTTTCTAAAAATTTCTTTTTACTTAGAAAATAAATAGTATACAATCTTATATTGGTTATGTCAGTGTGCGCTGTACAGATTTAATATTTTTATATCTTACAATGTGATTACCCCACTAATTAAATGTGGGTTTTTTTAACAAACAAAAAAAAAACCCCATAACTTTCATAAATTGAATGTCTAAATTCAAAGCACTTGTTTAGGTTGTTTATCCATTGCTTTATTGTCCCGGTGAATATTTATCAACTTACTTCAAATTGCTAAACAGATGCTAAAGATTTAACTATGAACAGGTAGATAGAGTTCCTACCCTTATTCAACTTGAATAACCAGGCAATGGATGACAAGTCAGTGCCACAAGGTAACCCAGGGGAACATGCATGGCACTAAGGAAGCACAAAGCAGGGCACTTAATGGAGCTTTGAGGACAGATAAGGCTTCTGCAAGAATTTACCTCGACAGTGACACCTGCAGCATGCATAAGAGTTAAATGTTACATGGGACTCGGCGCGGGGGGGAGGAAAAACCCTTCTTGATGCACAGCACAGTGTGGGCAAAACCAGCAAGAGGAATTCCAACGAAACGCAAGAAAATTCAGAACAGGTGGGACCAGGAATCATGGGGATCTTTCAGGACCAAACACCTAGGAGTTCTTAAATGCCGTGGGCAGCCTTAATTTAGGAGTTTCCTAATCAATCATATCTGCTTTGTCCAAATGTCACCATGAAGAACATAAAGGAGTGGAGCCAGCGGTCAGAGTAGGCACCTGCGCGGCTCATGAAAAGATATCCGGTAGTGGGCTGGCTTAGGGGATGGGAAATAGCGACGTTTGGACGTGGGAAATATTCAGAAAATAGAACTGGATGACTGGACGTTGAAAGGCTAAGGGAGAATAAAGAATCAATCAGAAAGATTCCCCAGACTCCAGTGGGGAACTGGATGGATGCTGGTGCCATCTCCTGCCGGTTAAAGAGCCACAGGTAGCCGGGTTAAGAGAAAGAACCCGCCGCTGAATATCTCAGGTATCTGCAACTTCCCCAATAAGATCCTGTCAATCCATAATTTGCTCCCTATTGTTCTCCCTAAAAGCTGCCTCGGTGCAGCAGTTCGACTGCCTGGGCGGGCAACCAAACAAGGAGCTTCTTCTCGCAAGAGGGAAGCCTAGAGCACAACCTCGAAGATGGGACGCCGCAAAACTAAAGTTAAAACAGGAAGCTTCTGAGCCCTAAAATACCCACCCTTCAAAGGACTGGGAGCGGCTCCGCCCCCAGAAGCCAACAACTCAGAGCGCAAAAGTGCAGGCAGGTCCACCCGCTTGACAGCCGGCTCCGCCCTCCCGGGACTCGGGCGGAGAGTGCCCGGATGTGGATGCTTGTCGACAGTGCGTCACGTGAGGACGCCCGAGGGGGTGGGGCTCTGCCTGCGTCGGCGAATGCGCCGCCGCCTCACGTGACCTCCACCCAGCCAGCCAATGGGCGAGAGCGGATGCGAATTTCGAATGTGGCTGCGGTAGTCGGCGGTGACGGGAGACGGGGCTGGCGGTCCGGGAGCTCGGTGCACGCTCCGCCGGGTGCTGTCGCGGAGCCTGGGGATGTGAGGAGGAAGACAGAGGTGGTGGCCAAGGTACGGCTGCGGGCGCGCCTGTGGGAGGCGGGTCTCCTGGCCCTTTTCCGGCAGCGCGCCCACCCCCCGCCCGCGGGCTTTCCGGAAGCCCCTCGGAGAAAGAGGGGGCCGCACGGCGTTCGGATGCGGATCGGAGGCGTCGTGACCCCGATTCCGATTCCCGCTGGGTCTCTCTGTCGTTCTAAGTTCGGCGTCCAAAAACGGAGGCTGCGGAGTCGGACTCACCGGGTGCCTTTGTCCTGGCCACCCGACCCGCGCTCCCCGAGGATCCAGTTTCCTCTTCTGTGAAATAAACGGGGTCCGGAACCTCCTGCCCGGTAGAATTGTGTGAATTACGCGATGTGTAAACAAAACACTTACGGTCGTTCAAACCAGGCTCCGCATAAAGCACAGAGCCTGGCAGCTGTGTTTTGTGCTTTTGCTTGGCCGGTTCCCCCGGAGAAGCCGGCCTGACAGTGTCCCGGTGCCCTGCCTGGTGCCTGGGCGGCTGGAATGATGGAGGAATTGAGATGCAGGTCAAATATTCTGCGTCCTTTTCAATCCAGAGCGCGACTGTCATCCCGCGCTGTGACCTGTTCTCATTCATTCTCTCCACCACGCTCCCTGCTAGTGCCATCATCGGCCCAGACAGGAAATAAAACTGACACGGCAATGTTGTCTGATTTTAAGTTGACTACATGTGATAACAGTTTTTTGTGCGGTTTTTTTTTTTTTTGCGGGGGGGTGGTAGGATAACACTTGGTTTTTAAAATACCTTCACTAAACTAACTTGGTCCATTACTTAATCTGTCATCAAACATCTCCAGCTCCAACTTCAAACACGACACTGTGGTACCTTGTGTTATACAACCCACTTAACATAAGTGCTTCAAGAAATAGTTGTGCCTTCCCTGCTGGGGACATCCCAGGGTATATTTTATTGATGTCGGCGGAAAGGAAATATTTAAGTGAGATCTACAGTATCTATACCTAATACCCCGGACACTGCAGAGGGGAAAATAAGTAAGGCCTGGTGAAAAGTCCTCCAGAAAATGTAAGTTTCAGGAGTAGATGTGACTAAGGAGAGGAAGGTAGCCTCTGTAGTGAAATTGTTTGCATGGATTGTTGTAGGAAAGAACTACTTTTTGCGATTTTAAGATCTGCTCAAGTGCAATCTAAGGTAAGAGATGTTCATGGAAAGTAGTGTGACAAGCTTAGTAGCAGAATGCTGAAGCCTATCTGGTTTGCCTCAGTAAGTACACTTACGTATTAATATACTCACTAGCATATTCCACTGTCAATGCATGTTTTGCTAATTTCTGGTTTGCTATATTCAGGATGTACTGGGAGTTAGCAGGTCTGAGTTTTAGAAAACTTTGAGGACACTTGCCTGTTTCTGTGCGCCAGTTCCTGCTGGTTCTAGCTCTATCGTTGTTCTAATAGCCTATTAAAATTGTATGTACTGCATAGTTTAACTAAACCTCAGATCACTTTGACTTTAGTGAAAGTGTATGCATGTCTAAAGTAATATTGAGTTAAAAGAATGTGGAAGAGAAAGAATTAATCAAGTGACCTAATCGGATAAACAATAGAGAAAAACTGGAAAACAAAGCCCAGATATATGATTGCCTCTCTTCTAATGCTGTAAGCCGAATAAACACTAAAAGTTGGTCATAGGTATTGCCTGTAGGAGACATAAGTAATAATGACATCAAAATATAGTATTAATCCCTAACCGGTTTGGCTCAGTGGATAGAGCATCGGCCTGCTGACTGAAAGGTCCCAGGTTCGATTCCGGTCAAAGGCATGTACCTTGGTTGCGGGCACATTCCCCAGTAGGGGGTGTGCAGGAGGCAGCTGATCGATGTTTCTAACTCTCTATCCCTTTCTCTT